>NC_136070.1:1266515360-1266883132 GCF_964261635.1 Lissotriton helveticus | reverse complement strand
GCTGCTGCGCATGCGTGTTTCATCTTTCGGCCTCAGAAATGTGCTACGCATGCGTGACTCTATCCGCCTTTCATCTTTCGGCCTCAGAAATGTGCTACGCATGCGTGACTCTATCTGCCTTTCATCTTTCCGCCTCAAGCCATGTGTTAAGAGGTTCACTATACTATAGGGTGACCAACTGGCATTGGTGGAAATTCAGGACGGTGAGGGTAAAAATTCAGGACAAAGGGTCAAAATTCAGGACACAAATTCAGGACAGGAGGTCAAAATTCAGGACAATACTTCAGGACACGTGGATAAGTTTTACAGACACACCAGAGGTCGTGCAATTGTATATAAGTAAGCCCAGCTATATCTAGACCTATTCAGCAATTTGCAAATCTATCCATCATGTATCCTTCCATCTATCATTTCACTCATCCACCCCTTCATTCATCCTTTCACTCATCCATCCATTTTCCATCCATCCGCCCTTTCACCCTATCCATCTGTACACTCATCCATCCACTCTTCTAATCATCCATCCATTCACTCATCCATCCAGCCATTTACCCTTTCACCCATCCAGCCATCCTTTCACTTACTCATCCATTCACCCAGTCACTCATCCTTCCACCCATCCACCCTTTCAGTCATCCATCATCCTCCCTTTCTCTCTCCATTGACTCTTTCACTTAGCAATCCTTCCTTCCTTCCATCCACCCACCTATCCATCCATCTACTCATCTGCTCATGAATCCATCATTGACCATATCACTCATCCATCCTTTCTCTCATCCATTTATCCTTTCACTCCTTCATTCATCTACCTTCCCTTTCACTCACTCATCCATCCTTACATCCACCATTTCACTCATCCGTCCATCTATTCGCCCTTGCACTTATCAATTCATCAATCCATCCATCATTTTACTCATCCATCCACCCACTCACTCATCATCCACCTTTTCACTCATCCATCCTTTCACTCACCCATCCACCCTTTTACCCATCCAGCTACCCTTCCACCCATACATACAGCTATTTTCCTTTTCTCTCTTACATCCTTCCACTCACTCATCAATCCATCCATCCTCTACCATTATCCATCTATTCAATCTTTCATTCATCCATTCACCCTTTCACTAATTCATCCAGCCACCCCTTCACTTACTCACTCGCCCACCTTTTCATATTAATTTTGAGCTGAGCCTTTTGGACAAGAGGCCCATCAAGAACTTCACCCTCGCTGCAGGGGCCGTTCCAGGACTGGGACAGAAGCCACCCAGGGCAGAGACAGGATCCACCACAGGGGGGGGCAGGAGCCACCACAGGCGGGGGGGAGGGGGACAGGAGCGACCACAGGCGGGGGACAGGGCAGGAGCCACCACAGGGGGTGACAGGAGCCATCACAGGTCAGGGGGGGGGGAGGAGCCACCAGTGTGGGCACAGGGGTGGGTATGCAGTATTCTAGTATCATCTGGGTCTCTTCCAGGGTGGGGGAGGGCTCCTTACCCCCTCCTGGACAAGACAACGAGAAGACAGGCTCTCTTTCCAAAATGCTAGTTTTGCCCCCCTCCCCCCACACTGATGTACAGTACTGAAAGGAGATACTCCAAGAGAACCGATTTAACTGATTGTCCTCCATACTTTATTAATCAGTGTGGCTGGGATTGTGCCATTTCTTTATTTTATTACAATATAGACTGCATGTTTGTAAACAAACCTCCATTCTTCAATTTAGTGACAGTAATTAAGCCCTGTGAAAAGAACCACGTGCTGCCTCGGTGTAATCCGGGCCGGTTCTAGGATGTTTGGGGCCCTGGGCAGAAAGGGAATGTGTCACACCAATTGCAGATTCATGACGCATTGAGGGCTGTTTGCATCTGAACAGATGCCCCTGTTCCTGAAGCCGCAGCCCCTCCCTCTCAGTCCCCTTCGAGCACCTCTTAACAGCTCGTCAAGGGCTGGAGGTGTGAGGGTGCCATCCCGGTGTGCCTCTCCAATGCTGCTGGGTATCTGAGCTTTCACACAGCATCAGAGTTACACCCGACCTTAACAGCATTGGAGTCAAGCAGGGAGGTGGGGGCCAGCTGTGCCGGTTCCTCCTGCAATGCACCGTTTGCTACCTCTTGTATTTTGTTGGCTCACGGTTGTCACTTTTGTAATGCACCGTTTGCTACCTCTTGTATTTTGTTGGCTCACGGTTGTCACTATTGTAATGCACCGTTTGCTACCTCTTGTATTTTGTTGGCTCACGGTTGTCACTTTTGTAATGCACCGTTTGCTACCTCTTGTATTTTGTTGGCTCACGGTTGTCACTTTTGTAATGCACCGTTTGCTACCTCTTGTATTTTGTTGGCTCACGGTTGTCACTTTTGTAATGTACCGTTTGCTACCTCTTGTATTTTGTTGGCTCACGATTGTCATTTTTGCGTCATTTAATGTAACGTTTGCTTTTGTGTTTTGTTCACTTGTAATGTTCTCATGTATCAGTTCTGTTCCTATTGTGAAGCGCTCTGACACCTTCGGGTAAAGTCCGCGCGATATAAAAATGCATAAATAAATAAATGTGTGAACAGTTAAAATTACGGACAAATGGCGTCCGTTAAAGAACCCTTCACGGACAACGGACAGAGGGCCGAAATTACGGACTGTCCGTGAAATTTACGGACGGTTGGTCACCCTACTGTACTAATTCACCACTTATCCTTTATGGGTCGTTCCGGAGAAGTGTGCTACTCGCCGAAAAAGCTCTTCGACACCTAATCAGCGGTAGCAGGCGCTATATAAATGCAAACCTTTTCCCTCTTCCATCCCTCCACTAAGCTTCTCAATCCAAATAACTGACTACCCTATCCACCACTCAAATTACTTTCATATTTCACTATACTAATTCACCACTAATCTGTCATGGGTTCTGGAGTAGCGTGCGACTCGTCGAAAAAGCGTTTCCACGCCTCAGCTGGGTTAGTAGGCACTATATAAAAGCAATTGCAATACTATACAACCATTTGAAACCTACTAACCTCACGCAGGACCCCTAAGGGTTCCCACCCAGACCACATCATAAGTCAATGGTTCTCAAACTTTTTATTGCAGAGTCCCCCAATCTGGAAAAAAAAAAACCCGCAGGCACGCAAAATGACAAACATATTTTTATTATAATTCTATAAAATTGGCAGCCATGAGCATATTTAGCAATTCAAACATTACTGTTCTCTTCAATTAAAAATACCATTAAAAACATAATTTTCAACATTTCATTAGCAACCTCGACGCGCAAAAAAGTGCAGAAGTATCCACAGTTGGAGCCTTTTTCAGAAACGAGAGCAGATGTCAATGCAAATTACAAAGTAAATAGTGAATCACATCAGGCTTTACAATGAAAATTGGACGAGCAGTTAAGTGAAACCATGAAGCTTTATTAAAGGCTTAAATCATTACAAAATGGTCATAAGCCACTCAATTATTCATTTGAATCAAATAATACATGAAACTCAGAATAAAAGGCAGATAATAGAATAGCAGAACAAAGTATAGTTCAGCTAACTATTCATTCAGTACATTTGTGTAAGGTCAGAACCAATCAGATTCAGGAAAGAAGGATACATTTCTGAAATCAGGGTATTCAGCATGATCTCACAGATTTACATTATGCAGCTCTCATGCTGGGTGCCCCTCAGACACCTCATCAGCCAGTCCAGATGTTGCTACTTAAACTACAAGGACAAGTTCTCATGTGAAACCACCCTGCTCCCAGAGAGGTGGGCCTTGAAACGCCTCACTCTCAGTGGAACAGCAGGCCACAGAGCTCTGAAGGAAAGAGACATCAGATTGTGCCTGGTAAAGTGACTTTACATCTCAGAGCAGTGCTTACAAAGTTGCAAGTGTATGAACGTCTGAGCACAGGGTGAGACAGAGACAAAAGCATTACAAGCTGAAAGAAGGCTGCAGACAGCTCCAACCATTTTGAAATAAAGGCCTACATTAGCTTATGCTAGCATAAGCACAGATCCCTCAACATTATGGGCACGATTCACAGAACTAACTTAAGACAAAATCCTAAACTTACTACTTTTGGTATTCACAGAAGTTAGGATTTTGTCTTAAATTTGTCTTAAAACAGACTTAAGACAGACTTAAGTTAGGATTTTGTCTTAAGTCTGTCTTAAGTCTGTCTTACGTCTTTCTTAAAACAAACTTAAGACAAAATCCTAACTTCTGTGAATACCAAAAGTAGTAAGTTTAGGATTTTGTCTTAAGTTAGTTCTGTGAATCGGCCCCAAAGTCTTCATTTCAAGCTATATATTAATGTTCCTTTGTCATGTTAATGCTATTATGCAAAACATCTTTACCAGGTCGGAGGGACTTTGAGGGCTGTTTGGAGCCATCAATTACTCTCCCTCCTCTGCCGCCTTGACAACTACTCCCAGCCGGATCATGAGTGTAAAAAAGACATTACTGATGGCCCTCTGCGGAGTGGCTTGCTGCCCCTCTGTTTTCTTTCACCAGTAGACCGCTCTTTTGTATACCGTCGAGCCTGGGCAGCGCAAGTGCTGCTCTGCGAGGCATGGTGTACTCAGGTACGGGCTTGAAGCTCCACCCACTTGCTCCATATATTTTTCATTGGCTTGTGTCATTGTTCTTTGGAAACTGTGGCTTTTCATTGGCCAATAGGCTTAGTAGTCCCTCCTTAGTACCGCCCTGTCTCATTTTGTAACCTCCCATGAGGACACCCCCTGTAACCTGTGTTGTTACTCGGTAGGCTTTAATTACAACCTCCATTCATTTTGTTTTTTTGCAGAGTTTTATATAGCGCAAACTTGACCCAAATTAGAATCGGGTATCAGAGCGTTTTACATAGCACCAGTTACGTTACATGAGGACACATTCATTTTTGTTAGGCACGGGGAGATTAAGTGATTTGCCCAGAATCACAGGATGTTTAGCGTCATTACCAAGACTCAAACCCATTTCCCCAGGTTCGAGGTTTAACGCCTTAGCCGTTAGGCCAACACCTTTCCCCAAACTACTATTTGCTTAAATGGTTTTCTTCTGCCTGCTGATGCAGCCAGACATGCTCTCCGCCATAGCTTGAATTCTTTTTTTTTTTTTCATAGCACGGCACGCCACGCTCATACAGTGGCAGGCATGGCTTTGGCTTATTTGTGGTGCCAAACGTGGCTGCATATTTTTTTTTTTTACAATTTTTTAACCTTTTTTTTTTAACTGCCCAATGCCACGTTTTCACGTTAATTGTCAAGTTGACAAACACATACTTTTTTTGTAAAAGTGCCCTATACCTCACTTTCACTTTAATGGTGTCCGCACACTTTTCTTTAGTTAAGGCTTGTCTAAGGAAAGGGGTGCGGCCAACATTAAAATGAAAGCGCTGCATGGGCACTTTTACAAATAAACATTTGCAATGCAATAAGTCTTGCACGTACGAGAGTTTCATAAATGTGAGACCTATTGCATTGCAAATGCTTGTTAAGCATGATGTTTGTCTCTGTTCCCTAGGGGTATTATAAATGTTCCTCTTGGCCAGAGCCTGATCCCACCCCGTGATATCAAATCAGACCCATACACACAAAGAGGAGTAGAGAGTAATGATCTAGGTGGTGGACGGTGCTGGGTGTGAAAATACTGCCCTCACTCACAAGTTTGTGACCTGCTTCATTATTGGGCTTGCTTCAGTACACACCCACACAGACCAACACCTGGGGTGGAGCAAAAGGGAGGGGAAGACAATACAAACATGAAAGATATACAAATATTTCTTACCAAAATATAATGGGATCACCGAAGGAAAAGTGCAGTGAAGGTTAAAACTAGCTCAGAGGTGTCACTGCTCAAAAATGTATTCCTGGAACCTCCTTACAGCTAAAAACGTGAAGGATGATGGTGACAGGAAAGAATTAAGAATTCCTGCACCCCTCCTTACTGCCAAATCGTCAACATGTTTCTGCTGTGTTCATGGTGCCCGCAGTGTTGGGTCACACCGGCATTCTTCAGGACCTTTCTGATCCCAATAGTGTTTCCGACCTCGATACTAGGATACGGTACCTCTAGGAACCAGTTGTTCCCACCAGGACGGGAACCCTATGGAACACACTCTTGTTGCTCGAGTTTACTATGAAATATGCTAAAACTGGCAAGAACGAGGGAGAGTTCCCCGGTAGACACACATTCGTCAAGGTGGGTGCTCTGCCCCGAGGATTCCCCTATTTCAACGATAATAATAGTGAAATAATAATGAAATCGGTTGTGTTTCAGACCAGACAGTCTGCAACGCGAGCGACTTGGCACATCTCTAACAGGAATAAGATGACTTTAAGCAGGACATACTACAAACCTGAGACTGGCAGTTAAGACTTTTGCGATATGCATATAAGTAAGTCAGTTGACTTTGTTACTTAACCCCTTGGGCACGGTCGCGATTCTGCACCTGTGCGGCCGTTTTTAAGAGTGGGCGGGATCATGAAGGCTCCCAGCCGTCATCAGCACACGCCCACAGTGGTGCATGACGGACGGGGGCCCTCATCAGCATAGAAGGAGTTAATAATCTCATGTTGAACCCTTCTTTGAACTAATATAAGTTGCTAATGTAATGATTTGTGTTTCTGACCTGACTGTCCGCAACACAAGTGAATCAACACTTCCAAAAAGGAAAAGACGAATTTAAGCAGGTATTTTGTTTGTTAAAATCTAAGAGTAATCAGGACACAACTAGATGAGGACGGGCAATGTTTAAAAAACCTCCTTGTTTTTTGTTCTTTTAGATATTCCCCAGTCTTAGCCCTGAAGATAATCCCGAAAATTGCACTAGGATTTGAAACGCGTCGGCACGCAATACCAAAGGGCAAAAGATATGTTAAAAATAGAGGGAGCCTCACAGGGGATTATGTTTGAATATGTAAACCTGTGGGCCTGAATTACACTCCCTTTGGCTAGCAACCCCTGAATGTTATTGGCATTTGATATATTGACTCGGAGTTTGGTTGCTTTGTGAAAATTGACTGGTTGAATTAGAAAAATTGTTTTTGTTATTCATGTATTAGTGTCATGTGAAACTTGGTTGTCGATTAGGTCTCATTTTTTTGTCAGATTTTGTTATATGTACCAATGTAAGCACGAGGTGTTATCTCTATTTGTATTTGAATTAAGTGTCTATGCATTCCACAAAATCGTTCAAAGAAATTACATAATAAATATAAGGATCAAGACACTCAACAGTTTGGTCTAATAATGCTAAAGTGAAAACGCATTCATAATTATCAGCTAGATTATATTTGCTTTATGTATATCACAGGCCCAGTCTAGCGGTGTGATTTAGGGCCAACCTCTTTACGTATAAAAAGTGTTCTTTCCATGGCACAGAGATCAGCATCTTTCAGACACCATCAATCTCAAACCCAGGACAGACCAGAGAAGCTATCACTGTTCTTGCAGAGGCTGAGATACAGAACTTATCATTGCCTGGCAGCTTCACCACCCTACCAGCAGTCGCTCTGAAAGAATCTACAGTTGAGGTGGCAAAAATCAACACAACAAGTGTAGTTGTGTGAGATATGGTGGAAGCAATGAAGCATGAGCAACTGTGGATTGAATCATCTCTCCAACTGATTGAGCGGGAGAAGCTAGAAAAGGGAGACAGCCTGGCATGGTCAGCCTACCATGCTTCCAATCAGACAGGGCCATCTTTGAATGAAGAGCTTGCTCTTTAACTGCTTCTGCTTCTCTTCTACGAGAAGGTGGCTTCAGCAGCCACAATTAAGCATAGCATGGATTTTGTTTATCAGCCAACAGAGTTCCTCAATCCCATACAGGTCCAGTTGTTGCAATGGATGCTCCTATGTTTGCAATGGAAATGTCCCTAGACGCACGGAGAAGACAAGTTTGTGGTGATGATCGGTGGCCTCCACGTAGAGATAGCTGTACAGAAAACTATTAGGACTACCTGAAATGCTCAGGGTGGACACAATTTCAACCCACCACCCTCAGCCTCAACAACCTCAACCATCCAGCGAACACCAGCTGAACGATAACCACCTGGTCTCCGCTCAAACCATCACAACCATCATGTCATCCATCCACTCCATGGCGCACTCCGAAACCTGCACCCCATCTTTTCAACCTCCGAGCCAACCTAATCATAGCAGAGCTCACAAGCATCCTCAACACCTCCATCTCCACAACAACCTTCCCAGATGGATGGAAATACGCAGAGGTCAGACCCATCCTAAAAAAGCTCTAGGACAGCCCCAGACGCCTCAAAAACTACAGACCAATCTCCCTGCTCCGATACCCAGCCAAAGTACTCAAGAAAGCCATCAACCAACTGTTTATCAGATACCTGGAAATGAACCACTTACTTGATGCCTCGCAATCAGCATTATGTGCCAAACACAGCACTGAGACTATGCTGATTACTGCCACAGACGCGGCCTCCTTGACGGTAGAGAAACTGTGGCCTTGATCCTCATTGGCCTCTCTGCTAAATTTAACACCGTCTCCCATCACACCCTCATTCACAGACTCCACAACATCGACATATATCAAAAAGCCCTCAAGTGGATCACTTCCTTCCTTTGAGGACTCGCACAGAGCATCTGACTGCCTCCCTTCACATCCACACCCAAGGACATTATATGCAGCATACCCCAAGGATAATCCCTCAGCCCCACCCTCTTCAAAATCTACATGACCCCTCTCGCAAGCGTTGTCAGAGCCCACGGACTCAACATAACATCATTAGCTGATGACACTCAACTCATCCCATCGCTCACCGAGGACCCCTCCAACGCCAAAACCAATTACTGCAATGCCATGACCAAGATAGCCAGATGGATGAGAGACAGTTGCCTCAGAAGCAAAGACACAGTGAACAGCAGAAGGACAATTACATTACATAGTAGGCCGGCAGTAAGGAAGCAAACCACAGAAAATTAATAAATATGCAGTGCAGCGGAGGTGGAGACAGCAATAAAAGAAAAGGCGAGAGTGATATCGTCCAGGATCTACTATCCTTGAATGTCCAGAGAGAGAGGAAACAACTTGGATAAAGAAGACTCGGTTAGTTGACGTTGGTCATGAAAGTATTTGTTTAGGAGATGGAGTTTCAGGTCCCTTTTGAAACAGGAGAAGGAGGGGTTACATCTGAGGACTCCAGGGAGAGCGTTCCATATCCTGGGAGCGTTGCCTGAGAACGATCGGTATTGGGTGGTTTTCTTTTCCAATTTCGGAGGAATCAGAAGGAGGGAGTTGGAGCTTCTTAGTGTTCTGGATTGACCTGCTCTACTCAGTTTGTTATTGAGGTAGTTGGGGTCAGGAGAGTGAAGGGTTTTGTGTGTGATGCAGGCCAATTTATAGATACATCTCCCTTCCATGGGAAGCCAATTGAGGCAGATGAGAGCTGGAGTGATGTGTTCAAATCTTTTACCTCCAGATACAAGTCGAGCGGGCATGTTCAGCACTGCTCTTAGAGGGGCTAGGTGAGCTTTAGGAGTCCCTGTAAGGATGGCGTTCCTGTAATCGATTTTAGAGAGAACTAGAGATTGGACTACTGTCTTGAGGTCATCGTGGGGTAGAAAAGGTTTCAGTTTCTTGAGGTGTTTTAGAGAGAAGAGAGCACTTTTTGCAGAGTTTTTGATGTGGGCCTCTATGGATAAGTTCTTGTCAAGGGTGATTCCTAGAGACTTAACTGATTTGGGCAGTTTAGGGCAACCAGATTCTTGAGCCACTCTTGGATAGGACGATGGTTATTTTTAGGAGAGAATAGGATTAGTTCTGTTTTGTCTGAGTTGAGCTTTAAGTGGTTAACGTAGAACCACGTTTGAATCTCGGTTAGGGTGGTATTGAGGAGTTGGATGTCGCTGGGCGCCTTGATCCTGAAGTAGATTTGGGCGTCATCCGGGTAAAGGTGGTAATTCACTCCAGCTTTTTTCAATATGATTGTGAGGGGCTCCATGAAGAGATTGAAGAGGGACTGGGAGAGGATCGAGCTTTGCGGGACCCCAAGTGTGACTTTAGTAGGCTTTGAGAGACAGGAGTTAATTTTAATTTGTTGCGAGCGGTGTTGAAGGAAGGAGGTGAATCATTTTAGTACTGTGCCATTAAGGCCGGACCGTTTCGACAGGGTCTCCAAAAGAGCTGGATGGTTTACTGTGTCGAATGCCGCAGATAGGTCAATAAGGATGAGAAGGCAGGCATCACCTTCGTCTAGGGCCTTGTGAATGTTGTCGGCGACGTTGAGCATAGCTGTTTCCGTGCTACAGCCTTTTCTGAAACCAGATTGAAAGGCACCAAGGAGGTTAAACTTATCAATGTGCTTATTGAGTTGGAGGAGAACACATGACTCCAATGTTTTTGCAAGGAATGGGAGGTTAGAGATAGGTCTGAGGTTGTTAAGATCATTAGGGTCGGCCCCAGGTTTCTTGAGAATGGGTGTGATTTGTCCTAGTTGAAGGGAGTCGGGGACACAGCCTGAGGTGAGAGAGGCGTTGATGATTTTTGTCCAGAAAGGAGAAATGGTGTGGTTGAGTTCTTTTAGGATTGTGGAAGGGAGGGGGTCCATGGTGTGGGAGGAAGGTTTTAGATAGGAAATTATATTGAAGACCTTGTTAACTGACATTAGCTCCATATGTAACTATATTGAAGTTGTAATATCAAACTAAAGTAAAATAGCTTCCTATACATCATCAAGTTAGCTGTATAATTACTATTAACTCTGCATCCACTTTCCTTGCCATATATGGCGTTGGTCAATATATTGAATGCAAGGACCAGCTTACATCAACAAACAGATAACCTTCCAACAACTGACCAGACACCTACAATACGCCACTCTCTCCCTCGCATCTCCCGGGATCCACCGAAGCAAGAGTGGAGAACGCTCCTTCCCACACCTGGGGGTCAAAGCTTGGAACGACCTTTCCCTAAACCCAGGGCCTTCTTAACAGCATTATAGCCCCCCCCACACCCCCACTGGCAAAGCAGTGCACTGGGCCCTGCCTACACAACCACTCACAGGAATAAAAATGTTTAACAAAACATTTATGTTAAATTCTGGTCTGCATGGAGCCCCTGGGCAATTGGCCAGCATGTCCAGTTAAGATGGCACTGCCTGCACCTCGGGACCACCTCTTCGCTCCAGCAATTCAGGAAAGAACTGAAGTCCTGGCGTTCAAATGAACAGATCACCAGGAAGCAGCTAGCACCTCCAGCGCCTCGAGACCCTCTCGTGGGATTTGCAGCTCTTTATAAATCCTTGATTGATTGATTGAATATATACGCCATGCAACACAGCAAAGGTTTAACTGTCTAATACACAGAGGCAGCGGGCAGGAAAGGGGTGGAGGGTGTATAATGAGGCAGGAGTAAGCCAGGAAGGAGAATGACAACTCTGCTTCACTGGCCTCCATAATGGAACTCAACCCCAGGAGTGGAGGGAGGAGAGATCAAGGGATATCACACATCCCAGATGTGTTTGAACTCAGTATACAGCTCAGCCATCCACCTTAGGCGGAAGTTCACATATTTCTGCAGCCCAAAAGGGCACAGAAAGCCCAGGCTCTGACAATCTACCTAAAGGTGTTCTTTATGTAGTAATGTTCATACTCACGTTCAAGCAAAGAAAATGTATGCACCTGCTCTGCAAACGCAACCCCTATTACTGCCCACATCTGTCCTACTGACCAAACCTTTATTTCCTTCCTTCGGATCTGGGGTTGATCCATAGTAAAGTGCAGATGGACAAAAAATATGTCCTTCTAAATGCAACTTTTCAGTTTGCCGGCAGTAAGTTTGCAAGTAATTTTTCACACATAGTGCCAGATCTATCAAAATTGTATTTTGCGAGTCTATAATAGCGAATTTTACCGATTCACTATTACAGACTCGCAAGATGCAATGTATGTAGGTTTCTGCAAATATTTTGCGAATCCTAAGCATTCCTTACTTGCAAGTCGCAAATTGCGAGTCGCAAATAAGGAATGGCTTCCCATTCCAATGAATGGGAATTGCATGCACAATTTGAAAGTACCCAATAGGTACCCTGTTGCACCCCTGAAATATGCATGTGTGCACATGTGGCACACATACATGCCCCAAGGGCATGTATGTACGCCACATGGCACTTAGAAAAATGCTAATAGGGGCATTTTTCTAGGAATTTGCAAATTACCACCAACTAGAAGTTGGTGGTAATTTGCAATTCCTTAATGCTAAATTGCAATTTGAGATGGCCACAAGAATTGCATTTAGGGAATCACAAATTGCGATTACCCATATTGCGAAATCAAATTTTTGATACATCACAAAACACATTTTTGCAATCACAAACGGGCCAATTCTGCGAATCGGGACATTTGTGATCGCAAAAAGCGTTGATACATCTGGCCCCAAATTCTCTGCCTTCCGTTACCACCCAATGCTGTTTCTCGGCCGAGGGGAAACAGGCTGAACCAACTGCTTCCGGAATTTGGAAAGCCAAACTCCACCTAGGGGAAGGGGCCCTTATGTTGAATAAAACAAATGTTAGTTTACTGTACACATCCTGCACTTTTTAATGTAACCATTACATCTGATATAGTTAGATCTGTTTACATCACATTCTGTTAGGTATGAACTAAGCAACACACGACAACAGTGCATGCCTCGCTGCCTCTGTTAACCAATAGCGTCAGTGAGGTGGTAAAAAGAACATACTTAACAAAGTGAGCAAAACAACTTAACTTGGAACATGCATCTAAAGCAAGAGAATTTCACTCCTCGATTATCCACAAGTTGAATTAAGCGGGAGACAGGAAGGGAGGGGTGGGTTGAGCTCCTTCCATCAGTGTCGGATTGGTAACGCGGGCACTCGGGCAATGCCCGAGGGGCCGGTGTCCAGTTCCAGCTGTGGGCTGCTTTTTTTAGCAGACTGGGGGGCCATTTGGTGGTTTCTGCGTTGATCTGATGCTGCCAGCGCCCCACTGGGTGCCTGAGTGGCCTTTCAGGAGGTAGGTGGGCCTCTATTACCTCCCTTTTATCAAAGGGCAGAGGTGTCACTCCCTTTCTCTTGCTGGGCCGGCCCATTAACATATGCATATTGTGTAGGGGTAGCGGGACGGAGCAAAAGTGGCCTCACTTTTATTCAGGTGTGTTTCACCAGTAATCCGTGCATTGTTTTACCCTCCCGCCCCATTGTTTAATAAAGGCAATATACAAATGTGGGCCACTTTTTTTGCGTGCCTGGGACGATTTTTAATCCCAATCCAACCCTGCCTTCCATGTACGATACATGTTCAGTGGCATAGCAAGGGAGGGGCGGTCCACCCCCACCCTCGACATTGCGGCCGTCGCGGGGCGGCAATCGACAACGAATCTCAACACACCCCTCGCTCTTTATTGCGGCCGCCGCGGGTCACAAACGCAGGGACCACCACGCACTGCCATAGGGCGAGCTACGCACCTGTGCATGATACATTTATCCTCAGGTGTGTTTTTAGTGAGGAACTCGGCAGTGATAACGGTCCAGTTGTCCGCTATAGGCAGGGCCACTGAATTTTGCAATTTTGCGGCTTTTTTTCATATAATTATAGATTTGCCACATTTACCACTTACTCCATCATCTGCTATTTAATCTGCACAGTTTAACAAAGAACATTTGTTTCTATCTCAAATAAATCAAAAGTTACACAAAATGTGGCAACGTGTTCACGTGCAGTTGAACACCCTTCGCTGTTTATGTTTTAGTTACATATTTCTGTACCTGGTTTTTCAACTGCTACTAATGAGGTAAAATCTTCGGCCAGACAGTATTATCATGTGTACAAATTACAAATGAATGAAGTAATACTATAAAACAATGTTCCGCAATATCGCAAATAGTTTGGCTTTTCTTGCCACATAATTTAGTCCACCCTGCCACATAATTTGGTGCAACCCTATTGCGTACATCAAGTGACCCTGGTTATAGTGGAGAAGTGTGGCTCACTGCTTAGAGCGGCAGTCCCTGGTGTAGAGGCCTGGCCCGGGACCAGGGTTCAAATCCCGCCTCGGCTGATCTTGGTGATCTCGGCGGTTCTTGGGCTCATAATTCCTCGGACCTTATTTCTCGCCTCGGTGCCTACTCTGAGCACGAGTCCCACGCTGCAACTCTGGGCAATAGCTTGCTTAGTTTCCACAACGGCCCCCTACAGCGCTGGGGATGCCTGGTTGCACCCCGGGGATGCCCAGGAGTGGACATTTCACGGGGAAAAGCCAGGACGGGTTCCCTAGCGGTATGAGTACAGCGCCAGGACACTCCTGAGTATCAGTGCGCTCTATAAATACGCCTACATTTACATTTTACATAGGGTATTTATGAAGGCAGCAGCACTCTTCATTGCATAGTGTTATGTTAATTTGTATAGCACAGTAATCACCCAAGAGTGTATCTAGGCGCTTTTAAATTCAACTAAGTTGAATATGTAAATGAGTTTTTGGAATCTGTGAGATCACTGTATCAGTGCACTAAGACAATGAGTTACGCCAGTGGCATGTTTTAGGAATCGTTACCATTGGCAAAGGGCACTAAACAGGGAAGCAAGTAACATAAAAGGTTCTAAAGTTAGCAACTCATAACTCAGGGCCCGATTCACAGAACTAACTTAAGACAAAATCCTAAACTTACTACTTTTGGTATTCACAGAAGGCACTCACTCATTTCGGTATTCGCAGAAGGCACTCACTCATTTCGGTATTCACAGAAGGCACTTACTCATTTCGGTATTCACAGAAGTTAGGAGTCCTAACTTTAGGACTCCTAAATGCCTTCTGTGAATACCGAAAGTCTTAAAATTAGGATTTTTCTCAATTTAGTAGTAGTAAAGTTAGGAGTCGTAACTTTAGAACTCTTAAATGCCTTCTGTGAATACCGAAAGTCTTAAAATTAGGATTTTTCTCAACTTTACTACTACTAAACTGAGAAAAATCCTAAATTCCTGTGGCCTGGCTGAGGACATTAGTTCCCTCTCCAGTTAAGGGAGTCATAGATGGACAGGCAGTAGCACTCCCGTAAGGCTCTGAGTGGTGATTTCAAGGTTTACATCTGTGATAACATTTCCTTGATGCTGCTTGCATGGTACCTCCCATATGGATGCTACAGAGTCCTCCACTTCCAGGAGTAGGGGCATTCTCTTCTTTTTCACATGCAGAAGAATCCTCAAGGTGGCGCCCTCTATGTGCCTAACACTGCTTGGACAAGCATAAACATTTCTGAGTGGTGAATGCAGAAAGCAAGGAAGCCTGCCTTGTGTACTAGAAATGGAACATATGTACTTGTAGAGGGATTGTTCGGCATTACTACTTGATGTTATGAAACAGGTAAGAGACCGTGAACTCTAAATGTACACTGGAAAGCCAATTCACTTCCATTATAGAACTTGGACTTTTCAGCAAGAATGTTTCCAGTGTCTGTACCAGCAAACGTAGACATGACTGAGATGCATTCGAAGAGAAGGCGTCAGCACTTCTCACCAAGAACAGATTGTAACAAAAACAAGGAGGTGCCATTGTTAAGCAATTTGCAAAAAGCAATGTAGGCCAAGTAACAACGGTTAGACCCCGATAAGACATTAATGACCATATGCAAGATGAGTTTTGCATGTTACACTAAGATCCTTTTTAGAAAATAAGTGTAAAATTGTGCAATGAAATCATAGTAGACCAGGTACATTGACCATAACATGATAAGCTATAGACTGATCTCTCCTGTGCTCTCACTTGCTTTGTCCATTTACTCTCTTTTCATTCTCTCCTTCTCCCCTCCTTATCTAGAACCTGCTCTCTCCATCTTCTCTGTACTGCTCAACATTCTAGTCTCTAGTCTAGTTCTCTATAGAACAAGGGTACTCACAAATATTTTCCCAGGGTCAAAAATTACAAGTTGGAGTCTGGGCGAGGGTCGCGTCTATGCAGTGGCACCCCCCACCCCCAACAAACTTCATTGTTTCATCGTTCTTTATAACGAAAAGGTGCATTAGCTCTGTTTCAAAAAAGCACCTTCGTGCGATACCAAAAAAGTGCATTTCATGCCACTTTTATTCACTAGTCTGTCTGGGATTGGTAAATAAAAAGTAAAAAAATGCTCACCTCATTTTATAGGCGCAAGCATCCACGTTAGCGTGTGCCTACAAAATTACGCAACTGCCATTTTATGGTACCTTTGTTTACATTATTTTCAGTCACGCTGTATATACGCCATGGCTAAAAATCATTGCCAACACCAGTAAGTCTCATAAATGAGACCTATTGGCTTTGTCAATGCATGTTCAGTTTAGATGTTTATATTACATTTTATATACAGTCACATGCAGCTTAAAGACCCCATTTTAGTTTCAGATTATTTTGTTGTTTTTAGCTACCTGACTGACTCCCTCCCCACACTCAGAGACCGTCGTACTCACGATGACAGTTCCTATACTTTCTTAAACAATTTTAAGGTATAAGCAGGGCTGCCTGCAGAAAGTATGAGCTAGGCTGGCCGTAGAAACAAAGCCAATTAGCAAAATAGGATGAAACATACCTTTACAACTGTGGGGCATATTATCAAGCAGGGCGTTAAAATTATCGCCGTTTTAGCGGCAGAAAACTGCTGCTAAAGCGGCGATAATTGGCTTGATAATATGCCCTGGAGAATTCCAATAGAAGCCCATGTTCCCACCAGAACATGGGTTTCTATTGGAATTCACAAGGCCATATTATCAAGCCCATCATCGCCACTTTACCGGCAGTTTTCTGCCGCTAAAACGGCGATCATTTTTAACGCCCTGCATGATAATATGCCCCATCATTTTTTGTTTCCGGGCTTTGTTTCTACGGCCATTTCAGCTTGTTTTATGAGCAGGTCAGCCCTGCTCATGGAACAAGCTTCACTAACTAAAGAAAGCAAGCAGAGAATTACAAAACAATGTGACTTGGCTAACACAAGTAACAACTAAAACGGCACTCAAGCAGCTTTCGCTGCTGAAACTTTCGGCTTACCAGGGGTGTAACAGGAAGATCTGCAGGCTGCAAGACGAGGTTTCCAGGCTGCCAGGGGCCCGCGAGCCGTACTTTGAGAACCACTTCTATAGAACATGTATGGCAACTGAAACTTTCTCTTGGCTGTACATGGCCATAAGTAGCTGCTGCCATAATTTTTTGGCGCTGTGCTTTCAGCTGTACCTCAGTCCCGGAAGCCTACCATGAAGGGGTCTTTCTGGGACTGGAGAAGTCCCCTAGGATCATGGAACAAAGAAGTTAGTGCAACACGCCATCATATCTCTGCAGCTTGTTGTCCATTCCGGTTGGACAGGACATCAGGCTCCATGGATTTTATGGATTTTAACCACTTTAACCTCCACCACACTACCTTCACAGTGCGGCGGACGTCAACGGGTCGTCCACAGTACTGGAAAAGAATATGTTTCTGGAAAAAGCATCGGAAACTTTTTCTCAGGGGTGGGCACCCACTCATTCAGGCTATCTTGGTCCATTGAGCCCTTGTGGCAGCCTCCCTTCATTAGTTCTAACCCTGCCAACATGATTTGATATCCTTTAGACAGTTTTAGCTTTACTTCACCCCACTTCATATACTCCTTTCACCCTACACGTTTCACACACTCTCACACACATACTTCACTACGGCTAATAATAAAGGGATCTCTGACAAAGAGACCCTTCACGGGGCCTGTGGAGCATAGCAGCACCGGCCCTACGAGGAGCACGCCCGATGATGAAGCATGACATCCTTTCGGATGTGTGAGGGCACCAAGAAATAATCATAAAGACGCCTTGGATTCGTCCACCATTCCTTCTTCCTCCTCTTTCTTTCTACTATAGGAACAGTCCCTCCGTACATTGGTGTTAAAGTGTTTCGGAGCGCGGGTGCTGGACCTTTATTTGCTCCCAGTCCCCCCTGCTTCTTTATATAGTCAGGAAGGCGTGGCCTACGAGGTGTACGGTATCGTTTTCAATGCCTCAGCGTGACCTGAAGCCATACTGTCAATCATGCATACATAAATGACTTCATTTACACACGCTGTGCCTCACAAACAGTGACCATGTAGTTGTAAATGTATTTATTTATGTGTAATATAATCCAAAAAGGCATAATTTTGCTCATGATTACATTCTATCACAGGGGCAGGAATGAATGTTAGAGGATTTGGGAGCCAGGAATCGAACTTTAGGGAATATTTACAAATATTTCTTCAACCCATTCCAACTATGGAAACAACAGAGATTCACTCCTGTTAAGGGCAGGCGAAAATCACTTTGGAAGGTGGGAATGGGGCTGGAACATGGGGTGATATTCAGAAAGCTTTTTCTCCAAGAGCAAATATATTTTCCTGGCGAAGAAAACAACTACCAAAAAAGACATCTGCAAATACAAGTTCATCATTAGCAAAAAAAGAAAACCAATGTTTGAGTCAATACTTTTTGTTTTTTGCTATTACCTGTATTTCCCTTCATAATTCTCTTCGCTTGGTGACAGGTAAATTCAGACCCAATGTTAGTGGAGCTCTGACAATGATCTTATCTGCTTGCTGGAAGAGTTACCTGAAGCAATACTGAAAACACAGATTGTGTGCTTTTTTCAGTGGTGCAGGAACAATTTTCTGTGTGGAGGTGTTACTTCATTGAAGTCATGCAACGTGTGGAAAATCCATGGGCCCAATTCACAGAAGTAACTTAAGACACAATCCTAAACGTACTACTTTTGGTATTCACAGAAGTTAGGATTTTGTCTTAAGTTTGGCTTAAGACAAATTTAAGACAGACAAACTTAAGACAGACTAAGACAAAATCCTAATTTAAGTCTGTCTTAAGTCTGTTTTAAGACAAACTTAAGACAAAATCTTAACTTCTGTGAATACCAAAAGTAGTAACGTTAGGATTTTGTCTTAAGTTAGTTCTGTGAATCGGGCCCCATGTGTCACTCTAAGACCAATTGCACCAAACCAGCCAAGCCCATCTCCCAGGAGGAGAGTGGTAAAGAGGCGGTAATTCTTTGGTGGTGCATTTTCGCGGCACACTGTTGCAAATATAATCAAAGCATTGTATGGTAGAGGGACTGTCATGTATGGGCAATACATTTTCCATTGAAAATTCCACTAAATATGCACCAGGAATACAGTTTTACTGTTAAAGCTATATAGCACAGAAACAATAATGTGTGTAGACCAGACATCAGTGAACATATATCACTTGTGCATAACCAGGATTTGTTTTGATCCAGTCAAATCTTTGTTTTCATCACACTTCAGAATTACAAAATAAAATTTGCTTCCATAACTGCTGATATATATTGAAATATTTGTAAAGTTCATTTACAGGTATTTAAGTGCTATGTTAGAAAAATAATTGACATTCTATTGTCTCCCTTTTAAAACTGTACGTGCCTACCACAGCAAGGCTGTCACTTAGTTGCCTTTACAAAATCCTTTCACTAAGCAAACAGAGAAAGAACCGTAAACACCCTTCTTTGTGTTAACCCCTTGCGTGCTCGTGACGGAACCGTTCCGTCACGAGCCTCGGGTGGGCTGTGCTGGTGATGGAACGGTTCCGTCACGGCCCGCTCGCCGCGTCGGCGCGGCGCGAATTCCGCACCTGCGCTGAGCGTTCTATTAGGCGGGCGGGGCCGTGACGGAACCGTTCCGTCATAAGCACAGCCTATCCGAGGCTCGTGACGGAGCAGTTCCGTCACGAGCACGGGAGCGCCGCACGGCCCCCCTCCCCCTTAGCACTGTGTCGGAATAGCCACCGCAGCTAAGGGGTTAAAAGAATAAGCTGCAGTTTTTAGAAGCCATACCTTGACATTCGACCTCTGTTTTTGAACTCCAGCAAATGTGATCAGATAAAAACTACATTTAAATGCATTTTTATTGCTCATTCACCTTCTGAACCCCAGCACTCCAGCATGGGTATTTTGTGGATGCTGTAGAACCGCCCACCCCCAACTCTCCCGCCTTTACTTCCATCACCAATGGCTTTTTTTTCTGATTCAATCGTAAGCATTCAAAGGTGAATGCAGACCATTAGGTAAACTGACTTTTTGAAAAATTCTGTGGTGCCTGCGTCATTTTGGGGGTGGAGAGGGGAGGGGCAAAGATTAATATGGGTTGGCCTGACCCTCAATGCCCCTCCCTTAGACATGGCCCTGCTTCAGGGAGGCGGAGAATGGAACCAGGTGAAATTCTTAAGAGCTGAGCTGGGCATCACGGCGATTGAAGTCCAGGCTCTTTGTGACTTCATTAAAATGTTCTAATGGTATTTCGTCAAACCCTAAACCCTCATTCGATAAATGTGCTCTGGAACCTCGCGAAGCTTGACACGCCAGGTAGCACATGATTGTATTGCAGTGCACCGCGTATGTATTGCTTATTAATTCTATGTGAGGTGCTGACGTTTTTGCCTACATGGGTGGCACGCTACACTTTGTAGGGTGTGTAGTTGGGAGGGTGTTGTCTTTATTTTGATCCTATGTGTGAGGTGTTTCGTTGTTGTGCTTGATGACCTCATAAACAGTGTTTAAATACAATGGTTCTATGGCAAATATTTTGTGGTACACAAATAATAAATGACAAGAGAGTGAGACTACATCCTCTCCAAATACACATTTCCTAAAAATAGCACAGCGTTGAGTCCAAACTTCACATGATAGTCAGAAAGGGCTGCCGAAGGTTATCATTTCAAAGGTTTTATTAAGTTTAAAGGAGCAAGTAAATAGTAAAATACAATAAAAAAGTGATACAACTGATGAGAATTGAAGAAGAATAATAGGGCGGGTATGACAAAATTACAAATATTTCATTGAATAAATTTTAAACGTATGTTGTAAAATACAACAAAATTAGGAAACGGCATCATAAAGAGCATCAAAAGTATCACTATGAGATAAAGAAGATATTTAAAGAGAGGAAAGAAGGAAGAAGGAAGAGAATATAAAGAAAAAGAGGAAGAGAGGGGGGAAAGAAGAAAGAAAGAAAAGAGAGAAACGATCTCCCATGGGGCTACACATACAAACAAACACCACTCAATCAGGTAACACAAAGGGATATTGAGCAACCAAACCTTTTGAGGCCAAGTCCATATAGGAATCCAAAGCTCTCCAAACTCCACTAGATATCGAAGGGGAGAAATGGGCCTCATCAACCGAAGTGTGTGCACTTCTCAAAAAGGAAACCCATGCCCACCAGGTATGGTATGAAACTGAGGAAAAAGATTTCCACTCCATAAGAATCACCTTGACAGCAACAGTCAATAGAAGATCCATTAATTGTAGTTCCAAGGAATCTAAGGGCAAAGGGACTGGAGAGGCCAATGGACCCAACATAATCAGGGGAAAGGAAAGTTGGAATTGAATACCAAAAATTAACATAAGGGCCCTCATTTATGAAAAGTGACGCATCCTTGCGCATGCGCAGGGATCCGCCACAATTCCTTACGACGCGCTGCGTCACAAATTTGCGACGCGGATGCATCACATTAATGGAATGGCGCATCATGTCGCAAGTGATGCCGTAAGCCGGAAAAAAGACACGCAGACGCTGGCGTCCTGACGTACCGGAAAGTCACGCAAGTGCGGGAAAAGTGCCGTAAGTCGCAATCGCGGAACTGACGTAAGCTTACGCATCGCTGCGTCACATTTACGTTGCGTCACAATCCGGAAACCGCCAAAAATACACGCATCCATCTCCTAATTCTCCCGCAAATGGAAAAAATTGTTACCATGGAGCCTGAAGGACAGAGCAGCAGCCAAGGGAACCTTCCACATGGCAGCCAGGATGTCCAGCCACATGGCACCCAGGATGCGCAGCCTGAAACACAGGGAGACACCCATGCCAAGAGGAAGAGGAAAATTAATTTTAGTGCTGAGGAGAACAACATACTCATAAATGAGGTCACAGACCACCAGCACCAGCTCTTTGCTAGTTCCAAGTTGCCACTATCAAAAAAAGATGCAATTTGGCTGTCCATATTGGCAAAGGTCAACTGTGTGGCCCAATCTAAGAGGACAGTCATTGACCTGAAGAAACGCTGGAACGACATAAAGCGCCGGACAAAAGAGAAAATGGCCAAAAACCGCAAAGAAGCAGCGGCGTCAGGAGGAGGCAGCCCATCACAACAAGAAGAGCTGGATGACCTTGAGGAGCGGGTTGCGGCGGTCATCCCAGACGAGTTGGTGGTTGGCATTCCAGGACAGGACAGTGCAGAGCATGAGGAACCGCAAGACACACAGGGTAAGTCCCTACAAGGGGAAATGTGCAAAGAAGGTAATGTTGTGCAGTCCATAAAGTAAGGTAGCCGGCTCAATTACCGACGTGTAGTGGAAAGAGTAGTCATGCAATGTCATGAACTGTGAAGGGTCTACAAAAAGTATTGTACCAGGGACATGCACATGTAACATTTGGTAAACACCTACCCCTGTCAAAGTAATAACATATTTTCTAAGTCAAGTCCCAGCCCACTGCTGCACCTGACAAGTGCCCCACGCAGGTGCAAATAGCCAACTACCCTCATGAAGTACCATGATGTCATTTTGATCATGTAGTGGTGTCACAATGTGCCACACCCACAATAATAGGCCACAGACAGCCATGTAACATAGTACAACATATCATGTCATTGCACCATTCCCACATTAAAGTGTGAGAAAGCGCAATTCCAGGGCTGTTGCTGGGGGTGTACCCACAAACATCCATGTCCAATTGAGAATGTCCAATAGCAAAGTCAAACTGTAACAATGACGCTGTGCCACAAATATATGCATCCACAGGGTCTGTGTAAGGCATGCCCAACCTCAAGAAATACAAACTGTTTCCTCTCGGATATACTCAACATATAGCTTTTGCATGCAAGTGGACACATAGAAAGTGGAAAAATCTGTAGATGACTGCATCATGCAGGAATGTGTCCCTTCCATGCACACAAACACTGATCCCCTGCAGCGCTGGACCCCCTGCAACATGGTGCAAGTTTGCCTGGGTCGGCGCATGCCAAGCATTGTGCACCTGTGTCGCTGTGAAGGACAGGTGACACCAATAAAGAGACCCTACTCATAGTCACCACATGCAGCCCAAAAATCTGTCATTGTACTACTTTGTGCATGATGGTTTCAGCCACATCATCTGCATATGTAAGGGAAAGTACTCAGGAATGTTACTCAGCATGCGAAGCCCTGTGCCACATTACACAAGCATCATGTATAACGTATGCATGGTGGGTCTGCACATCCAAATTAAAATATCAGTAGTGGTGATGTGCAATCATTAAACAATTTTTAAATACATTAGCATCTCGCAATTGTGTCACTACCTCACACCTGCATCATGGTAGGTATAGGGGTGAGCCAGTGCCACTGGGAGAGGCCTGCACCAAGGTATCATGTACTTGAATGATGCTCCTCACATGAATGCATGACTTAAGCACTGACCAGCTACGTCTGGATGAATGACGTATATAACATGAATAACAACATGTGGTGACACACAGTGAATACAGCACATCTATGTTGTCATGACTTTGGGAAAAACATAAGTGTACCAATGGTGTTCTTGCAGTGAAAGAACATCCAACATCAATAGTTTGCAGGAATGTGCACCATCTCACCAAAGGCCTCCATTCATGATCTGTACCTCTGCATGCACTGCAGCACACCTATATTGCAAGGTGCGCAGTCCAGATGATAAACATCCAGCAAATATGCACCATAGTTAATTATACAAATGGATCATCAGCGATTCTGCAGCACTGTGGGCCTTATTGATGAAGGCCTTGCGCCTCCGGTGCGCCACTTTTAACAATGGAAAAAGTGACGCACCGGCGGCACAAGTCCTTCAGAAATGAGGCCCCTGAAAAGTAAAACACATACATGGACGCAATGAGGGAGTACCACTAAAAAATAGTCTACGATAATGCCAAGTCCTGCAAACTCGCCAAGGTCCTGCATGAATAAAACAACCTATGCTGCAAAGCTACAGACATCACCCTGGCACTACAGACCGGTGATAAGTGTCCAACAAAGTTCACTATAAAGTAAAAGTTTTCACTACAACAACTTTGCTGTACACAGGAGATGCCACAGGCAGCACCACGCAAACCTCTTCCAACACAACAGCCATACTACCATACCCACCGGGTCACCAGTCAAAGCTCAATGCACCCCCTCCAACATGACACACGGCCACCTGTGGGATCACTACAGCCCTGTCCTCATCACATCAACAACAGCACCAAGATCACCCTATTCACAGCCACGGGTGACATCTGCACCCTCCGGGACCAAGAGCTGTGAGTGTGCTCCGACACTGACTAACACCACACAGATTTGCTACACTACATGAAGCAGGATTACAAGGAACAACACTTAACTGGGTCACTCATCCCAGCAAGAGGTCCAAGGATCCGACTGACAACCTTTGTCTTCATAATCATGTAATTCCAATGCAGAATGCAAGAGGGACCATCTATGTGTCTGACCCTTGTCAACATCAACAGGGCTGCCTCAGCGCCATTTGAAAACAAACACAGGCTCAACATTGTATCCATTGCTGATGACAGACAGGTCATACTCTCTCACACCTAAGACTACACCAACCAAACACTTGAAATACATTGTGGAATGCATTACGTTGCAGTCTGCATGAACCACAACTGCTTGTAAAATAAATCAGAGATTACAGAAGTCTGTGTCCTTGGAACAACTCTTTCAGCATGTAAAAACACCTGTTGGATCTCCCACTCTGATGGGAAGGGGCTGCGATGGGAAGGGGCTGCGGCTACCGCTCAAAGAGACAGGTCTTGATGAGTCTTCTGAATGGGAGTAGGTCCTGGGTCTGCCGTAGGTGGGCCGGGAGGGTGTGCAAGGTCTTGGCGGCGAGGTAGGACAAGGATCTGCTGCTGGAGGTTGGTCATAGGATGCGGTGGACAGTGGTGAGGGGGAGGCTGGTGGAGTGGACCTGGCGTGTGGGGGTGTAGAAGCTGAGTCTGCTGTACAGGTAGGCTGCTCCGGGCCACTGGAGTGTATTGTGCGTCTGGGTCTGGAGCTTGAAGCTAATCTACTTGCTGATGGTGAACCAGTGTAGGTCTCACATTTGGGGGAAGATGTTGCTGCAGTGTGGGACGTTGACATTCAATGAGCCGTAAGTGTATTGGATGCGTTGCAGTACTTGTAGGTGTTTGTCAGGGAATCCTCAGTACAGTGCGTTGCGGTATTCCAGTCCGCTGCTGCTCAGCGCCTGCGTCACACTAATGTCAGTCTGGGGTGGGGATCCACTTGTAGATCCAGCATAGCATGTGGAGGCAGTTGTAGCATGAGGAGGACATGGCATCGACCTGCTCAGACATGGAGAGGGAGGAGTACAGGATGTATAGTAAGTTGCGTGCATGGTCAGTGGGTGTTGTTGCTGTTCCCAGTGTGGTTGCCCACCAGGAGTCGTCCCAGGCTCAGGGTGTGGGTCCAAGGATTAGGACCTGTGTCATGTCCAAGTACAGTTTCAGACTGCTGCTCCTCATCCACTTGGTGAGGGAATTCTGTCCCTCGTGGAGGTTTGTTGAGGGTGTGTGTGGGCCCCTGCTGATGGAGAGGATGAGCTGGGTGTTGTTGGTGTAGGAGATGATGTAGAGGCTGTGATGGTGGCCCACGTGTACGAGGGGGACATGTACATGGTGAACAGTGTTGTGCTGAGGGATGACCCCTGGGGTATGCCGCACATGATGTTGATGGCGTCCCATTTGATGGATGGGATTTGGACACTCTGGAGGCTCTGGGTTCTGCGGGAGAGAAAGGACGTGGTTCAGTCTAGGGCCTTCAATTGGAATCATGATTCTCGGAGGTGTGTCTTCAGAGTGTGATGGCATACCGTGTCAAAGCCGGTTGACCGGTCCAGGAGGAAGAGGGCTGCTGACTTGGTGCTGGCTAGTTGGTGCATGATGTTGTCTGTGCGGGACATGTGGACTGTCTTGCTGCTGTATGTACGTATGAATCCGGACAGGGACGGGTGAAACATGTAGGGGTCTACCAGCCTGCGGCCCAATAGCATGTACATCATTACGTAGATGAACTTAGTTGGGAACGTGAGCAGGGAGATGGGCGGTGAGTCCCCGAGGGCCTTGGGGTGTGCCTTGTGCGTCTTGAGGAGGGCATTGCTTGTGGCGTGCCTCCATATTTCATGGAATGTTGCTGCATTGAAGAAGATGTAGATGAACTTGTGTAGTTGTGGTTTGATGGCTTACTCTGCTTTTTACAATAAGTGGTGTGGTGATGGTACTGGTGGTGATCCGGAGTGTACGGAGTTCATGACCTTGTGTGTTGCGTCCTTGTCGACGTACTACCAGGATGTGCTGCGGTTGGGGCTGGTGGTCCTCGCTGGGGAGGTGGAGACTGGCATAGTTGGTGTGGATGTGGTGGTGAAGCTGTCGTCGATGGCACTAAACGTGCGCTGTGAGAAGATGGACAGTGAGTCCCACACTTCTTGTGATGGTGGGATGTTGACAAGGTTTGCGCATGGGTTTCTCTGTTCAATAACGATGCAGAAGACATCATTGCTGTTGTGTGCATTGGTATCCAGAAAGGTTTGGAAGGAGGAGCTCTTTGCCAATCTGTTGAGGTGGTGATGTATACACGTGGCGTCCTTGTGGACTGTGTGGTTGTGCAGTGTGTGTCCATGGAGCCATGTTCACTCCATCTTCCGGCATGTGCGTTGGTAGGTCTGGAGGTAGTCGGTGAACCGGGTGGCTCTGCTGCAGGCGTGGCTGTTGGAGGGCAATGTGAGTGGGGCAAAGGTGTTGGTGCAGTCCTACATACACTGTCATAGTGTTTCGGGCACTGACGACTGGGTTGGTGGGGTTGTAGTTCGGGCCCTGGCTGAGGGGTGTGACCAGCTGGTCTACGTTTACTTTTACCCAGCATTGGTGAGGCAGCAGTTGTCTGCAGTGGTGTGTGGTTGATGAATAGAAGGTAAAATTGATGCTGCGGTGGTCGGTCGAGTGCAGGTCAGTGGTGTGGTTGGAGGTGACGTGGGTGCCTGTTGAGAAGACGGGGTCCAGCTTGTGGCTGCCGGCGTGGGTTTGGTCCCGAGTAGTCTGCAGCCGGGTCTGGTGAGGTTGTTGATCAGTATGGTGGAGTTGTCGTCGTTGTTGTCCTTGAGGTGTAAGGTCAGGTCCCACAGGATGATGTGGTGCGTGGAGGGGAGTGTGTGGGTGCTGGGGAGGTCATTGATGTAGCAGCATAACTGAGCACAGGGTTGGTGTGCTGTACACGAGGGTCCTCTGAAGGTGGTGTTGGGTGTCGGTGTGGATGTGTATGTGCAGGTGGTTGGCGGTGTTGATGGTGTTGTCTGCATGGGTGCCGACCTTGAGGGTGGACTTGTGGTCGATGGTGACCCATACACAAAATCAGTCAGCGCAATCCCTGCGGTTCAACTTGTAGCTGTCTGGGATGTCTATGGTGATGTTGGTTGCAGAGGAGTAGTCCCACCAGGTCAAGTTTAATGATCACACATCTGGGGCGGAGGTGTCAAGCACATCCCAGAGCCACATGGCCTGTGTTTGTGTGGAGTGGGTGTTGTGGATAATGCATCAGAGGTGGTTGGGTCCACTCAATGGGGGTTTGGTGGTTCACTTGCATGTGAAGCTGCATGTGCGGCAGGAGAAGGGTCCCGTGTGTATGTTATTGTGGTGGCCTGGAAGCAACTGTTGTGTAGGATGCCATTGAGTGCATGGAGGGTACCGGCGTAGTACTTGAGTCTGGTGTAGTGGCGTTAGTGGCCAGAAGGGGTCCTGGCGCTGGCCATGGTCCAGGCGCAGATGGCTGCAGACTGGCTTGCTTAAGGTGTGTCTCTGGAGCGCAAGTAGCACAGTCGAGCACAGTTTGGGACATATGGGGATGTGGGAGGGAGGAGCAGCTGGTAGGCGGGAGCAGCAAGTGTGCATGGGGTGGTGGAACAGTGGCACTGAAACCAAAATGGTGTGCAAACAGGGTGTAAAATAGTTGTAATGAGGCCACTAATGGGACACTAATATGGTGTTACTGCACACCTGCCAGTGTGTACTCCGCAGCGGCAGCAGGGGCACACAGGGGGAGCTGGGTGTAGGTTGAGCAACATACCAGGAGCAATCTGTATTATCAAAATGGAACGTAATGAGCATGAAGACACAGGAAATGGTCCACACACAAACAACACAGCTGTGATGGCTATGACAGGTGGGATGATGGGAGATGGTAAGAAATCCATGTCCCCAATCCTCAGTAATTGTGGCCTGATACCTGTTGCACACATATAGAGTGCAAAAAGCCACTTGGACTTGCTACTGTGTTGGAATGTGTCCCCAATATACACCAACAATACAGACATCAGGACATGCACTCAAGTTGAATGTTGCAAGTGTGCAAGCACTGTGTGGCCATGTGCCATGTTTTTGGACAAACATTTTGAATCCATCAAATGATTCATGCCATGTCATTTTAGGTAACATGAGTGATGATGTGTAACTTTAACTTTGACATGTTGACACACATCAAACTCAAAAAGGGTAGATGACTCAGATTTGTGCATCTGTACACCATATGTCAGACATGATCATAAACATACATCTATTTTTTTATTTCAGAGCATGGCACACATCCTCATGAGCAGGAACCTATGTTTGAATCCGATGAGGATGGCGTGGAAAGTGTACCAAGTGTGGACACAGACGTCATCCAGGACCTTTTACTATCAATACAAACTCCCCCTCCCCGCACCAGAAGGCAAACCAGCACAGTGGGATCTCCGCTTGCCCAACCTGGAAGCACTCCTACGCCACCTCCCACAACATCTCTGCCTCACCACTCGCCAAACACGCTGAATGCTTTTGAACAACGTGTCGTGGATGTACAGGGGCAGTTGGCACAGGAGGTGCATAAAGGCATTGAGAGCATGGCAGGCACCCTAGAGGGAGTGCTCCGTTGCCTATCATCCAATAGTGGCAGTGCGGAAACTGGTAGCAGCAATGATGCACCACCACGTACTTTGTTTCACGCCATGAATGAGATATCAGAGGTCATGCAGCAGAGGCACAGACAAATGCCTAACACAAGTGCCAGTCTTGAAGTGGCCAACAGGCTGAGGGAAATTCAGGACACCCTCAAAGAAATGACTGAAAAACAGGATGCCTACCTGACCAAATTGGCTAACTACCAACGTGATGTAACAGCTGTGCTTGAAAATCAACAACTCATGCTCAGTGCATTCATGCGGTACCTGATGGGCATCGAACATGATGCTGGTACAATCCCATCTACATCTGCAGCCCCTGATGTGTCTATGCCTCCCGTGTCAACTGCACCACTGATTCCACCATCAGCTGTGACAACAAACACATCTGATGAAGAAGAGTCTGAAGATTGTCCAGTCCTCCGCAGAACCATGCGTTAGCATGACATATTGTACATGGACAATACATATATATTGTCTGGTGCACATAATACTGACATTGTACCACAGTAATGATGAACAACAAATTACTGCTAGCCAATGGATGTACTATTAATTATCTGTGGCCTCCCTCCATGAGGTGAACATATGATGTTGACACTCCCGTCTCACACAATAAAAACACTACTCACTCATGCATGTCTCAAATGTCATGTTGATGTATGGACTGTGCATGTACAAACTCAACCCTACTGTATGTGTCCCTTGATCATAATAGTCCTGTCATACCTTGCTAATTGCTAACTTGTGTCACTTACATAAATGTGCACCCACAACATGCAATGTCCAACTGGCAACGTTCATAAAGTGACTAGTAACGTGTGTACAACAGCATTGCTAATGTGTAACATTACGAATGATGACTTTAGTTCGAATGAGTAACAGTACAACTTTGTACAAGGAGAGGGTGACTGGGAACATCAGATATGCTTGCACGCTACCATGATTGTGGGTCAGTCCAAGGTGTATGTATGTGATGATGAAATATCTGACATACCACATGTATGTATGAAAGGAAAACATCAGCAGGTGGCTGGCATCAAAGGCACATCCTAACGTAAGATGAGTAGCACACAATTTTATTAACTTAAGCATGGGAATAGGGACATGCTTCACACCAGTGATTGAAACAACATCACTCAACACTCACATGGTGTCTCATGTATGAAGTCCTACAAATAAATCAGTGCTGCTGCTAAGACTGTGGCCCTCATGCCTCAATGCCTTTGATACACACTTGGTACAGTCTCCTACCACTAGATCATCAAATTGAATGTCAACTTAGATGAACATAAGCAAGGCATACCACACAACACCTTAGCCCAAGTAAGCCACACTACACACCATCCTCTGGTGTCCACATGTCTACATGTTTCACATCACAAACACCGTGATGGACATACTTTAAGGAGCACCCACACACCCCTGCCCACAGCACATCTTCCACAGGGCTGCATCCCCCATAGCACACAAACAGTGACAGTACATGTCCTCCACCATTGGAACATGCACCTCCACAGTAATTGCAAATGCTGAGAGCTACATGACATTAGCAGTTACACCCCTGCTGAGCAAACTGATGTCAAGACCCACAGGCACATCTTTCCACACACATATGCAGTCTAAATCATTAACCAGAGGGTCATCATGCACCCAGTGATGTTCATAGGAACATAGAACATCCCCAATCCTCCGCCATGACAAACAGCATCAAGAGGTCCCTCCTACATGCCACAACAACATCCACACAATCCTCAAAGTAGGTCACACTGGCACTCCATATACACAATACATCGCATCATTGCAAGAAACAATGTTCCACAACACTCTAGCAGTTAGACTCCACTATGGCATGAGGCAAGGTAATACACCACACTGGAATGTCTCCACCCTTGCAGACCGGAGCAGATGATTCAGCCTAATACATTTCACAGCACAACACACAGAGTACTGATGCTGAGTTCCTCAGGGACTGTCCCTCAGTACCTTTGTCTGCTATGTCTACATGGCTCCGCTTGCTGAGGGAATCAGTTAACATGGACTCTGCATAGTACCCTACGCCTAATACACCCAGCTCCGCCTCTCCCTCACCAAGGTACCCAACATCACAGGACACGACTAACCACAATGGATGCGAGATGTGCCAACAAGTATGTGCCTCAGCTGGACAAATCTCCATTTGTTGCCAAATAAAGTCATCATAACCCCAAGAACCACTACCACATGGAAGTATACCTGGGGGTACCCTGGGCTGGATAAACAGTTCTGCACTCATATGTGCCACACAAACTATACATTGTACAGAACACATCCCTCACCCCGTCATTACGGATAATAGCAGTATCCTCTCCATACTTCTTCACCCTCTGCTAACTCTGCAAGTGCATCAAAATTATTGCCAAGTGATGCATTGATTCGATCTGCCACACACCCATCATCATCAGCCTGTGCAATGTGAAAGCCCTCAATAACATTATCAAAAATACCCTCAGTACAAAAAAGATGAATGTCCAGACAACCGTAGGTAGACGTTCCCTGTGGCTCACATGATAATACCACTTCCGCCTGCACATACAGGAGCTCTACTGCATCCACACCCATACAGATATACTGACACTCAAGGAGCTCACACACACCTACACAGTCAGCATGAACCCTGGGCCAGCAAACCTCTACCAATGAATCTGCTTCTAGGCCCACAAGACATACGTCTGCAATACAGACCTATCCATGGTCACATTTCCCTGCATCTACATAGCCAGGCTGTAAACCAGCTTTCTTTTCCACTTGCAGGAAAGACGTGGGTCATACTGGCCCTCAGCATTGGGAAACCCTGCAAACATTGAGGTACAGTCTCAAAACCAGGTGGCCCAATAAATGACGGGCCTTGTGCCATCTGACCCTCACTTGTTGTGACGTTGTGTGATGCCTGACCCTGCCTAACAGTCATCATCCATCACCAAGGAACATAGTCATGGGATAATGCTGCATGCAGCAAATCCAACCCTTGCACGCATTGATCTGCGTTACAGGCACTTGCAATGCGAGTTGCTGGGCGCCTTCCCCGCAACATCCATTGCCTTTTGACACACCCCACAGATGTAATAGGAACATGAAATGTGAGGCACTGTCCAGAAATGACACAGACCCAGTGCAGGCGTGAAGAAGGCTCAATGTTGACAAATATGATGAATTCTCCTTGTCTCCCCTTTTTCTCACAATGCAGTAGACATAGTAAGAGGAAGAGGCCGTTGTGATGAATGATTAACTGAGAGGTGTCCGTTCCTGTACAAGTCTGATGTTCACTGCAAGGCAGACACACTTGCCCCATTGTGCAAAGGTGACTGCGTTAGCGATGAACAGGACATTGTGCAACAGTGCTGGTGCGAAAAACAGGACTGCGCAGTAACTAGCAGATACGACACGGTCCTGCACTTAATCCTGCAACAGGGTAGCGCTACAGGAAGGCCTGCTGTGCTCCACTACGGAAAAACGTCACGAAAGAGGTCCCAGAATCTTTACACATGATTGTTGATCACATGGGCTCACCTGAGACACATTACCTAAAGTCCCTCAAGGGTGAGTATTGGCCTGTATGATTTTGTGATCGTGTAATGAACATTTGGCCTACAATAGCTAACATGTAACGGTAATCTCAGCTATGAGATCATTGTTGACATTCCTTGGCCAGCAAGGGTAAGGCTCACCCAGAGCTGATTTCTCTACTTCATATGCCTACAAGTACAACTTACTGTAATTGAAACAGATATTTTATTAACAAAAATAGTTCTGACAATTTAAATGTAAGGCTAAACTACACTACACTATTCAAAAATGTATATATAATCCTACACTAATCTAATCTAATGCACTAACATCTACACTTATCTAGTCAAACTGTTCCTATACCTACCTCACACATACTACACAACACACAGATGACCCCCACCCCCTATTCAACAATCACACATCAGGCATACATACACTTAATCTAAACACATACTAATTAACCTACCTAACTAAACAAAGATATATTTAAAAAAATATATATATTTTTATACATCTACAAATACATTTAACATACACTATACATCAACCCCCACCCACTCCTAATAACTTAACACTTATCCTAACACTATTCCTAAGTACTACAACTATCCTAAATACTATCTAACTATTTTAAAAATGTAAACAATAACAACGTCCGTAACTTGACATGTGTAAATCCATGTCATGGACAAGGAACACAGTTGTTGACTCTCTGTTCATTCCTGCTCGTCCATTTGTTCAATGGTGGCCTTCATGTCGGCAACCATGGACAGCAGGGTGGCCAGCTGCAGTTGCATGCCCGCAACCTTCAATGTCAGTTCCTTTTGGCCTTTTTCAAAATTTTCCATTTGGCCCTCAATCTTGTTAATTTTGGCCATCAGGAGAACACCGTCGATCTCAGGGGGAGCTGCTGCATGCCCTGTTGCTGTACGTCCACCTGTCGTCGTTGGTAGGGCCTCTGCTGTGATGGGTTGCGATTTTGGAGCTGTGGTTGTCACTGGGGTCATATCCGAGGGATGTCCAGAAGTGGATTGAGTAGCAGATCCTGAACCAAGACCAGCTGGGGGTGCAACCAAACCAGATGTTGATGGTGCTGATGTCTGTGAGGGTCCACTCTGTGTGGGAGATTCTGTGTCCATCTGGGGATGTTGATCTTCACATGATCCAGTTGGTTGTCCGGAGTGCATTAGAGAGGTTTTAGCCTTTTCCTTCCGGCTCCGCGTGTTGGATGGTGAAGTGGGAGTTGGTGATCTCCATGCTCCATCAGCACGTGAGTGCTCATGTCGGCGTCCCATCTGCCTGAATGAACGACCAACATTCCGTATGTGGCGGTATCTCTCTAGCCGGATGCGATACTGCCTCTCCTCATCTTGTGTCATGTTTTCTGTAATGGAGCAATGACATCCACATCAGTCTGCACTAACACATTGACACCTGTACACATGCACATTCATGCAATCTTCAGTAAAATTTGTCAAGGGGCTATCGTTAACAGGGCATCAATTTAAAAGCATGATGGCATCATCATCGATGGTCATACACAGGGATGCTAAGTGATGTTGCGTACTACCTAACATTAGAATTCATCTACATGATATGTAAGGCCTCAATACATATGAGATGGTGCATTCCAAAGCATTTGTCCTGGCCATGAACCCAATGCTCGCCATTCACATATGCAGGCCCCTTCTCAACATGATGCCAGTGCATCTGTGTACAGGCAAGGTTTGTATAGGCATTGTAATTGTGCTCATCATAGGCAGATACATAGCAAGGTATATGGACCATCATCCCTGTATGCTGCACAAGCCTACACACATGTTAAATGCACCATGGAAACGAAACATGGCCAAATTAGGATTGTCTTGCAAGGAAAGACACAGGTGTGCACTGCAATTGATTTGGGCACCGCCTCCTATCATTTAACTCTTGTACATGGGGTGCTGCTTGGGATAAAATATGTGCTGCGTTTTCACACTACGCAACACACACTGCACAACACTTTCATGGTAGACGCATCTTGACAGGGGACGTCATATCATGGCCAGCATCAAGGCCTGGTATGTGGATTGACTATGCATGATAAATGATGCAATGGACATTTATACACATGTACATCAATGCATATTTACAAATGATGTCAATTGTCAAATCTGCCGGTGGCCCTTTTAGTTGCATAGGTAACTGCATGATTATTGTGCTAATTGAAGATGGACTTGCAGCAATGTTGCATCCCTCTAACAATGGCAAGTACTGACACACGTGGGGCACAAGGAAAACCTACTTGTAGGAGGTATGTCTAGGTTGTACTACAATTAGCATGTGTCATGTAGCCATGGTCTACATACACTGACTGTCACGTACCCCAAGTCTCCTTGCTCAGCACGACACTCTTCGACATCTCCATGTGCACACTTGCCACCATTGCATGCACACACCACCACAACATACAAAGCTATGCCAATGACACCCATCTGGTACGGTCCCTCACCCATGACCCAGCCCCAACCAAAAACAACCTCCATGAAGGAAAGATAGACGCTGCAGAATGGAAGAAGGTCAGTCAGCGGATACTGTAGACACACAATACAGAGGTTATCATTCTTGGCAAATCAACATCTGCCAGAGACGACGCCTATTGGTCCACAACAATGGTCACTGCAAGAACACCCACGGAGCATACACCCCACTTGGGATTCTTCCAGGTCTACTCACTCACAACTAACAAACAAGTGGACGTCATGTCATCCTTATGATTCTACACCCTGCGCATGCTCCGATAGATATTCTGGTGTATCACCACCGGAACGTGTGAGACGGTCACCCAGGCCCTCATCAACAGCCAAGCGTACAACGGGAAGGCCCTATACACAGGAACCACTGCCAGACTTCACTTAGAATTACTACCCATAGTAAATGCATTGGCACAAGTCATCCTCGACGGCCCTCACCACTGCAGCATTTCTAAAGGCCATATTGACCAACAATGGGTCACCGTCAACACAAGGATCAGGTTCTGCCTCCTCACCCACACCCACACCCACACACATGACATGGGCCCAGAATGACTCCTCAACCGCCTCTCGTTCTCAGATCCTACCGGCCACTTCCGCTCCACCAGCCTCCCACTGCCCACCATCCCAAGGATTGACTCATCCACCACTGGACGTAGATCATCCTCCTACCTGGCCAACAAGACATGAAAGTCCCTTGGCACACAACTACAACAGACCTGGACCATCTTACCTTCATTAAAGAACTGAAGACCTGCCTATTTTATCAGTAGCAGCACACCCCCTCCCTTCAGTGCTTTCAGACCCTCACACCTGAGTATGGTGCTCTATGGAGGTCTAGATGTATTGTTAGATTTTGGTCTCATTTTATGTGATAGATACTTACAGCAGCACAAGAAGTGTTACTGTGTCCCTTGCACACTGTAACACCTCATACATGTGACCCTTATCATAGAGTTTATGGATTTCCACATGGTACCATTGAGTCCATAACACTTCCATGCACATGTGATGTGTAAACATGCTGCATGCAATAATGAAGATTTAGGACTGTCTGCATACTTTGCATGCATGAGGAGACATTGTAAGCATACAGACAAAGATAGTAAGGATTTCACACTCACCAATGGCCTTAGGATCCTTGAAGGACTGAACCTCATCCCTTGTGTATGGTGGTGGACCACCTACAAGGGAAAGACAATAGAGCAGATTCTCAGCGTATGTTGCATATTTCAACACAGTAAAGAGATTACATGAGAGTCAGTGGTATCTTCAACATTGGCTTACGATGCGTCCCATGAGGCAACCTGATTGTAACAACAGTGTCTGGCTAAGTGCTTCACATGTGAAGCACACTCTTCCACTGCATGTATGACACACATGTGATCCCTTGTTTGTGGTGTCACATTGAGATGGCATTTGCCAACTACTTGGACACTTGTCCCATATCGCTAATATGTTTGCATTGTGTAGATGTATGTGATTGTGCTTTTATGGGGGACTTAATTTATAATGCAGCACACCATGGTGAAAATACGGCACAGATGCGTGAGGCATCTGTGCGGGAATTGTGGCCCATAGCTGGAGTTGCGTCCCAAGCGCTACGCAGCTCCAGCAAGGCTCGGGGATGCACCATCTGCCCAATGCTGCGTCAAGACCTACGCCTGCTTCAAGCAGGCGCAGGGTTTTGACGCAGCATTGCCCAGAAAGTGACTGAGTGAAATCTCATAGATTTCACTCAGCCACTTTCATGAGGCGTTCCTGCGCTGGAAGGCCCCGCCCCCTGCGCAGGAACGCCTTCTAATGGGGCAGTGCTTTACAACGTTCCAAATATGGCACTTTATTTGCGCGGCAGTTGGTCAAATGAAGTGACGCAATTGCCGTGCAAAGAGGCACAACTGCTTCATAAATCTGCCTTTATGTATGTAGCATTTTTGAGTAGCAAATTATGTTTGAGATTTAGCAAATTAACACCAACCTGTAGTTGATGGTAAGGTGCATTATTTTCCAAACATGCACAATTTAGCTTTTAGGAAGGTGGCAGGTGATGCACACACATGGACATAGGGCATGTATGTGCACCATGGGGCCTTATTTATGAAGGCCTTGCGCCGCCGGTGCGTCACTTTTAAAATGGAAAAATAGTGACGCACCGGTGGCGCAAGGCTTTCATAAATGAGGCACCATATGCACACACATATACTTCAGAGGGCTGCAGCAGGGTGTCTTTGAGACACCCCTGCACCCTTGTAATAATTCACAAATGTCGATTGGCAAATAGCAGATTTGCATTTAGTGTATTAATTTCAAATTATTCCAATGTCCCTCCTGGGCCATGGCAATGCATATGGAATTATCCCTTAATTGCAAAGTATAAACATGCAAAGTTGCACCTACAGAAGATTAATGAATTCCTAAAAAAAAAAGCACTTTTTCTTCATACATACCATTTAGCAAATCATAAATAGTGATTCCTGGAAAATCTCTAGTTTAGATTAGCAAAAGGGTTTGTTGATAGATATGGCCCTATATCTGATGTTACAGCGGTGCAATGGGATCATCAGTGAGGCCCCTGTAGTTTCACAATGGAATAGCTTAACCTTACAATACAGCTGTAAATACATGAAATTAATGTAATTTGACTTACCAATTGTTCCCTCGACCTCGATTCCAAGGTGGTCCAGGAGGTCCTGCTCACGGTTGATGACATCAGTCCACCGATGCTTGTACTGTCTGAGGGTCCGGTCCACTCCAAATATTCTCAACATCTGGTACCGGACCCTCTCCCACCTCAGCTTCCTTTCTTGGGTTGGGTAACCCAGCAGTACCCTGCCTCCACTCCCAATCATGTTTGGGAGGTAGTGGACAATCAGCCACAGTAGCCCCCCATACTCCTGCTCAGTGAGGTTCCTAGACCTCGGTGACATTGTGACAAAGCACAAGCCACGCTGTGTGAATGCAACAAAAAAAATGTTGCTTTCACAGGAATCCCCCTATTAGTATAAATCCACTAAACAGAACACTAATCCCCCTAATAATAACTTAGAAAACCCCTTAAAACAACACAAATCCCCCTATTAATGAATATAAAAACCCCTAAACAGACAGACACCCCTTAACACACAACACACAGGTAGACAATACACAACACTACAGAGACTATTTGGACACACTTAGCAAGACACACACTGTAAAACAACTGCAGGACAGGACAAAACTCTCAAGCACTTTGCAAACAAACTCCTACACCTCTCAGAGACTACAAAGGAGTGAAAGAGAAAGCGAAAGTATTATATAACTTCCTGTTTGTGAGCAGGGCATGCTGGTTACATCATTTCCTGTTGCGATGCGACTCGTTTCCGTCGATGCGTCATTATTGGCATGCGAATAAAACGTAATTATGTCGCATCGTTGACTTGAAGCCATGGTACAGTTAAAATATTTCCCCTTACGGTGCGACCCCTTATGTTGGAAGCGTCATTGTTGTCATGCGACACACTCTTTATTATGTCGCATCGTAGATTTGATGCATGGCTGACTGATGACATTTTCCCCCTCAAGGTGCGACCCCTTATGTTGGAAGCGTCATTGTTGTCATGCGACACACTCTTTATTATGTCGCATCGTAGATTTGATGCATGGCTGACTGATGACATATTTCCCCCTCAAGGTGCGACCCCTTATGTTGGAAGCTTCATTGTTGTCATGCGACACACTCTTTATTATGTCGCATCGTAGATTTGATGCATGGCTGACTGATGACATTTTCCCCCTCAAGGTGCGACCCCTTATGTTGGAAGCGTCATTGTTGTCATGCGACACACTCTTTATTATGTCGCATCGTAGATTTGATGCATGGCTGACTGATGACATATTTCCCCCTCAAGGTGCGACCCCTTATGTTGGAAGCGTCATTGTTGTCATGCGACACACTCTTTATTATGTCGCATCGTAGATTTGATGCATGGCTGACTGATGACATTTTCCCCCTCAAGGTGCGACCCCTTATGTTGGAAGCGTCATTGTTGTAATGCGACACACTCTTTATTATGTCGCATCGTAGATTTGATGCATGGCTGACTGATGACATATACCCCCCCCCCAAGGTGCGACCAGTTTTAGTAGATGCGACTTAATTGGCATGCGTCACAATCTTCATTAATGGCACATTGCAGTTTTTATCAGACAATGTTGTTGCATATCTTAAGTGCTGTATGTTTGGACGCTGGACAAAAGATGCGTGTTTACGCTTAGCGTGAAAGTGTCTCAACAGGAACACAGAATGTTATTGTGTAAATATTTGTTGTTTCTATATTCAGCTGAGTCAGACTATGACATGTGTTGACCAAAGTCACTTTTGGTCCTTGTGTAACGTCACTTTTGGGGGTGGAGTCAGGAATGCATGGGTCAGATTGTGACGTAGGCAGAGCTAATGTCACTTTTGTGCGTCCAGTCAGGAATGCATGGGTCACAAAGTGACGTACGCAGACCCAACGTCACTGTTGTGTGTAGAGTCATGAATGCATGGATGAGATTGTGAAGTATGATACACCAACTTCATTCATGTGGCTGCCACATTAGTTATATGATGCAAACTTGTGTGTGCACTGAGGGCTACTTATTCATGGATGGTCATATTTATCCTCACATCCACTGTGTAACATATTAATGAATGTAATGTTTGTCCTATTATTGATGTCCCTCAAACATGACTTTGCAACATACAAGAAATTTTTTATATTTTTACCTGCTGTCTGATTTCATAATGTGGACTCATCTTCACCTGTGCTTTTATCATTTTCTGCACCACTAAATTGGGATGGTAAAAGTTGTTTTTTGACGTTTGGGGAATTTATACCCTAATTAATGATGTTTTAGCGTAGATTATTACAGCATGCATTCGTGCGGCACTTCCCTGCAGCAAGCAAATAGGGCAGGAAGGTGCTGTGTCTTTGACATACGGGAGATTCCTGTGCTTTTCATGTGCGCTGACTCGCAATGGCCACCTGCACAATGTATGCTGTGTTGCATGGAGGAATATTTTAGTACAGGTACGGTCACCTTCATACACATGTGCATTCATACCCTGCACACAGACACACAAGCACTATGGTGCCAGGGTACATGTGTTGAACAGACACTGGTGAGTGTGGCCATTGCAGGTGAAATTGCAAGGCAGTACAATGTAAATGGATATGTGGCCTGATGTATGTCTGATGTCAGCCTCCAGACATGAGAGTAAATGTCATGTATACCTGGTGACCTATCCTTAGGACACCCCCGCGCCGCACGGCCACCAGCTGTCGCGTGTGCCCCCCGCCTGAGTGCCACTGCTCTCAGCCACGCTGAGCAGTCCTTCCTCTGGCCACGCCCCCCGCCGCTGCTCATTATCCCGCATTTTCAGCATTTTGTTGTTTAGTTTGTAACTGTACAGCATTCCGTATTTAATTCCTGTTTTGCCCTCTGCTTGTACTGGTGTCCCCCCCTGTGTATTTTGCCCCCCGCGCCCACCCACCCCGCTCCCCGCTTCCCCCTTCCCGCCGTCGGGAGTGTGGACACGCCCCCTCCCTTCTGTGCCCTCCACTCCCGCCTCCCAGCTGCTCCTCCCTCCCTGCACTTGGCCATAAATGGCGACCGTGCGCACGCGCAGCGTTGACGCACAGCGGGAGCGCCGACTGTGTGTGGAAGGCGCGCCAAAGGTAAGCCCGTCTGCGCCCGTCCGCGCCTGGACCGCGCCCGGTGCCAGGACCCCTGGCTCCCACGGACACCAGCCAACCGGCCAGACCTACGCCGCCGCCAAAATCTACGCACTCAACGCCGGCCGAAGCCCAGCCTGGTATCGAGCCACCCCAAGACACACCCACGGACACTTCTGCTGCCACTCCTGCAAGTTCACCTGCATCCAGACCTGCACTACACCAGCACCGACCAAGCCGAGCACCAGCAGCAACCACCTCAAGTACATCCTGCTCAACACCAGCTCCATTCACAGACACGCCGTCCAACTCTGGAACCTGATTGACACCACATCTCCTGACGTCACCTTCCTCACAGAAACCGGGATGAACGCCTCCTCAGCACCCGACATCGCCATCGCCATCCCGGACGGCTACAAGATCATCCAGAGGGACCGCGTGAACCAGACAGGAGGTGGCATCGCCATCATCCAGAGGAACTCCTTCCGCATCACGAGCAACACCGACGACGCCCTCGCACCCGCCAAACACCAGCACTTTCAGATCCACATCAACCCCAAGACCAGCCTCAGGGGCACCCTCATCTCCAGACCCCCGGGACCACGCACACAATTCAGCAAAGACATCGCCGACTTCATTAGCCCGCACACCCTCCTCTCCGCTGACTACATCCTCCTCGGGGACCTCAACTTCCACCTGGAGAAGAACACAGATCGCAACACCACCACCCTGCTGGACAACCTCGCCAACCTCCGTCTCAAGCAGCTGGTGAACACCCCCACCCACTACGCCAGACACACACTCGACCCCGTGTTCTCATCCAGCAAGGACATCACCTTCAGCCACGCCACCGGACTCCACTGGACGGACCACAGCTGCCGCCACTTCAGCTTCAAAAGGACCACGATCCACCACCACCAGCAACAGCTTGCACGCAGAAGCTGGTACAAGATCACAGCCGACCAGCTTGCAACTTCCCTGAGATGAACCCTCCCACCAGCGCAACGAACCCAAGGCAGGCCGCCACCAACCTCGCAAAGTGGATCAGCAACTGCACTGACGACCTCGCCCCTCTGAAGACCCCACCTAGCAGACCCCGCAGCAAGAAAGCACCATGGTTCACCAACGAACTCAAGAGTTCAAAGAAGAACTGCCCAGCACTCGAGAAATATTTACAACAAGGGGTGGTGATGGACAGAGTCTCTGAATTAAGCAGAGTACTCTCACCCAGTCAAGAGATCAGGGCTAGATCCAACACCGTTTTTTAGCTCATTGCACCATCCCAGTTTCAGAACCCGGCTGTATGCAAATTAGTCTGTCCCTGGCCCAGTGCATCATGGGAACAGGGCAGACCAGACTACAAAAGCCAATTCTTACACTGGGAAGGAAACAAGCTTCCGGGGACCGGTTTCTGGCATTACAGCCGTCTTCGGCCCGGCTTGCTTGAATCCTGATGGTGCAATGAGCAAGGGACTCACATCTGAGTATACCCTTCCACGCTTAGGGTGGACAAAAATATTTACAACAAGGGGTGGTGATGGACAGAGTCTCTGAATTAAGCAGAGTACTCTCACCCAGTCAAGAGATCAGGGCTAGATCCAACACCGTTTTTTAGCTCATTGCACCATCCCAGTTTCAGAACCCGGCTGTATGCAAATTAGTCTGTCCCTGGCCCAGTGCATCATGGGAACAGGGCAGACCAGACTACAAAAGCCAATTCTTACACTGGGAAGGAAACAAGCTTCCGGGGACCGGTTTCTGGCATTACAGCCGTCTTCGGCCCGGCTTGCTTGAATCCTGATGGTGCAATGAGCAAGGGACTCACATCTGAGTATACCCTTCCACGCTTAGGGTGGACAAAAATATTTACAACAAGGGGTGGTGATGGACAGAGTCTCTGAATTAAGCAGAGTACTCTCACCCAGTCAAGAGATCAGGGCTAGATCCAACACCGTTTTTTAGCTCATTGCACCATCCCAGTTTCAGAACCCGGCTGTATGCAAATTAGTCTGTCCCTGGCCCAGTGCATCATGGGAACAGGGCAGACCAGACTACAAAAGCCAATTCTTACACTGGGAAGGAAACAAGCTTCCGGGGACCGGTTTCTGGCATTACAGCCGTCTTCGGCCCGGCTTGCTTGAATCCTGATGGTGCAATGAGCAAGGGATTCACATCTGAGTATACCCTTCCACGCTTAGGGTGGACAAAAATATTTACAACAAGGGGTGGTGATGGACAGAGTCTCTGAATTAAGCAGAGTACTCTCACCCAGTGAAGAGATCAGGGCTAGATCCAACACCGTTTTTTAGCTCATTGCACCATCCCAGTTTCAGAACCCGGCTGTATGCAAATTAGTCTGTCCCTGGCCCAGTGCATCATGGGAACAGGGCAGACCAGACTACAAAAGCCAATTCTTACACTGGGAAGGAAACAAGCTTCCGGGGACCGGTTTCTGGCATTACAGCCGTCTCTGTTCCCATGATGCACTGGGCCAGGGACAGACTAATTTGCATATAGCCAGGTTCTGAGCTGGGATGGGGCAGTGAGATAAATAACGGTGATGGATCAAGCCCTGATCTTTGGACTGGGTAAGAGTGGTCTGCTTAATTCAGACACTCTGTTCATCACCACCCCCTTTTCTGAATCGTTTTTGGCCACTATAGGTGTGGCAGGGTATACTCAGACATGAGTCCCTTTCTCACTGCTCCATCAGGATTCAAGCAAGCCGGGCCGAAGAGGCTGAAATGCCAGAAACCGGTCCCCGGTAGCTTGTCTCCTTTCTGGTGAAGAATTGGCTTGGTAGTTTGGTCTGCCCTGTTCCCATGATGCACTGGGCCAGGGACAGACTAATTTGCATATAGCCAGGTTCTGAGCTGGGATGGGGCAGTGAGATAAATAACGGTGATGGATCAAGCCCTGATCTTTGGACTGGGTAAGAGTGGTCTGCTTAATTCAGACACTCTGTTCATCACCACCCCCTTTTCTGAATCGTTTTTGGCCACTATAGGTGTGGCAGGGTATACTCAGACATGAGTCCCTTTCTCACTGCTCCATCAGGATTCAAGCAAGCCGGGCCGAAGAGGCTGAAATGCCAGAAACGGGTCCCCGGTAGCTTGTCTCCTTTCTGGTGAAGAATTGGCTTGGTAGTTTGGTCTGCCCTGTTCCCATGATGCACTGGGCCAGGGACAGACTAATTTGCATATAGCCAGGTTCTGAGCTGGGATGGGGCAGTGAGATAAATAACGGTGATGGATCAAGCCCTGATCTTTGGACTGGGTAAGAGTGGTCTGCTTAATTCAGACACTCTGTTCATCACCACCCCCTTTTCTGAATCGTTTTTGGCCACTATAGGTGTGGCAGGGTATACTCAGACATGAGTCCCTTTCTCACTGCTCCATCAGGATTCAAGCAAGCCGGGCCGAAGAGGCTGAAATGCCAGAAACCGGTCCCCGGTAGCTTGTCTCCTTTCTGGTGAAGAATTGGCTTGGTAGTTTGGTCTGCCCTGTTCCCATGATGCACTGGGCCAGGGACAGACTAATTTGCATATAGCCAGGTTCTGAGCTGGGATGGGGCAGTGAGATAAATAACGGTGATGGATCAAGCACTGATCTTTGGACTGGGTAAGAGTGGTCTGCTTAATTCAGACACTCTGTTCATCACCACCCCCTTTTCTGAATCGTTTTTGGCCACTATAGGTGTGGCAGGGTATACTCAGACATGAGTCCCTTTCTCACTGCTCCATCAGGATTCAAGCAAGCCGGGCCGAAGAGGCTGAAATGCCAGAAACCGGTCCCCGGTAGCTTGTCTCCTTTCTGGTGAAGAATTGGCTTGGTAGTTTGGTCTGCCCTGTTCCCATGATGCACTGGGCCAGGGACAGACTAATTTGCATATAGCCAGGTTCTGAGCTGGGATGGGGCAGTGAGATAAATAACGGTGATGGATCAAGCCCTGATCTTTGGACTGGGTAAGAGTGGTCTGCTTAATTCAGACACTCTGTTCATCACCACCCCCTTTTCTGAATCGTTTTTGGCCACTATAGGTGTGGCAGGGTATACTCAGACATGAGTCCCTTTCTCACTGCTCCATCAGGATTCAAGCAAGCCGGGCCGAAGAGGCTGAAATGCCAGAAACCGGTCCCCGGTAGCTTGTCTCCTTTCTGGTGAAGAATTGGCTTGGTAGTTTGGTCTGCCCTGTTCCCATGATGCACTGGGCCAGGGACAGACTAATTTGCATATAGCCAGGTTCTGAGCTGGGATGGGGCAGTGAGATAAATAACGGTGATGGATCAAGCCCTGATCTTTGGACTGGGTAAGAGTGGTCTGCTTAATTCAGACACTCTGTTCATCACCACCCCCTTTTCTGAATCAGCACTCGAGAAAGCCTGGCGCAGAGACCCAACACCAAACAACATGACTGCCCTGAAGCTCGCCACCCGAAAACACCACCAACTAATCCACGCCACCAAGAACTATGCATTCAAGGAACGACTGGACAGCAACGCACACAACAGCAAGGTAGTCTTCAACATCGTTAAGGAGCTCTCCAACCTCAACGCCGGAAACAACGACATCACCCCTTCGCAAGACCTCTGCAAGTCCCTCGCCTCCTACTTCCACAACAAGATCACGGACATACACAACAGCTTCAGCACTCAACCAACGCTTGCCACGACTGTACGACCGCCCCCCACCACCAGCCTCCGCGCCTGGACCCCGATCAGCACCGAAGACACCATCCGCACGATGAACTCTGGATCTCCAACCGACCCCTGCCCTCACCACGTATTCAACAAGGCCAACGCTGTCATCGCACCCCACCTAAGGGACATCATCAACGCCTCCTTCGACACCGCCACCTTCCCGGAGAGCTGGAAGCACGCCGAAATCAGCGCTCTACTAAAGAAGCCTTCAGCCGACCCCAGCGACCCCAAGAACTACCGCCCCATCTCGCTGCTCCTGTTTCCTGCAAAAGTCATCGAGAAGACCGTCAACAAGCAGCTGGCCGCCTTCCTCGAGACAAACGGATCCCTCGACCTCTCACAGTCTGGCTTCCGGGCCAACCACAGCACCGAGACGGCCCTGATCACAGTCACCGATGACATCCAAGCCCTGCTAGACAGCGGAGAAACAGCGGCCCTCATCCTCCTAGACCTCTCCGCGGCCTTCGACACTGTCTGCCACAGTACCCTAGCGCAGCGCCTCAGCAACGTTGGACTCCAGGAGAAGGCACTGGAATGGATCACCTCGTTCCTCGCCGGAAGGACACAGAGAGTCCGCCTACCCCCCGTTCAGATCAGAAGCCACCAAAGTCATCTGCTGCGTTCCTCAAGGCTCCTCGCTCAGCCCAACCCTCTTCAACGTCTACATGAGCCCCCTAGCAGCCATCGCATGCCAACACAACGTCAACATCATCTCCTACACCGACGACACCCAGCTGATCCTCTACCTCACCAATGACCCCGCCACCGCCAGAGCCAACCTACACGAAGGGATGACAGACGTAGCCATGTGGATGAAGAACAGCCGCCTGAAATTGAACTCGGACAAGACGGAAGTCCTCATCCTGGGATCCTCACCCTCCGCCTGGGACGACTCCTGGTGGCCCCCCGCCCTGGGCAGCGCACCCAAACCGACAGACCACACACGCAACCTGGGCTTCATCCTGGACTCCTCCCTCTCCATGACCAGACAAGTCAACGCAGTCTCCTCGTCGAGCTTCAACATCCTGCGCATGCTACGTGACATCTTCCGGTGGATCCCCACCGAGACCAGAAAGACTGTTACCCAGGCCCTCGTCTCCAGCCGACTGGACTATGGCAACTCCCTACGCAGGAACCACTGCCAAACTCCAGTAGAGACTCCAGCGGATTCAGAACGCCTCAGCACGACACATCCTGGACATTCCCCATCGCAGCCACATCTCCGGACACCTGAGAGATCTGCACTGGCTCCCAGTCAAGAAGAGTATCACCTTCCGTCTCCTCACCCACGCACACAAAGCCCTACACAACCAAGGGCCAGGATACCTCAACAGCCGCCTCAACTTCTACGCTCCCACACGCTAGCTTCAATCGACCGGCCACGCCCTCGCCGGCGTCCCCCACATCCGAAGAGCCACCACAGGAGGAAGGTCCTTCTCCTACCTGGCCACCAGGACTTGGAACTCCCTCCCGACCCACCTCCGCCTGACCCAGGACCACCTTGCCTTCAGGAAGTGGCTCAAGACCTGGCTGTTCGAGCAGTAGCCGACACCCCCTCCCCTAGCGCCTTGAGACACTCCGGGTGAGTAGTGCGCTATATAATAGCTTTGATTGATTGATAGATTATGTACTCCACATATGAGATTGTAATGCAACTTGCAGTGTAAATTTTACTGAAATAATCATGCACAAGGGAGTAAAGGTTGTATGAAGTATTTTTATTAGTCCAAACGAAAATCAAGATGCATGATGAGGATGTCCATTTTCACAATCTTAAAAAAAATTAAGCACTATGTCAGCACGTCTGCGGATGCCTGCTGCTGTGCTTTGGTTTACAGGAGCATGGCCGTCCTCCTGGTCATCCTCCGGCATTTGTGGATTGAAATCAGGTCCATCATCCCAGGGGACTTTTGTGAGCACACATATGTTGTGCAGTATTGCACAAGCCAAAATTAATTTGCACACTGTCTCTGGTGAATACAGCATACGTCCACCAGACTTGTCCAGGTGCCGAAACCTGGCCTTGAGCAGACCAAATGTTCTTTCAACAATGTTCCTGGTCCTGCAATGTGCTTGGTTGTACGCTACTTCCTGTGGTGACTGTGGGTTTCCATAAGGTGTCATCACCCACGGCTGGATGCCATATCCCTGGTCAGCTGTAATGAAATAAATGAGAAGGTACAATGAAATGCTTGTAATGGTTCTGGTCGAGTACAGGCCATATGTTGTGGCCAATATTTCATTTGGCAGTGTCCATTGGGCATGGATGTTGCAGAGAACACACCCAGTGACTCACATGCAAGACACCTTTGGCACATAGTTATGCTGGGAAATGGCCACAGATTTTGACGGACATGCATTGACTCCTTATATGCCTCTACATGACCTTGGCCCTCATTTATGAAGGACTTGCGCCACTGGTGCGTGACTTTTTCCTATTTTTTAAGTTAGGCACCAGCAGCGCATGACCTTCATTAATTATGCCCCTTCTATTGATGTATATGTATATGCTAGTACAACATTATTCCAGCCATGACCTCATTAAAGCGTCATTGAGGCAATATTAACAGTATCGTAGCATGGATGGTGCATTGTATCATACTATTGTGCTTACCTACAAGTAGGCCATTGCCATACTGGCCATTCTTGAAGCGGTCATTATGATGCAGTTCCGGAATATGAAGGCATCATGTACACTGCCAGGGTATTTTGCCAGCACATTGGTAAATAGTCCACGGTGATCCACAATGGCCTGTACATTGATTGAATATGCACTTTATGTTTAATGAATTTCTTATTGTTATCATGTATTATTGTGTAACTGTTTTAAATTCCATGTGCTTTTATGAGAATTGTCTCGAATAAAGCTTATACAACAACGAATATGTATGTTTGCGATTTATGTACAAATGTGCTGTTGCTGCCGGAGGTACTAATTGCACATGTGTACAGTCAATGGCACCCAGCACATGGGGTAAGCCTGCTATGTCATAGAATCCTTGCTTGATCTCCATCTGCTCTTGTGGATTGTTGGGGAAACGGAGGTAGCGGGGTGTCAGATGGATGATGGCATCCAGGACAGTTGGTAGGAATGATGAGAAAGCTGGCTGGGATATTCCTGTTGTCTGGAAGGAGCCCGACGCTAGCATATGCAACACAGCCAGGAGCTTTGCCTCTGGCGGTATGTTGGTAGGCCTGTTGGTTCCTACCTCTAGCCTTGGTCCAATGAGTCGCAGTAGATGTTGTATGGTCTGCTTCTTGAGGCGAAATAGACTTATGACCTCCTCATTCCTGAGGCCTCTCAGGACGCTCCTTTGACGGAATAACCGCTCCTTTCTGCGGCGTTGCCTTGGTGGGGGGGGGTGGATTTTGTGGGGCGGGGGGTTGTGGTTGGATTCCTGGTGCTCGTCGTCTCCGTCTGGCAGCTACTCGCATCATTACCACCTCCATGGTGTAGGGATAGTTGCAGCAATGTCCACAGTGGCCTCTCCTCTTGCTATATGCAGATGCGTCATTTCCTGCGCGTCCGTTTTGTAGGCGCACCAATTCTGACGTAACCGCAACGCTGCGCATTTTCCGCAACAGATGCGACAAAAGTGGACAAAGTCATTAATATGGATGCATCACTTTTGCGTGCGTTTCTCCGTGGTAACGCCCACCTTGCATACATTATTACTTACGTGTCGCAGGGCATCTTGACGCAGCGGTTTTCCGTCACTTCATTAATATGGCGCATGCGTTGCGCCGACGATGCGCCATTATTTTTGGCGCATCGACGGCGCAAGTCCTTCATAAATGAGGGCCAAGGTGTTTATATATCAAGTCCCAAAAGGATTGAAGAAACAAACACTCAAAAAACATATGTGGATAATTACCAGCCAATAAACCGCAACTCCAACAAAGGTCATTCTCCTTCAGTTTTAGAGCATGTAAAGTACTGGAGTCCAATGAAGAAGGTTAATAGAAAAGAACTTAGACTGAATCAAAAAGGGGGCAATTTTATTGCGAAGAGAAAATTTCCCAATCAACTGCCAGGAGTCTGATGAAATATGTTCTGTAAGGGCATGATCAAAATGACGCAACCATTTTTGTTGGGTAACAGTATGCTGGACAGAGGAAGTGGAAGACAGAAATTTATAAATTTTGGAAGCTACATGACCAGATCTAAGCCACAAGTGAAATAATGTAACGGTAGGAGAAGCGGGATCTAATCGCAACTTAGCAAGCGCAACTTTAATTTTTAAAAAGGTGTAAAAATCTAAGTTGGTAAGAGAAAAATGTCGAGCTAAGGATGAAAAGGGCATCGGATCATTATTGGAATCATAAAGATGACGCACAAGCGAAATCCCTTTAGTAGCCCAATAAGAAATCAAAGTAGAATCAATAAGAATTTTAATCTTAGGATTACGCCAAAGGGAGGACCATCTCGATTTGTGGATTGGAATAGCCACTCTCTTGTCGACGATCCGAACTGCTGCAATGGTATCCAAGATGATCGAACAAGAGAACGGAATAGATAAGGTGGATGTGGTTAAAAAAGAGGAAGGAGGCAAAGGGGAAGAAAGCTCCTGCTCAACCAACAGCCAAGAAGGCATATGGCCCGGGATAGAGGAAAACCAAAGAGCCCCTTGAGAGGCTAAAAAGGCAACTTGGTATTTCTCCCAATCAGGAAAGTTACAACCACCCATATCATAAGGTTTTCTTAAAAACGTATATGCAATTCTAGCTCTCTTATCATTCCAGAGAAAGTTAGAAGTAAGGACATCTATCTCATGAAAAAAAGAAGAGGACAGTTTCACAGGAAGCATAGATGATACAAAGTTGATGATAGGCGTAATCATCATCTTCAGAGTTTGGAGACGACCCCACCATGAAATATGTTTAGGAGACCAGGTGTCTAAAAGACGTCGCACCTTGAGGATAGTTTGGGCTTCGTTGTAAATTGTACTACAGAACCAAATCCCTAAATATTTGAGCTGTTTAGATTGCCACTTAAAGCCTGCAGAACCCATATGCGCTGGGAAACAATATGCATTCAAGGGGAACTTCTCCGTCTTATCTCTATTAAGGGTATAACCCGATACTGTAAAAAAAAGAGAGATGGTGTCGGAAATGGCGGGAATAGCAAGCACTATGTCATCAGAGAAAATAAGAACATCGTCCGCATAAGCAGCCGTCTTTATACAGTGGGAACCAAAAGTAAAACCCTTAATGTCTGGATGGAGATCAATCAATCTAAGGAGCGGATCAATAGATAATAGAAATAAAAGCGGGGATAAGGGACAGCCTTGTCTGGTGCCTTGACAAAGATTAAAAAACGAAGACGTAGCCCCATTCACTCTAATATTGGCTCTAGGCTGGGCATATAGAGACCTAACCATATTAACAAAAGCGTCCCCGAGATTATGTGCACAAAGAACAGCACGCAAAAAAGACCAAGAGACCTTGTCAAAGGCCTTTTCGGCGTCAAGGGCCAAAGCAGCCGCCGGGAGGGTAGAACGTTTAGCTGAACCCAAAATATGGCAAAAAGTACGAATGTTGTCCCTAGCAAGTCTACCCTTGACAAAACCCGTCTGAGATGGATGGACAAGCTTGGGAATATAAGACTCCAATCTCCTGGCCAGAATCTTGGCGAAAATCTTTGTCTCCATATTAAGAAGGAAAATAGGGTGGACATTTTTGGGATCGGAATGATCCTTACCCTCTTTTGGAATGACGACAATAGTAGCGTCAGCTGCGGAACCTGAAACCGACCCCCCTTGAATAAAAGCCTCAAAAACAGACTTAAGACGAGGAACAACAGAAGGAAGAAAGGTTTTATAAAACAAAATGGGGAAACCATCGGGGCCAGGAGCTTTCCCAGATCGTGTAGCCTTAATTGCAGTTATAATTTCCTCAGAGGTAATCGAGCCACCCAATTTGTTACTATCTTCCACAGACACAGATTGTATAGGTATTGTCTTAAAAAAATCTTGACATTGAGCAAAGGAGGGTTGAGAGGTGGGAGTATAAAGTTTACTATAAAAGTCTCGAAATACATTGAGAATCTCTGTGGTCTGAAATTTTTTGACACCAGAGCTATCATTAATAGAGGGAATCTGAGAAGACTTAAAAGAAGAGTCCTGAAATTTCAACGTCGCTGCCAAAATTTTACCTGTGCGATTTTTTAATAGTAGTCGTTTCGATTTCTGAGCCTGAACCCCAATATGAGCTCTCTTGGGGACAATAGTGTTACAGGAATACTTTAAATTCTTAATGGTCTGTAAACAAGTGCTGTCCTTAGAACTACGATAGAGAGATTCTTGTTGTTTGATCTGGTCTGCTAAATCTGTAAGTTCCTTTTTGATGTCAGCATTCCTCTTCGCCATACATTTAATAATTTGACCATGAAGAGTGCACTTAAAAGCATCCCACAAGACTATTGGAGAGCTAACGGAACCTTCATTATCAGCGAAAAAAGTTTCAATGTCTTTGGACAAAGCTAGAACCTGAGAATCATCATGTAAAAGCTCAGTATTTAATCTCCAGGAGCGAGGTCCTGATTTAGGAGCAAAAGTCAAAAGTGTAAATGAAACAGCAGCATGATCAGAGACGAGAATAGGATGAATGTACGGGGAAGAGGAAGACTGTACAAGAGGCGAATGGACCAAAAGATAATCAATACGAGAGAAACTAGAATGGGGAGAAGAAAAGAAAGAAAAGTCACTACCCGTAGGATTATGGAGACGCCAGATGTCCTGAAGATGAGCAGAGGAACACATATTTATCATTTGCTTATGTGCTTTAGGAGGACGGAAGTTAAAAGCGGAATTCCTATCTAACAAGGGATCCATAGGTAAATCGAAATCACCACCCACAATTAGGTTACCTTTATGCGGCGTGTCAGCTAACTTTTTAGTAATCGTTCGCCAAAAGGAGGGGTCATCACTGTTTGGAGCATAGATATTCATAACATAAAGATCATCAGTACCATCAGATAATCTGGATAATAACCAGCAACCCTCTGAATCATGTTCAACAGAGACTACAGATAACCCAGAGTTCTTAGAAATTAGCGTAATCACACCATTCCTTTTGCCCAAGGCATCAGAGCAGGCAACATCAAGGACCCATTCTTTCTTCAGAAACAAAGCTTCCTTGGAGGAAACCTTAGTTTCCTGTAAAAGTACCAAGCCTGAGGATAAGGATTTACAATAATCTAGGATTTTTGATCTCTTCACCGGATGATTCAATCCACGAACATTAAGGGACAAAACATTCAAGCCAGGCATAATCCTACCAGAAAAGAGAAATCATAATACATAGATAGCAAAAAAAGAGAGAAATAAAAACAGAATGAGACATCCAACGACCCAACAAAAACACCACAAAAGAAGAGCCCCAACAAGAGATCCGGGAAAAGAAAGGAGAAGGGAGAAAAGAGAAAGGTGAAAGAAGAAAGTGAAGGAAGACAAAGAGCAAGGAAAATAGAGAAAGAAGAAGAAAGAGACCCACCAGGGGAGGTCTGTAGGGGACCAAATTCATACCAGGGGGGACATGGAGAGGCAAGCAAGGAAGCTACCAGGAGGCATAATGGAAATAGAGATAGAAATCCCCAGAATATAGCACAGTATAAGGAACTCAAATATAGGAGGCAAAATAGGAGATATCAAGAAGAAAAAGTCATTATAAGTATATATGAGGAAAGTTAGAAGAATAAGCACAAACCAAAAAGCAAGGCTCAAAAATACAAAATCTTAGGTAGAAACCGAAGAATGAAAAACATAATGAGTAATATAAACAAAGGAACACCATGAATCAAAGAGAACAATAAGAATATCTCAATGCAAGCAAATTTCATTAAACAGAATAAAATAAGCATCCAAATACGTACAAATAAATAATGAACAATATATCAGCAGGAGAAATAAATATGAGGAATTAAATAAGTAAGCTAGATAAAGAGATACATATGAAAACAAAAAAACAGCAATCTCAAGTAACTGCTAACAGATACGTTATCTATATGAATGGTAGAAGAACTACCAGGATTCAACAAACCTGAGAAAACAGAGCATCAGGCAGTAACACACCGCTTCGACGTAATCATAACTTATATATATCAACAACTCGACAAAAAAAGGCTGACAAAAAAAAAGACAAACTAAGAGAAAAAAGTCTACACAGAAAAAGAAGAAGAACACACGTCACAACACTAGAGGACAGTAAAGAAAAGAACATTCACCGAAAACAGAAATGATAGACAGGAACGGGAGAGAGAACAGTAACAATAACGAGTATGATTAAAAGAGAGAACAACAAAGGCCACATTATTCACCAGCGAGAGGACTATGAAAGAAAGGAAATAAGAAACTGAAATCAGTAAAAACATAAGAGAAAAAAGACATAAAGAGAAACACACAACCAGAAGACCTAACAACAACTAATTAAAACACATCAACTATAACTGATAGAAACTCTTCCTGAAGCTAAAAGAATATAAAAACTAACAAGCAGCTGTATGAACATAAGGCATAGTTAGACCTAGGGAAGAAAAAATCACCACAGAAACAGTAAAGTGAATCAAGAACCAGAAGGGCCAGGTGTAGGCGAAGAGTCCATTTGAAGTTCCGTCTGATTGTCCAGGAAGGAAGAAAGGTCAGAAAGCTCATTGAAGTTTCTGGAGCGACCCTTAAAGGTGATACGGAATTTTGAAGGACCAGCAAGAGAAAAGGGGATATTCATATCAGTGAGACGTTTCCGTAGGTTAAGAAATCTTTTCCTTCTGATAACCGTATCTCTGGCAAAGTCTTGAGAGATTGAAATCCAATGACCTTCCCAATGAACTGCTTTAACCTTCCTCATATCAGCCAAAATTTGTTCCGTATGTTGATGACGTAAAGGTTTAAAAATTATCGCCCTTGGATGATACGAGGACTTAGGTCTAAAGGTAGGTACACGATGAGCCCGTTCAATTTCAAAATCTCTCTGAAACGAAATCTGCCAAGTAGATGGAAGCCATTGATATAAAAAGTCTATCATCGAAGGAGCTGATTTTTCCGCTTCCTCAGGTAGGCCAAAAATGCGCAGATTGGTTCTACAATTGCGATCCTCTTGCTCAGTGAGGTCTCTCCGCAACGCCGCCATTGAGCGCTCCATCTGTAATAAAGACCTTGAATGCTTTTGCGCGTTATCCTCCACACCACTAATACGTGTCTCAGCAGTCGAAACACGAAGGGATAATGCTTTAAAATCATTTCTGATAGCTGCCACTTCAACTTGTAGTAAGTCAGTATTTGTTTTAGTAGATTGCGCAATATCATGAACAGCATTCAAACGTGATAAAATTGTGTCCAGAGTGGAACATGTGTCTTTTTAGAAAGACTCAGGAGTAGGGGAGACTTGTTTGGACCTCTTTAAAGAACCTTTCGAGTCCTTTGAGTCTTTAGCATTCGGTGACAGGCCCATGTTGGCAGCCATAAGGCACACTGCCACGGAAAAGCCAACAAAATCACTCAGAAGAATGTTTACAGCGAAGAAACAAGATCTCAAAAAGACAAAAAATATCTTCAGAGAAACAATAGAAGGAGCGCGAAAGCTATAGGTAGAAGCATTGAGAGACAAAATGGTAAGTAAATGCAGAGAGAGCAAAGAAAACCATCTGACAGGCGAAGAAAACGTTGATTAAACAGCCTCCAATGACAAGGACAGCAAGGGCGGCATGTCAAGTCGCAAATGAGAACCTGCTCCTCTCAGGTGTCATCAAACAGAGGTAGAGGGAATCAGCAAGGAAGAGCAAGAAGCACAAAGGCCCCCAAATATAAGTGAAAAACAAGAAAAAGCATCATAGGAGCTGACATGTAGACAAGCGTGGCCAACAGCACCTGGTATCCAGCATATGCGACCGAATTCTGTGTGATGTCGCAGATTCCTGAGGAGAAAACACGAGCGACGCCACCAAAACAAAATGGCGGCCGCTCGCAAAACTCCAAGAGCCGAGCTTCAAGGTTCCAAAAGTCAGGAAACAGCTGTAGTGGAGGTACAAAAAGCACGTCGGAAGGATCACGGCATAATCCCAAATCGAAAATGCCGATTCCGAGACAAAGACACCTTCTGAGGAGAGACGAAACCTCCTGACAGCCACTGAATGCCCCGGAGCTCAAGCACGATCCGCCATCTCGCAGCGGCGTGCAAGCCACGCCCCCAAGGGCTGCCGAAGGTTATAAAAGCATGAGCATCAGTTGCATCTTCACTTACACTAGAGCACATATCGGTTAATTTTACTCAGTGTGATACAAACCTTTTAGCAAGCATCATGGGATGCTCACACCTGGTTTCCTTCTATATTACTACTATGTGACCACTAATTTTGGAAAGGTGGCCTTGGACCGCTAGGGCATGCCCCTTTTTCACGCTGCATTGCTATTCAAATGCATTGAGGTCCATCTCTTTTGGAGTCCTAATGAAGACCCAACTGAAGTTTTCTATATAGGGGTTGAAACGTCAACAACCTATAGTTATTGGGCTGCTTTTCTGGATCTCGGACCAGCTGGGTGAAACTTTACATTTCAAATTCTCCATTATTTGTTTTAACAACATAAGGGAGCCAATTCTGACTCTTAATTGTACTTTAGTTGCTTTGCGAACATTCTGTTTTATTTGCACACAACTCAGGAGAACTCTCTTCACCATCAACTCACGAGAACTGTCTTCACCATGCACCTGATTTGATGGGCACCTCCGTGATCGTCAATTAGGGGTCACCAGAAGCCACAACTGCAACCCCTGGAGTGTCCTTTGTGGCCCCTGGTTTTGCCAATGGGACCTCTGTTTTTCAAATCACACTGCGAGAGGAGGTGGTCTAACGGCTAGAGTGGTCGACATCAAAGCTGGGGAACCGGAATTGAGTCTCAACAGGGATGCTCAACATCCTGTGATTCTGGGAAAATCACTTAGGGCCAGATGTACTAGGGTTTTTTACGGGCGCAAATAGGTTTTAGACCCGTTTGCGCCCACAAAAAACCTGTGGCCCATGTACTAATCCTATTATGCGAGTTATTTAAAGACAGTCCCAGACATGGTGGTCTACTGACCCCAACAGGCCACCATCCCTGGGAGTGCCAGCCATTCCCAATGGGGTCGCAAATTGCTCTTGCCTCATCAATATATATATTTTTGGTGCATGTTTTGCATAGCGCTCAGCTGCCTCAGGAAAGAGGCGTACCAGTGCTGAGGCAGAACATTGGAGGCTGGTCATCAGGAGAAGGCACTAGAGTGAGGGGAAAAGATGAGTTTTGATGGCCCTACGAAAGGCATGTAGTTGTTCATGGCACTGATGGACACTGGCAAAGCGTTGCAAAGCTTGTCAGTTAGTAAACGTAAGGAGCGCCCGCTTGATCGTATCCTCCTCATACGAGGCACGGTCGCCAGATATTGTCCCATCGAGCGAAGTTGGCGCGAGGGAGAATAGAATGAAAGCAAGTTAGATAGAATGCCAGGGGAGGAAGATTTCAAAATTTTAAATGCAATACAAAGGGCCTTAAATTCTATTCGACTGGCAACAGGCAGCCAATGTAGCCGACGAATTGCCCTAGAGGTGGGACAGGTTCTAGGGAGACCCAGAAGGGTTCTTGCCGCAGTGTTTTGAACTCACTGTAGTCTCAGGGTTTCGGTCTTCCTAACTCCTAAATACAGTGCATTGGCATAGTTCAGTCTTGACAAAATGGAGGCCTGGATAATCACTTGCCTGATGGATGGGTCGAAGAAACAAGCAACGGTTTAAGCCCCCGAAGAATGCCAAAGCAAGTCCCTGCAACTTTCTTGGTTTGAAACTGAAAGCTGAGGGCCGAATCAACCCAGACACCTAGATCTTTCACCTCCCCCTATGGGGTAGGAGCACAGCCCAGTATGGCCGGCCAGCACCATTTCCCCCTCAGCTCTTGATCTTTTCCTACCAACAGGACCGCTGACTTAATGGAGTAACTGTCAAACTAGGATTAGTAAATGGGCCACAGGTTTTTTGCGGGTGCAAAAGGGTCTAAAACCCATTTGCGCCCGCAAAATACCTTAGCACATCTGGCCCAATATGTCATGTGTAAGGAGTTGCATCGCACATTTGTATGGTTTTCGTAACACGCACATTGACTCGAGCAACATTGGGCTTTAATGTTATCAGCCCCCTCTGGGGCCAAGTTTAAAATAAATGTTCACTACAACATCTTGTTCGTCAATAACAGGCAGCTGCTCACAGTGTTGTATCTAGTTTTTTTTAACCTCGGCAGTAAGTTTGGTATTTGGGGTATTGCATTCTGCAATTCTATACCAGTACCGCGTGCCCGCGCGCGTGACTCTTATCGATCAGCTATAATGAGCACATCCTGATAATGAGCTGATGAAGTTCTGATCTAATTTAAACTTTCTTTCGAACAGCATTCGACTGGGCAAATGCCTACTTGAGGGTCACAACAAAGACGCACTCTTTTTGACTAAAGATATGGTATATGATTGGATACCTCCCACGCTCGGGCGGCCTATTACACCAATGAGATTAAGCTCAGCGCTAACCCTGCTAAATGTATCTTCAAGATTTTAAAAGATCTCAGAGTCAGGAAAAATACGGTGCCTGCAATTACTTCGGAATTGCAGTGTGAAGAATTGGCCTCCTTCTTCGAGGAAAAGGTGCATGCTATATATAGGTCTTGTCCTTCTACGACTCCTTCCGTTAGACCAATTCCCTCAAGACCAGGCCTGAGCTCTAGTCTCATGGTTATCCCTGAGATCTCTCAAGAGGAGCTGATTAGGTTAAGCACGAAAATGAAATCAGGCTCCCCAGCTGACCCTTTAAAGCCTGATTTTTTAAAGAGTTTCTTTCGCTGTTCTTAGCCCCTCTCTGCCAGATAATGAACTCTTCCTTTTCCTCTGCCATGGTGATAACACGGTGGAAACAGGCATGGGTGTCCCCCATCCTTAAGAAACCAGCGTGGACCCGGCCAAGCCTGAAAACTTTAGGCCCATATCTCTCCTTCCTTGGGTGGCGAAAGAGGCGGAGTCACATGTTAACACCACACTAACTAACTTTTTGCATTCCAAGCTTCCGAGGACCGGTTTCTGGCATTACAGCCGTCTTCAGCCCGGCTTGCTTGAATCCAGTGGCAAAGTGAGCCCTCCTTTGTACCACTTTGGCCGCCATAAGTGTGGCAGGGTATGCTCAGACGTGAGTCCCTTGCTCACTTTGCCACTGGATTCAAGCAAGCTGGGCTGAAGAAGGCTGGAATGCCAGAAACCGGTCCTCGGAAGCTTGTTTCCGGTCCAGGGAAGGCATGGCTTGGCAGTTCGGGCTGGACTGTTCCCATGAGGCACAGGGTCAGACTGATTTGCATATAGCCGTGTCTGAACTGGGGTGGCAGAGTGGGCTAAAGAACGGTGATGGATCAAACCCAGATCTTTTGACTGGGTGTGAGTGTTTGATTGGTTCAGATGCTCCGTCCATCACCACCCTCCTTTGTACCGCTTTTGGCCGCCATAAGTGTGGCAGGGTATGCTCAGACGTGAGTCCCTTGCTCACTTTGCCACTGGATTCAAGCAAGCTCGGCTGAAGACGGCTGGAATGCCAGAAACCGGTCCTCGGAAGCTTGTTTCCGGTCCAGGGAAGGCATGCTTGGCAGTTCGGGCTGGACTGTTCCCATGAAGCACAGGGTCAGACTGATTTGCATATAGCCGTGTCTGAACTGGGGTGGCAGAGTGGGCTAAAGAACGGTGATGGATCAAACCCAGATCTTTTGACTGGGTGTGAGTGTTTGATTGGTTCAGATGCTCCGTCCATCACCACCCTCCTTTGTACCGCTTTGGCCGCCATAAGTGTGGCAGGGTATGCTCAGACGTGAGTCCCTTGCTCACTTTGCCACTGGATTCAAGCAAGCTGGGCTGAAGACGGCTGGAATGCCAGAAACCGGTCCTCGGAAGCTTGTTTCCGGTCCAGGGAAGGCATGGCTTGGCAGTTCGGGCTGGACTGTTCCCATGAGTAACAGGGTCAGACTGATTTGCATATAGCCGTGTCTGAACTGGGGTGGCAGAGTGGGCTAAAGAACGGTGATGGATCAAACCCAGATCTTTTGACTGGGTGTGAGTGTTTGATTGGTTCAGATGCTCCGTCCATCACCACCCTCCTTTGTACCGCTTTGGCCGCCATAAGTGTGGCAGGGTATGCTCAGACGTGAGTCCCCTGCTCACTTTGCCACTGGATTCAAGCAAGCTGGGCTGAAGACGGCTGGAATGCCAGAAACCAGTCCTCGGAAGCTTGTTTCCGGTCCAGGGAAGGCATGGCTTGGCAGTTCGGGCTGGACTGTTCCCATGAGGCACAGGGTCAGACTGATTTCCATATAGCCGTGTCTGAACTGGGGTGGCAGAGTGGGCTAAAGAACGGTGATGGATCAAACCCAGATCTTTTGACTGGGTGTGAGTGTTTGATTGGTTCAGATGCTCCGTCCATCACTACCCTCCTTTGTACATCTATAGGTCAAAGGGCATGTGATGTCATTTCTGCTACCTCTAGAATGTTGGTGCATTGAGGCACATGCACCTCGTCCAATGTGCTTCACACTGTTTTATGTTTGCATAATGCGTCACCACTAGAACCGCCTGAGATGGTTAATCCTATAATGTTTGGACTCACTGTTGCAGTTTTATTTTTGGGAAGCATGCACTCTGAGAGGATTTTTTTATTTCATGCGTTTTTATATAGCGCAGACTTTACCCGAAGGTGTCAGAGCGCTTCACAATAGGAACAGTAATGATACATGAGGAAAAATTACAAGTCAGCATGTTACAAAAGCAAACGTTACGTCACATAAGGCGATAGTGACAATTGTGCATGTATCGAGGAAACAAAATACAAGCGGTGGCAATCGATTTGTTACAAGAGGAAAAAAAAAGTGGCCTGTGTATGTTACAAAAGCGTACAAAATACAAATAGAGGTATAATACTGCACTAAATGGCAGATACTCAAAACACAAGAACAAACGTTACGTTACATGAGGCAATGGTGGCAGTTGTGCATGTATCATGAGCAAACAAAGTACAAGAAGTAGCCAACGATACATTACAAGAGGGAAAGTGACGTGTGCATGTTACAAAAGAGTACACAATACCAGCAGAAGTAAAACACTGCAATAAATGGCAGACACTCAAACCATAAGAACACATTAGGAAGGCACTTCTATAGTCATGTAGAACAGAATTTCCTATAATGGAAGGACTGGAGGTGTGGTGACGGTCTAGCTACTTGCGGCCGGAACCGGAAGGGGTTTTTGCGGAAGCGGAAGGCGGCCATTTTGAGAGAGGCGCCGACCGCGGTTGTTAGACGTAGTCCCGGCGCTCCGGGAAATAAAGTAAATTTAAACACCTTACCTGTCTCCTGATTCCTCAAAAATTGATCGTAACAATGTCGACGAGGCACGGGATCTGACGCATGTATCCCCAACGGAAAACAAAAAAAAAAAAACAAGGAAAAACGAACGAAGAAAACGATCAAAATAAAGAAACAAAAAAACGGAGACAGGGAGACAGCCACACGAGCCCAGGAGCGCGGCAGAGGACGTAGGGAAGGCCCCACAGGGAGACACCAGGGCATCCACATTGCTCGGCGAGAGGTCTCGACCCAGAAGCTTGAAGACCCGCCACCCAGCCTCACGGCGTCACGGTGAGAGAACAACCACCCTACTAATTTGGTATAAAAACATACTTAGCGGCGCTGTGCTCCACGAGAGAAACACATGAGGGGAGGAGCCAACCACCCAGGCTGATACACGGAGTCCCCATCCCACAGTTTGGCGGACACACGAAGCAAACTGGTGGCACAGCAGGGGAAGGGGGAAGGTTCGATCACTACTGGCGCAGCTGCCCAGGACGACCCTCGAGCGCTCCAGCCTACGGACGGCGCTGTAGGAGGTGGCACAGCTAGCAGATCGCATAGCGAAGAAGACGAGGACGAGAGACAGGCGCCAGGCAGCCCACCAGGCCAGGCCGCCGCAACGCTAGCGGGCCCAGGAAGAAACGGCAAGATGGCGTCGCAGTCCACCTCCCTCACCCAACTAGTGCCTTTTCTCCCGAAGAGGAGGGAGCCCACGATGCCGTGGGAAGACTTGAAACGTTATTTCCTAAATTACTTGGAAGCGTTAGAAGAGGAGAATGGCGCGGCGTACTCGAGCCAGAGGAGAAGGAGGATATTGCTACACAATCTGGGCCCGGAGGGGCTCAGAGTGTTCGACAACATGGTCAAAGGCGAAAGAGGCGCGACCGACACCGACGTGTTCAGCCATGCCATTGCGGACATCGACACGCACTATAGACCGGTAGTATGCGTGGCCATCGACAGGCATACCTTCTTCACAAGGAAACAAGAGAGCGGAGAGACTATCGACGAATTCGTCGCGGCACTGCAGAAATTGGCCCCAACGTGCAGGTACGGCACACTCCATGATGAGTTGATAAGGGACCAGATCATAATGCACACATCCAACACGCATGTTCAAGAAAAACTATGGGTAAACGGAGAGGCACCCCTGAAGGAGGTGTGGGCCTTGGTGAAGAAGGCGGAAATGTCCAAACGGTGCGCCCAAGCGGCTCGGAAGGACACTGGTGGGACACAGACGGTGTGCAGGGTGATGACGCATGGCAAAGGTGAGAGGACCAAGCAGAGAGAACCACCTAAAGGCCAGGAGAATATCAAGAACACACAATCAACAGGCACAGCCCACAAGACGGGAAGAGGTGGACGACCTAGCTGTTACAGATGTGGAAGCACGTCACACATGGGAAATGACAAAGTGTGCCCAGCGTTCCGGGCAAAGTGTGCATACTTTATCAAAAAGAAGACACTGTTCCTGTAGCGGGGTTCAACAATGTCACCCTCGCATAGGGGTGCAATTAGTCACCCGTGCATAACCAAAAGAAACGTGAAAAAAGAGGAAGATAGGAGGAAAAGACATCCTAGGTTGATGTGACCCATTAGTGAAGTGGAACAAACACTATTGTCCTCTGTTGCCCTCACACACCCCGAAGAGTGTCATGCTTCATCATCGGGCAGTTGCTCCTCGTAGGGCCGGCGCTGCAATCCCCTACGGGTCCCCCGAAGGGTCTCTTTGTCGGAGATCTTTTAAGGACTGCCGGAAGGTGCATGCGGGTATGTGGGGTATGGGTCTAGTGAGGGTTAGAAGAGTGATGTGCGTGCTATGTGGTGAGAGAATCAATGTTAAAAGAAGGGTAAACATGCAGCGAATGTATGAATTGTAAACCCTTGGCAGATAAACTGCTAGATAAAATCTTATCCCTAAGGCACACTATGCCCAGGTGTCATAAGATCATAGGTCAACATGTTTCGCGCCTGTGTCGCCATAAGGGTCATTGGCGCTTCTTCAGGACCGGGATAATAATGTATAAAGTGCACGTGATAAAAAGTAATTAACCCTCTAAAAACATACAGGGCGAGGCAGCACCCTGTATACCTGTTGTAAGGCTACAGCTGCATGATGGTAGATCGCTCCTGATGGAGTCCTAGGAAACAGAAAAAAGTAAATGACAGCTAAGCGCATCAGTAACAACTTGATGCCTTATAAGTGCATCAGTAACAACTTAATGCCTTATAATGAGCCACACATGTGTGCACATCGATTAAAACAAGTAACATAATTTAAAGAAACAGGCACAGGAGACACATCAGCATCATCAAAACAAGGGGGCCTGACTGTGCAATATTCAAAGCACGCCAAGTTAATTGCTCTTTGTAAAAACTGTTTGTATCAATCGTGACCTCCCTTCGTCTAAAATACGACAAGTGTCCATAAAGTTTCAACAATTGGAAATACATGTGAATCTTATACCACCCTATATCAGTGCCATTAGGTAGTTGGCTCTAAAAGATGGTTAGCTCTAAAAGGTGCTTACCTCGCCATGTTACTAAAGCCCTTCCACCGGCGAGAGCAAGGAACGCCCGTACATTACCGGGCTGTTGAAAGAAAGAAAATCGTATAAACAGAAACGTTTAGCAGCAGGAACCCGGCGCATGCTCAGATGGGCAATGCACTCACCATGTCCCTAATCAATGCCACAATGATCTACTTACAATTTCATCCGGGTATTGGCTCCTATCCACCTACCCCCTCCAAGCGTCTGCCGGTGTTTGAACGTTAGAGGCAAGACGCGAGTCAAATTAAAGAGCGTGGTCAGGTGTGGGCGGTACCCCTTTCCGGGTTGTCCTCACCAAATCCAATGTAGTGCGCATGCGCTAAAGACGGGAATCACCAGCGCATGCGCATAGGCAGGGAACATACTCCCCAGTGTAAACGCATGCGCATTGTCAGGCAACATACTCCCCAGTGTAAACGCATGCGCATTGCCAGGGAACATACTCCCCAGTGTATGCAGAATGGCATAGTATTTGGAAACAAGCTGAGGTGGGCAATGTGTGATCGTTCCACAAGGTTTGTAGAACTCCCCATGTTTTTTATATAGTCCACAGAGTTAAACTTCATCGCTAAGTATCTCATGTTAAATACCATTTCTCATATGCGCAGATTCCATAGAGTTGTATCGGGACAATATCCCCGTGATGAGATGATAGTCATTGTTGTTGGTGGCTGTTTCTGCTAAATAGATTACTCAAACCTTGTCTAATAGAGAGCCTTGAGGATAATATCGAGGGAAAGGAAACCCTTGTATGCCCTCAGAATTCTACCTCCTCAAGCTCATTTGCAAGGGAAATAGGTGGGGGTAAAAACAATAGAGTTCCCCACTCCGTTTTTTTCAAAAAGAAGGATCCATAATTGTGGCCCTACTGTGTGCGATAATGTCTCGTGTGCCTGTAAGAAAGGGAAGGAAAGAAGAACATAGTAATGGCCCACGGCTGGTCCGCCGTACATAATTATTTTACAAAGGAGAGAGGGGGGGGCCAAGGAGCGATTAAGGTCCAGTGTCCATGCTCCTCATTACAACATAAGTTATCAAAAAGAAGACACTGTTCCTGTAGCGGGGTTCAACAATGTCACCCTCGCATAGGGGTGCAATTAGTCACCCGTGCATAACCAAAAGAAACGTGAAAAAAGAGGAAGATAGGAGGAAAAGACATCCTAGGTTGATGTGACCCATTAGTGAAGTGGAACAAACACTATTGTCCTCTGTTGCCCTCACACACCCCGAAGAGTGTCATGCTTCATCATCGGGCAGTTGCTCCTCGTAGGGCCGGCGCTGCAATCCCCTACGGGTCCCCCGAAGGGTCTCTTTGTCGGAGATCTTTTAAGGACTGCCGGAAGGTGCATGCGGGTATGTGGGGTATGGGTCTAGTGAGGGTTAGAAGAGTGATGTGCGTGCTACGTGGTGAGAGAATCAATGTTAAAAGAAGGGTAAACATGCAGCGAATGTATGAATTGTAAACCCTTGGCAGATAAACTGCTAGATAAAATCTTATCCCTAAGGCACACTATGCCCAGGTGTCATAAGATCATAGGTCAACATGTTTCGCGCCTGTGTCGCCATAAGGGTCATTGGCGCTTCTTCAGGACCGGGATAATAATGTATAAAGTGCACGTGATAAAAAGTAATTAACCCTCTAAAAACATACAGGGCGAGGCAGCACCCTGTATACCTGTTGTAAGGCTACAGCTGCATGATGGTAGATCGCTCCTGATGGAGTCCTAGGAAACAGAAAAAAGTAAATGACAGCTAAGCGCATCAGTAACAACTTGATGCCTTATAAGTGCATCAGTAACAACTTAATGCCTTATAATGAGCCACACATGTGTGCACATCGATTAAAACAAGTAACATAATTTAAAGAAACAGGCACAGGAGACACATCAGCATCATCAAAACAAGGGGGCCTGACTGTGCAATATTCAAAGCACGCCAAGTTAATTGCTCTTTGTAAAAACTGTTTGTATCAATCGTGACCTCCCTTCGTCTAAAATACGACAAGTGTCCATAAAGTTTCAACAATTGGAAATACATGTGAATCTTATACCACCCTATATCAGTGCCATTAGGTAGTTGGCTCTAAAAGATGGTTAGCTCTAAAAGGTGCTTACCTCGCCATGTTACTAAAGCCCTTCCACCGGCGAGAGCAAGGAACGCCCGTACATTACCGGGCTGTTGAAAGAAAGAAAATCGTATAAACAGAAACGTTTAGCAGCAGGAACCCGGCGCATGCTCAGATGGGCAATGCACTCACCATGTCCCTAATCAATGCCACAATGATCTACTTACAATTTCATCCGGGTATTGGCTCCTATCCACCTACCCCCTCCAAGCGTCTGCCGGTGTTTGAACGTTAGAGGCAAGACGCGAGTCAAATTAAAGAGCGTGGTCAGGTGTGGGCGGTACCCCTTTCCGGGTTGTCCTCACCAAATCCAATGTAGTGCGCATGCGCTAAAGACGGGAATCACCAGCGCATGCGCATAGGCAGGGAACATACTCCCCAGTGTAAACGCATGCGCATTGTCAGGCAACATACTCCCCAGTGTAAACGCATGCGCATTGCCAGGGAACATACTCCCCAGTGTATGCAGAATGGCATAGTAGTTGGAAACAAGCTGAGGTGGGCAATGTGTGATCGTTCCACAAGGTTTGTAGAACTCCCCATGTTTTTTATATAGTCCACAGAGTTAAACTTCATCGCTAAGTATCTCATGTTAAATACCATTTCTCATATGCGCAGATTCCATAGAGTTGTATCGGGACAATATCCCCGTGATGAGATGATAGTCATTGTTGTTGGTGGCTGTTTCTGCTAAATAGATTACTCAAACCTTGTCTAATAGAGAGCCTTGAGGATAATATCGAGGGAAAGGAAACCCTTGTATGCCCTCAGAATTCTACCTCCTCAAGCTCATTTGCAAGGGAAATAGGTGGGGGTAAAAACAATAGAGTTCCCCACTCCGTTTTTTTCAAAAAGAAGGATCCATAATTGTGGCCCTACTGTGTGCGATAATGTCTTGTGTGCCTGTAAGAAAGGGAAGGAAAGAAGAACATAGTAATGGCCCACGGCTGGTCCGCCGTACATAATTATTTTACAAAGGAGAGAGGGGGGGCCAAGGAGCGATTAAGGTCCAGTGTCCATGCTCCTCATTACAACATAAGTTATCAAAAAGAAGACACTGTTCCTGTAGCGGGGTTCAACAATGTCACCCTCGCATAGGGGTGCAATTAGTCACCCGTGCATAACCAAAAGAAACGTGAAAAAAGAGGAAGATAGGAGGAAAAGACATCCTAGGTTGATGTGACCCATTAGTGAAGTGGAACAAACACTATTGTCCTCTGTTGCCCTCACACACCCCGAAGAGTGTCATGCTTCATCATCGGGCAGTTGCTCCTCGTAGGGCCGGCGCTGCAATCCCCTACGGGTCCCCCGAAGGGTCTCTTTGTCGGAGATCTTTTAAGGACTGCCGGAAGGTGCATGCGGGTATGTGGGGTATGGGTCTAGTGAGGGTTAGAAGAGTGATGTGCGTGCTACGTGGTGAGAGAATCAATGTTAAAAGAAGGGTAAACATGCAGCGAATGTATGAATTGTAAACCCTTGGCAGATAAACTGTTAGATAAAATCTTATCCCTAAGGCACACTATGCCCAGGTGTCATAAGATCATAGGTCAACATGTTTCGCGCCTGTGTCGCCATAAGGGTCATTGGCGCTTCTTCAGGACCGGGATAATAATGTATAAAGTGCACGTGATAAAAAGTAATTAACCCTCTAAAAACATACAGGGCGAGGCAGCACCCTGTATACCTGTTGTAAGGCTACAGCTGCATGATGGTAGATCGCTCCTGATGGAGTCCTAGGAAACAGAAAAAAGTAAATGACAGCTAAGCGCATCAGTAACAACTTGATGCCTTATAAGTGCATCAGTAACAACTTAATGCCTTATAATGAGCCACACATGTGTGCACATCGATTAAAACAAGTAACATAATTTAAAGAAACAGGCACAGGAGACACATCAGCATCATCAAAACAAGGGGGCCTGACTGTGCAATATTCAAAGCACGCCAAGTTAATTGCTCTTTGTAAAAACTGTTTGTATCAATCGTGACCTCCCTTCGTCTAAAATACGACAAGTGTCCATAAAGTTTCAACAATTGGAAATACATGTGAATCTTATACCACCCTATATCAGTGCCATTAGGTAGTTGGCTCTAAAAGATGGTTAGCTCTAAAAGGTGCTTACCTCGCCATGTTACTAAAGCCCTTCCACCGGCGAGAGCAAGGAACGCCCGTACATTACCGGGCTGTTGAAAGAAAGAAAATCGTATAAACAGAAACGTTTAGCAGCAGGAACCCGGCGCATGCTCAGATGGGCAATGCACTCACCATGTCCCTAATCAATGCCACAATGATCTACTTACAATTTCATCCGGGTATTGGCTCCTATCCACCTACCCCCTCCAAGCGTCTGCCGGTGTTTGAACGTTAGAGGCAAGACGCGAGTCAAATTAAAGAGCGTGGTCAGGTGTGGGCGGTACCCCTTTCCGGGTTGTCCTCACCAAATCCAATGTAGTGCGCATGCGCTAAAGACGGGAATCACCAGCGCATGCGCATAGGCAGGGAACATACTCCCCAGTGTAAACGCATGCGCATTGTCAGGCAACATACTCCCCAGTGTAAACGCATGCGCATTGCCAGGGAACATACTCCCCAGTGTATGCAGAATGGCATAGTATTTGGAAACAAGCTGAGGTGGGCAATGTGTGATCGTTCCACAAGGTTTGTAGAACTCCCCATGTTTTTTATATAGTCCACAGAGTTAAACTTCATCGCTAAGTATCTCATGTTAAATACCATTTCTCATATGCGCAGATTCCATAGAGTTGTATCGGGACAATATCCCCGTGATGAGATGATAGTCATTGTTGTTGGTGGCTGTTTCTGCTAAATAGATTACTCAAACCTTGTCTAATAGAGAGCCTTGAGGATAATATCGAGGGAAAGGAAACCCTTGTATGCCCTCAGAATTCTACCTCCTCAAGCTCATTTGCAAGGGAAATAGGTGGGGGTAAAAACAATAGAGTTCCCCACTCCGTTTTTTTCAAAAAGAAGGATCCATAATTGTGGCCCTACTGTGTGCGATAATGTCTCGTGTGCCTGTAAGAAAGGGAAGGAAAGAAGAACATAGTAATGGCCCACGGCTGGTCCGCCGTACATAATTATTTTACAAAGGAGAGAGGGGGGGGCCAAGGAGCGATTAAGGTCCAGTGTCCATGCTCCTCATTACAACATAAGTTATCAAAAAGAAGACACTGTTCCTGTAGCGGGGTTCAACAATGTCACCCTCGCATAGGGGAGCAATTAGTCACCCGTGCATAACCAAAAGAAACGTGAAAAAAGAGGAAGATAGGAGGAAAAGACATCCTAGGTTGATGTGACCCATTAGTGAAGTGGAACAAACACTATTGTCCTCTGTTGCCCTCACACACCCCGAAGAGTGTCATGCTTCATCATCGGGCAGTTGCTCCTCGTAGGGCCGGCGCTGCAATCCCCTACGGGTCCCCCGAAGGGTCTCTTTGTCGGAGATCTTTTAAGGACTGCCGGAAGGTGCATGCGGGTATGTGGGGTATGGGTCTAGTGAGGGTTAGAAGAGTGATGTGCGTGCTACGTGGTGAGAGAATCAATGTTAAAAGAAGGGTAAACATGCAGCGAATGTATGAATTGTAAACCCTTGGCAGATAAACTGCTAGATAAAATCTTATCCCTAAGGCACACTATGCCCAGGTGTCATAAGATCATAGGTCAACATGTTTCGCGCCTGTGTCGCCATAAGGGTCATTGGCGCTTCTTCAGGACCGGGATAATAATGTATAAAGTGCACGTGATAAAAAGTAATTAACCCTCTAAAAACATACAGGGCGAGGCAGCACCCTGTATACCTGTTGTAAGGCTACAGCTGCATGATGGTAGATCGCTCCTGATGGAGTCCTAGGAAACAGAAAAAAGTAAATGACAGCTAAGCGCATCAGTAACAACTTGATGCCTTATAAGTGCATCAGTAACAACTTAATGCCTTATAATGAGCCACACATGTGTGCACATCGATTAAAACAAGTAACATAATTTAAAGAAACAGGCACAGGAGACACATCAGCATCATCAAAACAAGGGGGCCTGACTGTGCAATATTCAAAGCACGCCAAGTTAATTGCTCTTTGTAAAAACTGTTTGTATCAATCGTGACCTCCCTTCGTCTAAAATACGACAAGTGTCCATAAAGTTTCAACAATTGGAAATACATGTGAATCTTATACCACCCTATATCAGTGCCATTAGGTAGTTGGCTCTAAAAGATGGTTAGCTCTAAAAGGTGCTTACCTCGCCATGTTACTAAAGCCCTTCCACCGGCGAGAGCAAGGAACGCCCGTACATTACCGGGCTGTTGAAAGAAAGAAAATCGTATAAACAGAAACGTTTAGCAGCAGGAACCCGGCGCATGCTCAGATGGGCAATGCACTCACCATGTCCCTAATCAATGCCACAATGATCTACTTACAATTTCATCCGGGTATTGGCTCCTATCCACCTACCCCCTCCAAGCGTCTGCCGGTGTTTGAACGTTAGAGGCAAGACGCGAGTCAAATTAAAGAGCGTGGTCAGGTGTGGGCGGTACCCCTTTCCGGGTTGTCCTCACCAAATCCAATGTAGTGCGCATGCGCTAAAGACGGGAATCACCAGCGCATGCGCATAGGCAGGGAACATACTCCCCAGTGTAAACGCATGCGCATTGTCAGGCAACATACTCCCCAGTGTAAACGCATGCGCATTGCCAGGGAACATACTCCCCAGTGTATGCAGAATGGCATAGTAGTTGGAAACAAGCTGAGGTGGGCAATGTGTGATCGTTCCACAAGGTTTGTAGAACTCCCCATGTTTTTTATATAGTCCACAGAGTTAAACTTCATCGCTAAGTATCTCATGTTAAATACCATTTCTCATATGCGCAGATTCCATAGAGTTGTATCGGGACAATATCCCCGTGATGAGATGATAGTCATTGTTGTTGGTGGCTGTTTCTGCTAAATAGATTACTCAAACCTTGTCTAATAGAGAGCCTTGAGGATAATATCGAGGGAAAGGAAACCCTTGTATGCCCTCAGAATTCTACCTCCTCAAGCTCATTTGCAAGGGAAATAGGTGGGGGTAAAAACAATAGAGTTCCCCACTCCGTTTTTTTCAAAAAGAAGGATCCATAATTGTGGCCCTACTGTGTGCGATAATGTCTTGTGTGCCTGTAAGAAAGGGAAGGAAAGAAGAACATAGTAATGGCCCACGGCTGGTCCGCCGTACATAATTATTTTACAAAGGAGAGAGGGGGGGCCAAGGAGCGATTAAGGTCCAGTGTCCATGCTCCTCATTACAACATAAGTTATCAAAAAGAAGACACTGTTCCTGTAGCGGGGTTCAACAATGTCACCCTCGCATAGGGGTGCAATTAGTCACCCGTGCATAACCAAAAGAAACGTGAAAAAAGAGGAAGATAGGAGGAAAAGACATCCTAGGTTGATGTGACCCATTAGTGAAGTGGAACAAACACTATTGTCCTCTGTTGCCCTCACACACCCCGAAGAGTGTCATGCTTCATCATCGGGCAGTTGCTCCTCGTAGGGCCGGCGCTGCAATCCCCTACGGGTCCCCCGAAGGGTCTCTTTGTCGGAGATCTTTTAAGGACTGCCGGAAGGTGCATGCGGGTATGTGGGGTATGGGTCTAGTGAGGGTTAGAAGAGTGATGTGCGTGCTACGTGGTGAGAGAATCAATGTTAAAAGAAGGGTAAACATGCAGCGAATGTATGAATTGTAAACCCTTGGCAGATAAACTGTTAGATAAAATCTTATCCCTAAGGCACACTATGCCCAGGTGTCATAAGATCATAGGTCAACATGTTTCGCGCCTGTGTCGCCATAAGGGTCATTGGCGCTTCTTCAGGACCGGGATAATAATGTATAAAGTGCACGTGATAAAAAGTAATTAACCCTCTAAAAACATACAGGGCGAGGCAGCACCCTGTATACCTGTTGTAAGGCTACAGCTGCATGATGGTAGATCGCTCCTGATGGAGTCCTAGGAAACAGAAAAAAGTAAATGACAGCTAAGCGCATCAGTAACAACTTGATGCCTTATAAGTGCATCAGTAACAACTTAATGCCTTATAATGAGCCACACATGTGTGCACATCGATTAAAACAAGTAACATAATTTAAAGAAACAGGCACAGGAGACACATCAGCATCATCAAAACAAGGGGGCCTGACTGTGCAATATTCAAAGCACGCCAAGTTAATTGCTCTTTGTAACATTACAATTGCTCTTTGGGCATTACGAGAAGGTATGCCGCAGAAAATCAAAAGGAACCATGGTCAAGTATGTGGACCGAGAAAACCGAGAAGAAGAAGATAACCAGACGGAGGACGAGGAACTGGAGGAGGTCCTCTACATTGATGCACAGGTTTTGGACGTGGAAGGCGCAGAATCGGAAAAACCGAGGTTGAATATGCGAATAGGAGGAGTGCCCATTGAAATCATCGCGGACTCCGGAGCACCCATTTCCATCATACAAAGACAAGTATGGTAAGAAAAGTTCGCGACAAGAATAAAGGAGGAGTTGCGCCCCATGGATCTAAGACCCGTCACGTACACGGGGCAGAGAATACCCATGTTAGGATACTGCCCGTTACTCTTCGAGTTCAGAGGACGCAAAGCAAATTGCAAGTTGTACATTGCAGAGAGAGGACCATCGGTGCTCAGCTGGAAGGACCAAGGGGCATTAGGAATACAGCTGAACCCAGGCGGCATTGAGAAGGTGATGCTTATGGACAGGGAAAGTGGAGCTGACGAAGAAGCATGGCACAGAGTGTACCCCAAGGTGTTCAATGGACAGATAGGCGAATTGATCAAGTACAAACACCTTATCAAGTTGAAAGAGGGAGCCAAACCAGTCATCCACAAAGTAAGGAACATACCTTTCAGATGTAGAGAGGCCGTGCAGGCAGAACTCGACAGACTGGAGAAGAGTGGTATGATACAGGCCATAGAGAGCGCAGAGTGGTTGCCGCCTCTGGTGGTAGCTCAAAAGCCAAACGGGAAGGTGAGGCTGTGTGTCGACCTCAGGGAACTAAACAAAAACATCCTGATCGACAAGTTTCCCCTTCCTCGCATCAACTAAATGTTGGCCAAGTCAAAAGGCATAAATTGGTTCTCGACAGTGGACCTGTCATCAGTCTACCACCAGATTAGAATGCATCCGTCATGTGACCACCTCACGTCGTTTATCACACCCTTCGGATGCTACAAATTTGTCAGGATGCCGTTTGGGCTGGCATCCGCGGCCGCCGTCTTCCAGAAACTGATGCATAGACTCTTTCGGAAGGTGGAAGGTGTTCAATTCTTCCAAGATGACATCCTGGTCATGGGAGCGTCCAAGCAAGAACACAATGAAATACTGTACAAGGTGTTAAGCGCGTTGCAGGAAAATGGTCTAACAGCGGAGTGGTCCAAGTGCAAATTCGGGGTACCATCTGTAACCTACCTCGGCCATGAGGTGAGCGGAAAGGGCATTGAACCTAAAAGAGCCAACATGCAAGCAATATTGGATGCACCAGCGCCAGGGAAAAAGGAAGATGTTAGGTCATTCTTGGGAATGGGCGAGTACTATAGCAAATTCATTCCCCATTTTGCCACCAAGACACACTGTCTGCGACAGCTGTTGAAGGAAAGAAATGTTTTCAAATGGAACACGGAGGAACAGGAGGAATTTGACGCGTTGAAACAAGAGATGAGCGAAACAATACACCTCAAGGGATTTGACCCAGAGGCCGAGTCCATCCTTACCACCGATGCGAGTGACCGGGGCCTGGGAGCGGTGTTGACGCAGAAGGCACGGAGTGGAGAGTTATCGACAGTTAGCTTCGCCTCAAGGTCCTTGGCACCCAATGAGGAGAAGTTCAGCGTCATAGAAAAGGAGATGCTGGCAGTGGTATGGGCGATGGAGCGGTTTAGACAGTACCTGTGGGGCGCCAAGTTCCTGGTCAGAACCGATCACAAACCACTGGTAAAGGTTTTAACGTCCAATGGCCATGCCCATGCTACACCCAGGATAGCTAAGATGACACTCAGGTTGCTTGATTTCGTGTATGAAGTGGAGCATATACCAGGACCACAGAACAAGGTGGCGGACTTCCTGAGCCGAGCAGCAGCAAAGGAGGAAGCGAACGGACAAGAGGACTCTAAGTGGGGGAATTATGTGGTAGCCACCATACATGACATGGAGAAAGTGATCGATGCGCAGGAATGGGAAGAGGCCTACAAAGCGGACGAGGACCTGGAGGCGGTAAGAGGTTATGTGGTCCATGGTTGGCCTGAGAAGAGGCACCTTAAAGAAACACTAAGGAGGTACTGGGAAGTCAGAGATGAATTGTCAATGGGAGAAAATCCCCTGTTTATTCTGAGAGGCGACAAGGTAATTCCTCCCCAAGGCATCGTAAACCATTTGATGGCCCTGTTGCACGAAGGACAACAGGGGATCACAAAAACCAAAGCCTTGGCTCGTCAGGCCTATTGGTGGCCAGCTATTGACTCTCAAGTAGAACGATATGTCAGACAATGTGAGTCGTGTGCCAAAGCAGACAAATCCCAGTCTATGCTGAGACCCCCATTAGGAAAGTTCCCGGTGCCGGAGGGGCCGTGGGAGATGGTGTCCGTCGACATCATGGGACCCGTTCTGAACATGGAAGGTATACAAAAATACGCCATAGTTTTAATCGACAAGTATTTCAAATGGCCCGAGATAGAAATATGAGAAGCAGTAGACACTGAGGCAGTGATAGCCTTTCTGAGAGACATTTTCATCAAGGAGGGCATTCCAAAAACCATCATATGTGACAATGGACCGCAGTTCACGTCGGTAAAATGGGCAGCGTTTGTGGCCAGAAATGGAATAGAGGTCAAGCATACACCCATATACCACCCTGCAGGCAATGGACAAGTAGAACGTTTTAACAGGGTGATAATGGGCACCATACAAGCAGCCATAAATGATGGACTGGACTGGGAAAAAGAGTTGCCCAAGATGTTGTGGGCGTACCGAATTACACCGGGCAGCTCTGGGTACAGCCCTTTCAAGGTACTCAGAGTAAGAGACCCATTTACAAAAGACAATATGGCATGGAGGAAGATGGTAGTGCAAAGTAAGTGGTCGCCAGCCGTAGTCAGGAGAAATCTGGAGAGGGCACAGGAAGTGTACACGGAACAATTTAACAAGAGACGTAACGTGCAAAGTGTGTCACTTGAGAAGGGTGATTGGGTTAGAGTGAAAGTGGCTACCCTGAAGAGAAAAGGAGAAAGTAAGTTCACACCGCCACTACGAGTGCTGGAACCATACGCCAGGTCGGCGCTCCTCAGCGATGGCAAGGTATGGTCGCAGGACAGAATGGCAAAGTGCAGCAAGATCTTGGAATGGGGAGCGGAGCCTGAAGGAGTGGAAGAGAATGTAGAGAGAGACACGGAAGAAGGTGGTGGAAGGAACACGGAGCAAGTAGAAGAATGCAAGCAGCAAGTAGAAGAGAGAGGCGTTGGAGTGGACAGGGAAGTCAGCGAATTAGAAGAAGGAAAAAGCAGGAACAAGAATAGACCAGGAAAGGACAAGGCGGGAAGTACTAGTGAAGGAACAGAGACCGGTGGCCAGTTTACAGAGGGACAGAGAAATGAAGGAGGTGAAAGAGTGGTGAGAACGAGAGTGGGCAGAGCTGTAAGAATTCCAGAGAGATTTAAAGACTTTGAAATGGACAACAAGTAAGACTGTTTACTCAAAAGTTGTGTTGAGCGTAAAGGGGGGAGATATGTGGTGACGGTCTAGCCATTTGCGGCCGGAACCGGAAGGGGTTTTTGCGGAAGCGGAAGGCGGCCATTTTGAGAGAGGCGCCGACCGCGGTTGTTAGACGTAGTCCCGGCACTCCGGGAAATAAAGTAAATTTAAACACCTTACCTGTCTCCTGATTCCTCAAAAATTGATCGTAACAGGAGGGTGTTTGAAAGTCTACGGGCTTTAAGAGAGGCATAAAGAGATTGGGAGGGGATGTAGACAATATAATGAGAAAGCGATTCGAAAGGGGAAGAGAGAGAGGAGAGAACGAAAGCAGGAGAACGGATGGATGGAAATAAAGAGTTTGCAGGAGGGGTGAACGGGGCAGGCTGGGTCGAAGCCTCATGGAGGGAGCCATTTCCTCTTTCCACTGAGAGCTCAGTTATCCCATGTGCGGCCTCAGGAGGCTGATTAGATACAACCTTCAATTAGCAGATTACAGGTTTGACTCCTGGCCCCACCCTCAGGGCTCCAACCTGGCAGGAAGTGCGTGGGAATCACAGAAACTACACAGGGCTCTGGTCTGGTGTGACTTTACTTTCTGTTCCTGCTGCTGCCTTTATGGCTCCCAAGTCCAGGACAGGCACTTAAATGGTCAAAACAGACGTGTTATGGTTTCATTCATTCTGCCTGTAATTGGAGACGTGTTTTTTCGATTTGGTCTTTGGGAACATTGAAAAGTCGCCTCTGTTACCGTAGCGACGATCCTCTGACTCCCTCTACAGGCAAAGTACAGAACAACACACGTCGGTAGGATGAGCTGTTTATTAGGACTATCTGTCACATAAACGGGGAGTACCCAGCAAATATAAGAGCCTCAATTTGAACAGTAGCCTACATGGCACTGAGCCAGCGGGGCGAGAGGACGGGCACCTGTGAGTGGGTCTGCTTCCCAGAGGGAAATATGAGATTACTGCTTACAACTATGCTCAAAGAATGTGGCCAACAAGAGAGGGGCTTTCCGTAAAGTGACCAGAATTTTAAAGCCAAAAAAAACCGGGACATTTCACAAAAACAGAATTAGGACTACAATTTCACTTCAAGCGATGAGAGCGCTCCTCAGCAGAGAATTACAGAACAGGCAGTAAGAACATACATAAAATGATTTTTTTTAATCCAGTAGCATGCCTGTTAATTAAATTGCTTTCTTGAAACAACTGCTAACTATCCCTGCTTTGTAAAACATAAAAAACACCTCCCACCGTTTTCAGTCGACCCTCTTTAAAAACAGGGACATGAGCTAAACTTCTTGAAATTTGCTGGGACAGCTGGTTCAAAACGGGGACCGTCCTGGCAAAACAGGGACGCCTGGTCACCCTCGCTTTCCAGGTACTCCCAGGGCTTTAAGTGGGAAGAAAAAACTGGGGGGGTCTCTCAAAGGGGTGTGATCAATGTAATTAAGGGCGTGGCTTAAAAACACATAAACTAAAAATCTGTGTTTAGCACAGTGTGCCGCCCGACTTGTATTTTGCTGTTCCCGTCATTGCGTTCAGATATATGATACAAGTCACATCATACTTACAAGTCCGGACTATTGGCTTTGTCAATGGTTGCTAGTTGCATAAGATACATAAGCATCAACTATGGCTTGTATATAATATTGATAAGCTTCCACTTAAAGCCCTGGTGACACCCCAACAATGTTGCTGCTCCTGAGTTTCAAAAAGAGAAGGGAAATCCAGAGAGAAAATGACTCTCTTTAAAGGATTTCCCTCCCCCTACAACGCTCACCATGTTCCTGCTGTCACTGCAGTCCGGGAAAAAAAACGGACCGCCTGTGCCAGGGCACAAAACAGAGCCCGGTAGAGACCCGTTTCGAGGCTCCCTAAAAAAAATTGCCGGTGCTCAGACCCGGTGAGACCCGGCCCACTTAAAGCCCTGGGTACTCCTTTGTGGGATTACTGTGGTTGCCTCATCAGGGATGGTGGCTAACTCTGTCAAAACATCATTTAAAAAGATGGGATACTTTCAGCAATTTAATGATCACTTTTCAAATACAGTGGTTCAAAAGAGTATAGAGTTTTTAGGCAGTTGTGATGGGACACGTTTACAAGATATCTGCCCCAGAGACCCTGAAGTTGAGGGGTCCCCCAATCTATCCATCCCTCTTTTCTTATCTTTCTTTTATATGTCTCTCCTTCTCCCTTTTTAGGTCTCGTCCTATTAATCGCGCAAGCGATAATAGGACGAGAGTATTGAGGGCAAACCAAGCTCTGAAACCACCAGGCGGATTACGTTGAGTGCATGTGCTCATGCACGCGCTTACCATTTGCTCCCCGAGCCGCCTGCCTCCGAGAGCTTCACTTCAAAGGGATCCGCTCCCCCGCCCCCTGCTTCACCCTGCCGTGTCTCGCATTTCTCCTCCCCCTCCCCACAGCAATGCCAAGAGCTTCTTTGTTCTTGCCTTTCATCTCCTACCCATCTTATCCCATTGTTAACATTTCCCCACCTTTGTCCGTCTATTAGTCATACCTGTCTGTTCGTCTCTGCTTTTTAGTATGTGCCCGTTTCCCTCTTTCAGTATTTTGTAAATGATCTTGCTAACTGTCCTGTGCTGTTCTTCATAGTGCCTCTTACCACACATTTTAATGACCGGCGGTTCAGCGCCTCCCGCGCACATTTATTAAGCAGTACCTGCAACGTAACGCACGCTCTCCTTTATTGTTTCTTCCTCCTTCATTTATCAGGCCCACAATCAGGCTCTAATTTTATTTAATTTTTCTCCTCGCTTTCTCCTATATCTTTCCTCTTTTTACTCTCCTCTGCCCTTCATTTCTTTACCATCTGCATCGCCCCTGATGGATCATGTATGCCACTTGTCCGCTGCTTCCCTTCTGTCTCAATCCCTTGTTTCTCTTCCTCCACCTTGTTTCCCGGTGCCCCTGTTTTTCTCTTTTTCTTTTTTCGCTTCTGGCTATGTTTCATCCCGCCCTTCTTCTTTAGCTATTTCGTTCCAAGTTTTACTCCCCGGTTTTGCCTTTCATCCTGCCACTCTCTCTGTCTACCCCCTCTCTTCTCACGCCATCTCTCCTTCGTTATCTCTTCTTTACTTCCCCTCTCCTCTTTAAGTCTTTCAATCGCTCCCTTTCGGACTAATTTTCGTGTTCATTCTTCCCCCTTCCGTCGACCCTCTCGTTTGTCTTTTCGGCGCTCTTCTCCCTCACCCACACTTTCGGGATTTCTCATCTTTCCATATTTAACACATTTGTTTTATCTGCCTTCCGTTAGCCCTCTCCTGCCTTCACTTCTGGTTCATTCTGTGCACATATCCATACTTCTCATATCAGGCATATCTATATATATCGGATATCATTCTGCCTCTGTCTTTCACTCCCCTTACTTATTTCTATGTTTATACTCCTTGCTTAATTCTCTCTCGTTCCTTCTGTGCATGTCCTCACATTAGCTCCCATTTACCCTCTCTCCCCTCCACTTTTCCAAGTTCACCATCTCCAGCTTTCCCAATGTCCCCGTCTTCTACTCTTTCTAAATCCATTTCTGTTCCAGCCCCCCCAACGCCAATCCCTCTCTCTCGCTACATCCACTCTCTTCCAGACCCATCCCTTCTCACCACTATCTGCCCTTTGTCTTACACATTCCCCTTTTCTCTCAATTTTTACTTTTCTTCCCGCACCCCTCCGTTTCCTCCTGTCCCCCTGTAATTCTTTTCTCCAGTTGCCTTGTTTTCTTCTCGCGCGGCTCTCCCCCTTTCACTCTATTCCTTCACTCAACTCCTCTTCTCATTCATTTTCTCTAGCTCAGTGTCCTTCGCCGCCTCCCCCGACCCTTCCCTCATTCCGTTCCCCCCTCAGCCCGATGCTCTTCTCTCATCCCCTCTCTCCCGTGCTTCTTCCACAGGCACAGGGGAGGAAGCGCGTGGCGCGAGCTCCTGCATCCTCTTAAAGAGACAGGCGCTCGCGCTTTTACTCGGGGAAAAGAGCAAGACTTGAGGAGTCGGGAGGAAAGAGAACAACCTCACACGTCTTGGGAGAGGGAGTGGTTATCGTGTAATCCTCTTTTCTGGGAGGTGTCGCACTGCGCGTTTCCATTCTTTTAGTAAGGGAGTACTGCTATGAGTACTGGAGATAGCGTGCAACAACGTGCTGTCTTATAGCCTTGCTATTAAAGGCGGCCATTTCAGACGGGGCTCCTTACCTGGCCAGTCCTCACTGAGTCTGAACAGAGAAGGAGCCTTGGGTGAAAGGGGTTCAGAGGTAGCCACGAGTACCACAGCGCATTGCCAAAGCTGGGCTTGCTTGCGTTGTGAGGGTTCAGACTAGGGCACTATTTGGGTGTTTCTAGACCAGTGTCTTTACAGATCTCGTCTTTGTTCTGCCTTTTCTCACCTGTCCCTCACTCCGCCACTGCTGATGGGCGAGTGCAGCAGGTTTCCCGCCTCCTCCCCTGTGGGGATGGGGCTCTGTGCGCATCACCGAGCATCTGCTGATGGCGTTTAGTCATCCGGCGCATGGGAATTAAACACAACACAACCTCCCCGTCTCACTTTCCCCACTGCCCTCCCCTCCCCACATCCCTTCTCACCAGGACTGCTTCAGCGACCTCACTCTCCTTCTTGTCTGCTTTCCGCATGCTTCATCTTTGCTTCATCTTTGCTTCCCTGATGCCTCTTCTTGTTGTGCCCTTCTGCCCTCTGTTAGACTCGTTTTTCCCTTGTTTTTCTGACCTTCTGCCCTCTGTTAGACTCGTTTTTGTGCCTTTCTGCCCTCTGCATCACCACATCATCCCTCAGCGCTACCCCAGCATCACTCAGCACCACCACATTATCACTCAGCACCACCACAGCACCACCCAGCACCACCACAGCACCACCACAACATCACTCAGCATTATCACTCAGCACCACCACATCACTCAGCACCACCACAGCACCACTCCACACCACCACAGCATCATTCAGCACCACCACAGCACCACTCAGCACCTCCACATTATCACTCAGCACCACCACATTATCACTCAGCCCCACCACATTATCACTCAGCACCACCACAGCACCACTCAGCACCACCACAGCACCACTCAGCACCACCACAGCACCACCACAGCACCACTCAGCACCACCACAGCACCACTCAGCACCACCACAGCATCACTCAGCACCACCGCAGCACCACTCAGCACCACCACAGCACCACTCAGCACCACCACAGCACCACTCAGAACTACCACAGCACCACTCAGCACCACCACAGCATCACTCAGCGCAACCACAGCATCACTCAGCACCACCACAGCATCACTCAGCACCACCACAGCACCACTCAGCACCACCACAGCACCACTCAGCACTACCACAGCACCACTCAGCATCACCACAGCATCACTCAGCGCAACCACAGCATCACTCAGCACAACCACAGCATCACTCAGCGCAACCACAGCTTCACTCAGCACAACCACAGCATCACTCAGTGCAACCACAGCATCACTCAGCGCAACTACAGCATCACTCAGCACCACCACAGCATCACTGGTTCAAATATGTTCTCTCAATGTTTCAAGCTTTATTACAAATGTCACAAAAAGATGTTAATATTTCACTTCTGTTCTTGGATTTTCGTCACAATAAAATACACTGAACATAATCTTCACAAAAGTTATTTACAAAAGTTTAAGCTATTGCCATTATAAATTACAATCACTTTTATTTAAGTATTAATTATTTTAAAAAATTAAAAGACATTGTTATTTGTAATATCAATACATCTAAGTCACGTAAATACAAAACATGTTGCATTACAAATGCTATAGGTGTCACATTTGCGAAAGTTGTAACTATTGACATTGTAAATTACAAAGCTATTAATTTAGCTATTTTCCAAAACAACACTTAAATAAAAAAATTGTCATTTACAAGACCAATAGCTCAAACTTTCCTTATGCGAGACCTATTGCATTGCAAATGCTTGTTTATTTCCTGCTATTCTTCCTCATTTTCATCTATTTCCCTTTGCTTCCATCTTGTTTCCTTCTTTTGGTCTTTCTTTTTACATTTTCCTATTCGTTCTCTCAGGTCTCTTTATTTCTTTCGATACTTCTATATTTGTTTTCACATTTCAATATTTTTTCCTCTCAACTTCTTCTTTATCTCCTTTCATCTATCTTTTTTTTTCTTTCCACCACTTCCATCTTTCTTTCTTCCTTTCCTCTCTTTGTATCTCCTTTCTTTCACTCTGCTGATACCCTATTTTACTTCTTTATTTAATTAATTTAATGTATTTACTTTTTATTTTTATATGTCAGACACCTGGACCTGTAGGTGTTAGAGTTCTTTATGTTAAACACAAAGGGGCAGATTTACAAGCCCCTTGGGACAACTTTACGCCGCCATTACGTCACTTCTGTGACGCAGCAGCTTAGTAAACAATGCGCCACATTGTGACATATTTACAACGTGACGCATCTAGGGTGATGCTTCAAGTTGTAAAGCCCTGCGCTACATTATACCTGCATCAGGTATAATGTATGCAGGTGGGCGTACCCACACAGAAAAGCCTCGTAAAAGTGACTCAGTGAAATCTAGAAGATTTCACAGAGTCACTTTTACGACACAACTGCATCAAAACCTTACACCTGCTTGAAGCAGGCGTAAGGAGTGACGCAGCATGTTCGGAATAGGCATTCCTAGCTTTTGCTTGCGACGTGCTTGCGTCACGTCTCCAGTAATGCGCTGCTTGTACGCCAAAGGATGCATCACGCATCTGTTTATCCTTGCGCCACGGTGCGCCGCATTGTAAATGCAAAGCATCCTTGGTGACGCCAGGGTATTTTTACGTGATGTATTTTAACTGGCCCATCTCTGCTAATATGCAGAGATGCACCAGTTCTTGTAAATCTGCCCAAGGTTTACATCACATTTTCCAGTAAATAATCCAAAGAGCAAAAACAGGTAATAAAGAAAAGCATCAGAATCAGTGGTCTTTTCGGGTAGAAATGCACTTGTGGTGCCCCTATGGATGTAGTTCATCGCTAGGACTGGCACTGCCTGGACACGTGCTCTTTGAGTTGTTTGCTGGAGGTGGTCTATGGTGTTATAGTTCTCAGTTTTGAGTGTACAGATTCCATGCCTCCATGGCTATTCCACAGAAATATTGTTTTTGTATGGTGGGCAGGCCCGGACTGGCCGTAGGGGGCACCGGGCAATCCCCCGGTGCGCCGCACCGGTGGGGGCCGGTTTTGAGCCCCTGGGAGCCGATTTTGTTACAGGGCCTTTTTTGCAGCATAGCTGCAAAATCGGCCCTGTAATAAAATCGGCCGAAAACCGGCCCCGGCAAAGAACTCTGGGGTGGGCGGCCGAGCACTTTGCCAGGGCCGGTTTTGGTTCCCAGTCCGGCCCTGATGGTAGGTGTTCTAAATGTTGTAACTTCGAGTGGCAGAGAAGTGCTTCTATATAGTATTCTTCCCCTCCTGAGACGTTGGATCATTTGGTGATGTATGGGGAGCTGGTGCTCTGGTTGGTTTTGTGAACCAGACGGTCGCTTGTGAACTGTATTCTTGCTGCAATGGGCAGCCGATGAAGGGGGGAGGAGAGTGGGTTGATGGTCATTAATGTGTCTATTTTGTAAACTGTTTGTAGTGGAATTGGATAGGGTTAAAAGGCCCATAAATATCATAGTGTTGCATCGCCCTTGTGCCACGTCAGGGGGTGCAAGGGCGACGCAACACTAAAGTCAGTTTTATCAAACCACGCAAGCCCACCTTTCATGGCTCTGCGAGACTTGATAAATATGGAGTAACGCAAGGCAGTGCAAACCAGTGCGCTATTCTGCCCCAGGGCAGCGTTCCATGGGTGGGGCTTGGGTGTTCCCTCGCACCCACCCATGGATCTTGGTGCATTCACAGACTTACCATTAATAGTAGACCTGGGAATGTGTCAAAATGCTATGCATCCCAAGGGGAGGTGTAAGGAGGAGAAATATCTTTCTTTCTCCTCGTTTTGTCTTCTTGCTATGTGTGAAGCATTCTACAGCACACATAGAAAGAGAAAAATGCCTCTCAGGATTGATTAGTGCAGGAAGGTGTCCCTTCCTGCTTTCAACGCAGGCACCCTCACACCATGGTGCGCTGGCGGCTCAAGCAGTCCATCCATCACTGTTTTGTATACTTATTGTGTCACCCTAAGTGGGACGGGTATGCCCAGACATGGGTCCTGTGCACACTGTGTCGCTGCAACCAAGCTGTGCCTGGCTGATGATCTTTAACTACGGCGACACTGGTCCTGGCCTGCTTGTGTCAGGGAAGACCTTGCTTGGCAGTTTGGACAGCACTGTTCCAACTGGAGCCGGGTCAAGACTGATTTGCATATAGCTGGGTCCAAACTGAGGTGACATGGTGTGCAAAATAAAGATGGATTGGAATGTGGGTTGAGTGATACCAGTGGGCGAGATTAATCCAAGCATTCATCCAGCACTGTTTTGCATACTTTGTACGTTAGCGCTAGGAAGCCAAAAGTGCACGAGCACAAAGAAAGGACAGGAATACGCCATATGATGTTAAATACGGCACATTCCCGCCCTTTCCGTTTCAAGCAGCGCAGCGAGGTGATTTGCTACGTTGTGCTGCGTGAACGTATGATATGCCGCTCTGTCTTTAGGGGTTTAGAAGGAGACGTTGTCTCAAATTCACGTTTTTAAGAGTATGAATGAGTTTAGTATCTTCAACTGTGAAAGGACACCAGAGTCTTTTGGGTTAGGCCAAGGGGAGCCAGGTAAAGGTTGTTTGTATCCATCCATCCATCCTAGGTGGTGCAAGAATAGAGCCCTGTGATAAGCCACACACCATCCTCCTATTGTCAAAGTGTGATCTCCAATTTTTACCATTAGTTTATTTACATCTGGGCATCCTTCTTTTTCTCCGCCCATCCTTCTGTACATCCATCATTCTGTCCTTCTTTTGATCCATCCTTCTCTCCATCCATCCACTATCCTCTTCATCCATCCATCCATGCATCTTTCTCTGCATCCATGCATCCCTTCTTCCTTTCCTGTGCTCTTGTTCAAATAGTTGCCCCTCCCCAAGGGGCTACAAGTCATTCAAATTAACTCAGTGTTCAGTCAATACTATCTCTATTGTGATAAACAGGTCTTTATTTACTTGCAGGAAGTGCGGAGCCACCCAAACAAGTAAGTGTGGAGAGGTGCAACCCAACCAGGATTATATCACTTGAGGCATTGGAAGATGGGGGACTTAAGATTGAAATTCATGGTCCTTTTTCGTTTGTTCCAATATCTTGATGGACACAAACACATCTGGGCCTTATTTCACAACTTGACATTCATCTCGCCTGTGTGACCTCAAGGCCTGGGTGTAGCTTAAGAATACCAGAGGTGAGAGTAAAGCCCTCTGTACCTTAGCTCCACGGCTCTGGGAATAGTCTCACTGTTGCTTTCAAACAAATCAAAAATCGCTCCTGATTCACAAACTGCTTAAATCTTGTCTTTTCTTTTAATTTTCTGCTGCATTTCATCCATAGTTTAATTTATTCATTCATTCATGGAAATCCAACAGTTTCCCCAACTCGAAATCCTCAGTTACCACCATGTCAGTTTCTCAAATGTGCTCACTTTGCTATAAAAAACATGTTTTTCCTGTTAGACAATAAACATCAAATTTCCTGAACAAAAACAGATCACCTCACTCACCCTTGGTCCCTTGAAGTCCAGGTCATTGTCCAGTGTCCAAGTGGAGCCGCTCCAGCCCTTCAGGTCTCCTCACAGGTTTCAGATGGCAGGTGCAGGCCTTCTTCTGTTCTTCCACAGGCTCAGACAATGCTTTGAGGAACTGTGGGTGAGATGCCAGATTTGCAAGTTTTACTAACGAGGGGATGGATGTGACTCCGAATGTATGACGTTACAAAGCATACATTTACAACGCATGCCTTTACAACACAGTTTTTACATCGCAACATCCTTTACAACGCATACATTTACATCGCATGCCACTACAACAATTTTTTTAACTACATTTAGAACGCATTCCATTACATTGCATCATACATTTACAACGCATACCATTACATTGCATTTAAGGTACGTTTTAGATCATGTAAGGGTAAAAATTACTATTCTAACTCCAAGGGGTGCAACAGTAGGGTAAGTGTTGGATAGTGTAGGGTTAAAAATTACTATTCTAACTCCAGAGGGGTGCAACAGTAGGGTAAGTGTTGGATAGTGTATGGGTAAAAATTACTATTCTAACTCCAGGGGGTGCATCAGTAGGGTAAGTGTTGGATAGTGTAGGGGTAAAAATTACTATTCTAACTCCAAGGGGTGCAAAAGTAGGGTAAGTTTTGGATAGTGTAGTGGTACAAATTACTATTCTAACTCCAAGGGGGTGCAACAGTAGCGTAAGTGTTGGATAGTGTAGGGTTAAAAATTACTATTCTAACTCCAGGGGGTGCATCAGTAGGGTAAGTGTTGGATAGTGTAGGGTTAAAAATTACTATTCTAACTCCAGAGGGGTGCAACAGTAGGGTAAGTGTTGGATAGTGTAGGGGTAAAAATTACTATTCTAACTCCAAGGGGTGCAACAGTAGGGTAAGTGTTGGATAGTGTAGGGGTAAAAATTACTATTCTAACTCCAAGGGGTGCAAAAGTAGGGTACGTTTTGGATAGTGTAGGGGTAAAAATTACTATTCTAACTCCAGGGGGTGCATCAGTAGGGTAAGTGTTGGATAGTGTAGGGGTAAAAATTACTATTCTAACTCCAGGAGGTGCATCAGTAGGTTAAGTGTTGGATAGTGTAGGGGTAAAAATTACTATTCTAACTCCAAGGGGTGCAAAAGTAGGGTACGTTTTGGATAGTGTAGGGGTAAAAATTACTATTCTAACTCCAGGGGGTGCATCAGTAGGGTAAGTGTTGGATAGTGTAGGGGTAAAAATTACTATTCTAACTCCAGGAGGTGCATCAGTAGGTTAAGTGTTGGATAGTGTAGGGGTAAAAATTACTATTCTAACTCCAAGGGGTGCAACAGTAGGGTAAGTGTTGGATAGTGTAGGGGTAAAAATTACTATTCTAACTCCAAGGGGTGCAAAAGTAGGGTACGTTTTGGATAGTGTAGGGGTAAAAATTACTATTCTAACTCCAGGGGGTGCATCAGTAGGGTAAGTGTTGGATAGTGTAGGGGTAATAATTACTATTCTAACTCCAGGGGGTGCATCAGTAGGGTAAGTGTTGGATAGTGTAGGGGTAAAAATTACTATTCTAACTCCAAGGGGTGCAACAGTAGGGTAAGTGTTGGATAGTGTAGGGGTAAAAATTACTATTCTAACTCCAAGGGGTGCAAAAGTAGGGTACGTTTTGGATAGTGTAGGGGTAAAAATTACTATTCTAACTCCAGGGGGTGCATCAGTAGGGTAAGTGTTGGATAGTGTAGGGGTAATAATTACTATTCTAACTCCAGGGGGTGCATCAGTAGGGTAAGTGTTGGATAGTGTAGGGGTAAAAATTACTCTTCTAACTCCAGGGGGTGCAACAGTAGGGTAAGTGTTGGATAGTGTAGGGTTAAAAATTACTATTCTAACTCCAGGGGGTGCATCAGTAGGGTAAGTGTTGGATAGTGTAGGGGTAAAAATTACTCTTCTAACTCCAGGGGGTGCATCAGTAGGGTAAGTGTTGGATAGTGTAGGGGTAAAAATTACTCTTCTAACTCCAGGGGGTGCAACAGTAAGTGTTGGATAGTGTAGGGGTACTATGCGTTGTAATGGTATGCGTTGTAATGACATGCGATGTAATGCCTGCGTTGTAGTGACATGCGTTGTAGTGTCATGCGTTGTATTGATGTGCGTTGTAAAGGATGTTGCGATGTAATGACTGCGTTGTAAAGGTTGTTTCCCATTTGATTTACTGTAAACTGTCCCAGAATGCACTGTTCTAGGGTGAACCCAAGACAGCACAGGCCTTCTGCCCTTGGCGGGATCTTGTGTACTAGGCAGAGGCCTGTTTAGGGAAATGATCAGTGCCCTCCTCCTAGGCTACCTCAAAGTAGTTCTGGGACAAGTTCTTTCTCCCATTGGGCTTGGGGTCAAATGGCTACCCTGGACCTAAAGCCAGCGTGTAATTTGAGCCAGTGGTTTCCGATGCGCGGCATTAGCACTTAATTGTCAACATCAGCACGTGTGACAGTCTGCCACAAGATGGCGATGTCTAGCTAATTTAGAGATGACCGCAACAAGAGTTAATTACAAATTCAATATACATTAACAATTACTATTACCTGTTGCTCATGCCATTCTTGTAGCTTTGGGGGCCTGAAATAGTCTGAATTGTCACGCTTGTTGGAGTATAATGGTTAGTAGTTCTGTTGGTACTATCAGTAGCAGCGCTGGCAGGGGCAAAGGGTGGGGCAAGCTGCAGTGGCCTCCTGTCAAGAGCCCTGGCACTTATGTTTTTTACAAATTAAGTACTGTCTGAAGCAAGAAGGCTTCCCTATCCTCAGGTCTCCCCGAACACTAAACTATGAATGAAAAGCCTTCAGCGATGTCCCTTTCACATAAGCACCGTTCTTGGAAAGTCAGTGCAGGAATTGTGGGAGATCCCACCGGATCTTGTTTCTGGCAGCTATTTCTAGGTTGGAATCGGGGTCCCGCCTACCAACTGAAATATGCTGAATTGGTCCCGGTGTCATTTCGCGTCTTTCTTATTTTTTCCTCTTCCAGTTGGGCCAAAACAAAGGCCATATTTAAAGAGCCATCAGCCCTTCTTTTGTTCAAGTACCATCCTGGCTGGGAGCCTAACACCTAGACAACCAATGCAATGGAAGGAAATAAAGGCAAACAGCTAGTTATCACTGTACAATTACTTAAGAGAAACTGTGATTTGGAGGCAGGTTTTAACTTCGATCAACCCCGAATATAAAACATGTGCTTTAAATGTAAAAAAGTAAGATGTGTCTAGGTGTATGAGTTATTACACAAATAACCAGATAAATGACCTTCGTAAAAAAAAATTGTAATTCTTTTATAGCGCTATTCACCCCAGTGCAGGGTGTCAGAGCACTTTACGCAGACACAATAAATCAGACAAAGGTGCAAATCAAGGTACAGGAAATGTTGAATAAGACAGTGAGGGTCATAAGGTGTAGGAATCACATATAACCAGACATTACATGTGGAGTGCATGTTCAGGAGAAACACAAAGTCAGGGTTAAAACATAATGCAGTGATTGGGTTGTCTGTGCTGACAAAGGAAGCCAACTTAGCAAACTTAGAAGAATAACAGACTGAGAAAAAAACAATAAGCATCTAAACCTGCGACTTGTCGTTTGCGTGCAGCTTGTTGATGTCAGTTAACTGGACACTTAAGGATACAAGAAGGGTTGCGACATATGAACTGGTAGTAACAAAATGATCTCTGTGTTAAAAACAGTAGCCTACTTACATATCGACATATAATACAAATCTGTGATCTGCATGTTACAATATGTGCTATGCAGCAGGCACATTAACCCTATATGCTACTGTATGAACCAATACAGTGGTGGCTCGCACTGGTAACGCTCTGGGGCGACGAGGCGGGGCGGGGCTGGGTGGGGGGTAGTGGAGTGTGACATACAACGGGAAAGTGGAGAGTAAAGAAATAAATTAATAAAATCACTTACTTTGCGCTCGCAACATTGCCGGCTCGACAGTCACCTCGCCTAACCCATTGTCCTGCACTGGGAGCAGGTTTCATATATTGTTAGTAAAGGTGGTGTATTATATGGTGTGGTGAGCTTCACCATAGAATGCACTAACAAAACCATCTTGGCTCAAAGTCAAAATGGGTGAGCACCGTGGTGTCACAGAGACAGTATTGCACATTGCAGAATAAAATGGAGTTTTGCTGCTGACAGGTGGCACTCCAATTGGGGGGATTAGTATGGGAAGTTGTGTCTGATGCAGAGCAGGCTGGACCAGAGATGAGGCATCCTAGTCACTTTCATCAGCATCACAGGTCCCAGTTTATGGGCTTGGCTAATGTAACTACGCACAACACGCAAGGACCGCTGACCATGAGACCACGCCCCCTTTTCCCAGTGAGCTGTAAAAAAATGTCTTGCAGGGTTAGGATAGGAAAGAAAAAACTTGCACGAAACAGGTAGGACATTTGTATGCTGATGTCTAGATGCAGTCCACACCTGCAGAACATATGTTTACATCAACACATATATGTTCAAGGAAGTAAAATTAATTGAAACAACAGTGAAAATCATATTAATGTTTCTTAGACTGGTAGCAAAAATGCGAAAGTGCTCCAAGCTTCCATCGTTGTATTTATTTTCAAGATTCCTGAGAGTCCGATTCACAAAGGTAAACTTACACTTCTGTGGAAGTTTTTCTTTTTGGTATTCACACACTATGATATAATAATAACTTTACAACTGCGGAGACGACTACGGCGACGAATGTGGAGATGACTGCGGAAACGAATGCGGAGACGACTGCGGAAACGAATGCGGAGACGACTGCGGAGACGAATGCGGAGACGACTACGTCGAGACTCCACAGTCGGGGCAGATAGGACAGGCATGTGAATCTGGGTAATTTCGCGTTCCGCGGAGAACGCAAAATTGCCCAAAATTCTGCGTTCCGCGACTTTGCGACATTTTTTGCTTGCTCGCGTTCTCAAAATGCGTGTTCATGAGATATTTCCCCCCGAGCACGCAAACAGCGATTGCGAACAATAAATAAGCATCGCGAACAAGCAATTCCATGTTTTCGAGGAATTTATGCGTGTTTGTGGAGATTTTTTTATCGTTTCGCTGAGATTTGCATAATGCGATTACGCAAATTCCACCCACCCCTACTATTAAATCATTTGTTTGTGAATACCTAGAAAGAGTAAACTTACACAAACGTTTACCTTTGTGAATCGGGCACTGACTGTTTGTAAAGTGAGTTAATTGAAGCATGTGTCGTCTTGTCCCTCTTGTGTATATGTGTCTTATTGAGGCTTTGCCTTTGTGTCAGCCTGAAACCAAGTGGCACAAAGTGTCAGCTGTGATGTACTTCCCAGTGCAAAAGGTCTTTTGTGATAGAAAGGTGCTCTTTTCTCAGCACCGAGACTAATTTGCTCCTTTTCACACCAAGAGGGCGTTAATGGTGTGCATTAGTGCAAACACTCATAGGTTTTTATGCACACAAATGTAAGGTAGGCTACCCAGACTTGGCACCTAAACATCACAACGCGGTATGTTACATTGCGGTTTTGACAGCGCAAGTCATTACATCGGCTTGCACTGGAGGGCGCTCTAGACTAAGGAATTGTGTGAATTACTATTCCAACACCTTACCTACTGTACGTAGACTGGAGTTGGAATAGTAATTCACACTATTCATAAGTCCAGCGTTCTCCAGCGCAGGTCTATGTAACGACTTGCATTGTCAAAACCGCGATGTAACATACCGCGTTGTGATGGTACGCGTTGTATCACCATACATCCATGGGACTGTGCATTGTGCAAGGCAGCCTGTCTGTGCGCCAGCGCAGGGCATGACACCGGTCAGTCTTTGTGGCCATGTCACTGCGCTGCGCTTTCCCTTTCACGCAACGCAGCATAGCATGTTTGTCCTATCTAAGCCCAGTCTCAAGGGCCGGCTACTTTGGGACTTCCTTGGTGGCCACCACATCCTGTGGTCTTGCTTTCCTCCTTTTCCCATGATTCCATCCATCAGTTTTATTCTACGCCCTGCCCCGTGAGAGGCCTTACACCAACACTGCTCTTCACTCAGGCTCTCGGGCCCTCGCTCCACCAAGGCGTCTCCACCTATTAAAGGTCACAGTTGATGGTGGACTGTCTCCGCCACCTTTGTCGCTACAGGATGATTGACCAGACCCTACCCAGTCTCAGCACCGGACATTGATGCTATAAACCTCATACTCCATGTAAGTGCTACGAGGCCACCTGTGCTGGTTAGTAGCGCTTTACCAAACCCTCAGATACACAATATTCATGGTGTAGGGTTACTTTCCTATAGTAACTCTTGGGGGCATATTATCAAGACCCAGCGATAATTAGCACTGAGCGTGCTTATGGCGCTTTTTATCATCGTCGGAATATATCGCTAGTCTAGTGCTGTATTATCAACGCTTAGCGCTATGGCGACAAATATTCCAGCGATAGTGGGAAAATGACCAAACATAGCTGAAAAACCAGCGATGTCCCTTTCCAGTCGGCAATAAGCTTGGTCATAAGGCCCTGTGGCCTTAACCCCATAATCCACCTGCCATGGTAGGTATGTCTTAGTCAGGAATTTAGCAGACGTTAAATTCCTGCGTTAAGGCGGAGTTAGCGCGATTATGATTATCGCTATGCCTCGTTGTTAATATTGTGAAGCTGCCTTAGCGATATTTTCCCGTGTTGTTTAGACAGCCACGCCTACTTTGCATCTCATTATCGATGCGATGTGAGTCGTGACAAAAACGGGTGCTAAATCAAGGAAAAACGCGCTCGTGTGTCCTTGTTATTAATGCGATAAAATTATTTCCGCTTTTTGCTCGAAAACGGACGCTAAAGCCACGATAATTCTATCGCCAGCCCTTGATAATATGCCCATTACACTCCTCCTGAAGACTCCTCCTGAACAAATTCCAGGATAGCAGATCTCTGCACCAGGCCTTCCATCACCTGAGCCTGCTCAGGACCGAAAACTGTAAACAAACTATCTCAGAACGGACAACCCAGTGCAGGAAGCAGCCGAGTGGACTTGTATGAACCTAAGAGGTACCATCAGGGACCTGCAGGGCTGCTCAAAGCTGCCAGCTTACTGAAACCATAAACTTCACCTCTGCCTCTCACACGTCTTCATCCATCACACTGCTAAGCGCTATATCCCATACCACGATAACCGCACCTCGGTGGCACCAACGCACAACATGGAAACACTTCCCACACAGGATCTAAGCAACAACAAGACACTGCCAACTACACCAATGCAGGCAAGCGCTTCAGCACCTCACATGGGGGTAGTAAGCGCTACACAAGTGTTGCAATACAATACAATGGACTGTCCAGCTGTTCATCTTGCCATTTCCTACTGTTCCTGTAGTGCTCCCAGAGGGGTCCTGTGGAATCAGCAGGGTGACAGGACTCTGTAGGGGCACTGGTACCCTACAGGGGCAGAGTCTAGGGCAGATGCATGGCTGCCTTTGGGGTGGAGAGGTGTCTCTGCCTCTTGTAGAATCCTGTTCTACCCTGAATGTCTCTCGTGTGACCCCCCTGTCGGTGTCTGGTATTCCTGGAGACAGCCCAGTAAAGAGAGGTTATTTCTCAGACTATCCTAGTTGGTAAGATGTCCTGCCATTTTCAGAAGCTGGTTAATTTACCAACATACCGGTGCCTCTGAAAGACTGGAGGGCTGGGGCAGAGTCATTCACGTGTCACTCTGATGTCATGTGAATGACTCTGCCCCAGTCCTTCGCACTCTTTCAGCGACACCTGTCTGTTGAGAAAGAGCTGAGTTTCCTCATGGGTAAGACCACATCTGCATGTAGGGGAGTAAACACATTTTGTTCGACCTGGGCCAGACCATTTCTTGTTTTTCAGGACTTGGAACGACGTAAAGATTCGTCTCTGGAACGCAGGGACGTACATCTGTGTTACATGTATGGCTGCACATCTGGCCCCAGCCCCCGCTGCCCAGTATTAAGGACCCCTGTGGAAAATACCAACATGTAAGACCCACAATAAGTCATACTCTAGAGAGCTAAAATCAATCATAATACAAATAATAACGTAAACCCTTTCATAGCACACGCTGGGGATATGTAGGATGAAGTGGCGGAGTGTGTCGTTAGGCTCCTGAGCTTAACCCCTCTCTCCTCCACTTCTGAAATGCAGTGCTGCGCCATATTTACAAGAATGTGGTACAGCCTTGCGTTTCCCCCTGCGATGGCGCTAAGTTTAAGAACTTAACGCCAATGCAGGCATCCTTGCACCAGAGTGCAAGGGTGTCTGTGTGCAGGGGAGGATTGCTTATGTGTAGGAAGGTGTCCCTTCCTGCACATCAACAATCTTAAAATGCCATTCTGTCACTTTCATGTGTGCTGCTTCATGCAGCACACATGAAAGTAACAAAACAGCATTTTTAAAAAGGTTGCTTTGTGTACAGTAAGGGACACCGTCCTGTACATAAACAAACCTTGGCATTTTGCTTATTCCATGTGCGCTGCACAAGGCAGCACATATGGAAAAAGCAAAAACGAGGAGAAATAATGCATTTCTCCTCGGTTCGCCAAGTTAAGACCAGGATTTTCCTGGTCTTAATTTTGGTGCTGCCTCCTATGTACGCCACCCTTGTACATAGGGGCAGCGTCAAATACAATTGGTGTTGCGGTGGAACGCCAACCACAACACCCACTGCACACCCCTTTCAAGGGGGCCTTATGTACAAGGCATCGTTAAGCCACTTTAAGTGGCTTAACGATGCTTTGTACATAAGGCAAGGCCCCTATCACTACGGGAACATCACAAAAAGTGACGTTCCCATGGCGATAGGGGCTTGTACATATGCCCCTCTGTTTCTAAGCGCTGTATGTTACTGTTACACCCCCCTTCTCCCATAATAGTGCTCAACATACCACCCTAAGAAGGATGGAGGAATGGATCTTTCTTGCTGGGATTCAAGCGTATTGCCTTCAGAACATGGCAGGTGTCAGCAGTGAGTGTTCAAATCACTGAACATCATGCAAGCAGTGGTAAATTTCACATTAAATAGGTTACGTTATTTATTTTATAGAACTTTCAACCATCACATGCAACTTCTTGGCGCTGGTGAAAATGGTAAAATGGATGGTAATACGTCATCGAATAAGTTCTGGTGAAAGGGATATTCGAGCATCCAGACAAATGCAGTTTTGCTTTTTGGGCGCTCCCCGCTCCCTAGCAAGGGTGTCATATCTGAGGCTTTCTGTTGCATGTTTGTGCTCCCATGAGGTAGCATCGCAAGGCACCTGCCTTCTGTCGCCTTGATGTCTCACCAGCCCAGAGACAAACCCAGACAATCTGAGAAAAGATGGGTTTAAGTGCCACCTGAAAGAAAACATGCAAGGTTGTGCTTTTTAAAAGTGAATACCTGACATTTCCGGGTGCTTGTTTGTCCGGTGGCGGGTGCACCTGTGAGCTTGTCTCTGGTCCGTATGCAGCTGAACTGAGATTTAAATGACATGTCTGTCTCTTTAAGAAACCGGTCTCTCACTACAAAACAGCCGGCCCTGCGGTTAAAAGGTTAACGAGGAAGAAGGAAGTACAGAAAAATCACATAATCCACCTTTGTAGCTCTATAGAGAAGGCACTTGTGGGAAAAAAAATCAGTGTGTGAGCAGAGCTGCTGCCCTCGGCAGGAACCTCAAAGCGCCCACCTGTGCTCACCAGGAGGCAGGGCGCCTCAGATGGCGCTGCAGTGACTTCATCTGAGCTGGAGTTTTACCTCCCAGGTGAGTTCTAACCTGTGCTCTGCAGAAGTGATTCGCTTCTGTTTGTAAACTGCTTTTAAGTTGTTGTCGCCTCAGCTGGCGCTGCAGTAACTTCACCTGAGCTGGAGTTTTACTTCTGCACTTGTCTCAGGTGAGTTCCAGTCTGTGCCCTGCAGCAGTGATTTGCTTCTGTGTAAACTGCTGCTTACATTTATTGTTAAGTTGTTTTCGCCTCAGATGACACTGTAGTAAGTTCACTTGAGTTGAAGTTTTACTTCTCCCCGGTGAGTTCCAACCTGTGGTTGCAGCAGTGATTTGCTTCTGTGTAAACTGCTGCTTGTTAAGTTGTTGTCGCCTCAGATGACACTGTAGTAACTTCTCCCCGGTGAGTTCCAACCTGTGGTTGCAGCAGTGATTTGCTTCTGTGTAAACTGCTGTTTGTAAATTGCAGCTTATATATATTGTTAAGTTGTTGTCGCCTCATCACTGCATGTATAATAAGGGCCTGAAAGGGAACACCAGAACATGGGCTTCTATGGGAATTCACAAGGGCGTATTATCAAGCCCATTATCGCCGCTTTAGCGGCAGTTTTCTGCCGCTAAAGCGGCAATAATGTTAACGCTGTTTCTTGATAATATGCCCCTTAGTTTTTGTAGAATCAAAAAGTTTTGATTTTTCCCTCTTGACGATATAGAAAGTTGCCAGGCAGGCTGTTTGCGGGCACTGACTCCCCACACACAAAAGTTGGGAGTTCTTCGACACTGACTCACTAGTCGAGTCCACCCCTCTTATTACAAAGCCTTGGTCTGGTTGTATTGTGTTGTATTGTACTGCAACATTTAAATAGTGCTTACTACCCCTATGTAGGATGTTGAAGCGCTCGCCTACCTGGGTAGCATGCTGCACCGTGTAGGATGTGTGGTTGGAAGGATGTTGTCTTTGATTTGACCCTATGTGGGTAGTGTTTCCATGTCGTGTCTGATGACCACCGGGTTGCGGTTATCATGTTATGAGACGCAGCTGTGTGAGGACCACGAGGCGGGGATATTGTGTTATGAGGCACAGCTCTGTGAGGACCACGAGGCGCGGATATCGTGTTATGAGGCGCAGCTGTGTGAGGACCACGAGGCGCGGTTATCGTGTTATGAGGCGCAGCTGTGTGAGGACCATGAGGCGCGGATATCGTGTTATGAGGCGCAGCTGTGTGAGGACCACGAGGCGCGGATATGGTGTTATGAGTCACAGCTGTGTGAGGACCACGAGGCGCAGATATCGTGTTATGGGACGCAACTGTGTGAGGACCACGAGGCGCGGATATCGTGTTATGAGACGCAGCTGTGTGAGGACCACGAGGCGCAGATATCGTGTTATGGGACGCAACTGTGTGAGGACCACGAGGCGCGGATATCGTGTTATGAGGCGCAGCTGTGTGAGGACACGAGGCGCGGATATCGTGTTATGAGGCGCAGCTGTGTGAGGACCACGAGGCGCGGATATCGTGTTATGAGGCGCAGCTGTGTGAGGACCACGAGGCGCGGATATCGTGTTACTATGGTACTGTTGTCGTATATTATGCCTTTCTAACATTGTATACAATTGTAGTCTTTTTATCAAAGCTACTTCTTTTTATCTAGCTTTAAGCACCGCGGTTTTAAATAAGAATTTAAATAAGAGTTGTATTTCTATTGGTGGTGATTGAATTGTGCTTTTATGTATATTCGTATCAGAATAAAGATTATTGAATCTGAGATATCCTGTTATGAGGTGCAGCGGTAGCAGGTTGGTGGATGATGAGGCGCGAGAGACACAGACACACAGGGGCCGATTCACAGAACTAACTTAAGACAAAATCCTAAACTTACTACTTTTGGTATTCACAGAAGTTAGGATTTTGTCTTAAGTGTGTCTTAAGACAAACTTAAGACAGACTTAAGACAAACTTAAGACAAAATCCTAACTTAAGTCTGTCTTAAGTCTGTCTTAAGACAAATTTAAGACAAAATCCTAACTTCTGTGAATACCAAAAGGAGTAAGTTTAGGATGTTGTCTTAAGTTAGTTCTGTGAATCGGGCGCACAGTTTAAGGTCTAGGAATATCTTGATGGTTGGGATAGTGAAGATATTTCTTCATATATGTCCCTAGTATACGCCCCTATGGTTTCCAGGTGAACATCGAATGATGCATCAGTGAGATTACCTTCTAGAAGGTAAGCGAGGTATCTAATGCGTGTAGTGTCCTGTGTACTACCGTCCAGGACCCCGTCCCCGCCGCACCAGTGAATATACCTGTTTCAGTTAGCAGTATATCAGTTTTCTGTGCTTGGCTGTACGGCTTCCCTCAGGAACTCCCTGCTTCCTTGTGGAAGACCTGGGTATGAAGTTCTAAGACCTCAGGAGCCAGGTCGCCAGATTGAGTCTGGCTGCTCCAGTTGGCAGACCCATTTCTCCTGCACTGCTGTTGGTTTCATGAGGAAGGAAGCTTTATTATGGCCATACGAGATCTCCACTGGGTCTGAGAACCACGTCTGTCTTGCTTCCTGTGTGCAATTCAGATCAGCATCCTTGGCTATTGTCTGCACTTGCTTATGGTTGTATGATGATGGGACAACGATTCCCTAAACCATGCATGCCTTAACAACGCATTGTTAAGAACGACCGCTTCTTTACCACGCATGCCTTTTGCCACGGATGCCTTTACAACGAATTTCGTTGTGAAGGCGCGATTGGCAAAGGTATATTAGTGGTAAAGATCACACCCTAGCCCTCCCAGCCCTGAGCCCTAAAAGCCAGACCCCAGCCCTAAAAACTACCCTGACCCATACCCTCAGCCCTAAAACTCGGTCCCTAGCCCAAGAAACTATCCAATCCCCCGCCCTGATCCTTCCAGCTCCTCTTTCCACCCATCCACTCTGCATCTAGAGCGCTGACTGCCTTAACCGCGCAAATGCATGGTTAAGACAAGCATTGTTCCGCTTACGTTGAAACGGCCCGCGTGATTATGCCCGCGTTGTAAATGCCGTATCCCCTTGTTTATCACCAGTACTATTAGATGAACATTCAGAGCCTTATATAAGGCTGGGCAGTAACTGGACGTCCCCCAAATGCAGATTCCCTGATCGTCCACTTGTGCGTCACCCAACATTTAGAGTGCGGCAAAAGGTTGTATTCCTGGTGGCACGGCTATCCTAGCCCACCGAATTGCGCCTGCGGCTGCGGATGCATAGAGAGTGTAACTGGGCACCAGGAGAGAAAGTGCTGCACCATAGAAGAAAGTGCAGCAGTCCACAAGACAGAGAAGTGGGGGAGCGGAAGAGGGGAAGAGAGAGAACCACTGTGCATTCCAAGCAGGAAGTACATGTGACGTAGCATGGATACCATGGGCCCTAATACAAACAAGCAGTATGTGGCCCCAACCCTGCCCCTAGTTTTTTGGGGGCACACTGCTTGCTTTGATTGCTCTTATTTTACAGTGCAATATAGTAAATACTACAGTAAATGGTTCTGTCCCAAGTTATATTGCTTTGTCCTCAGGGTAAGATACATCTTTGTGTTGCAATTCATGGCTGATCTGGGAATAGCCTTAGTAGCCAGAGAAAAGTACCTGTAGAATGTAAAGGAATGGCAAGCAACACCAAGGAATATTGTTGAATAGTGTGTCCTGTGTCGTTAATTATATATAAACAAATGTAGGAGCGTACAATCAGAGAACGTCAACATGTTTCGCCCGAATGTAGGTTATACAGGGCCTCTTTCAGGGTGTAGGGCTCTACATGGGTTAGCGGCGGAGAGAGATACCTAATGTGTCTCTGTGGTTGTATTTTGAGAAGGCCAAAGCGGTCTGTGTACTTGCTGACTATCGCATCTATGGAAGTAATGTAGGGGAGCATAATCTCTAGGGCACCACAACTATGTATGTAGCAAAACAGACTGTGCCTCATACCGCAGACTTACAGGATGATATCAAACACTGTCTCTTTTACCACACAAATTAAAATCTTTGCATTACCCACTGTATATGTCATATGGAAGAATGTGAAATAACACCAAATAGAGCTTCTCGGGGGGTCACGTAGCTTAAACAAAGGACATATTTAATGATATGAAAGTGTGAATTGACCAGTTTATCTTTTGATGAGTGAAATACATACAGAGTTAAGAACATTATAGGTATCTCCGAATACCACATACCATGTGCCCAGGAAAACACAAACTAGGACATGGGGAGGGCGTAAGAGGTAGCGTAAGTGACATCTCGAACCCTTTGAACTATGGTGACCTCACACGATTGAACCTGTGACCCATTTTCCCCATTCGTCACCATGAAAAGGACAAGCCAGGGTTGTGGGTGCCCCACAGACCCCTAATTGGCGTCCATGTGGCCACTCAGGTCAACTCACTGAGAAAAACTATAAGTGAAAGATGGAATGGTCGTACCCCTCTCAATCATTGGTTATTACGCCAGACAACATTCCATTCCATCTAGTTTTACCTCGGTGTGCCAATTATGGAATACCAAGCTGGTAAAATACCTCAGGAGGTTGATCACTCTCTGCTGAGCTGTGGGTGTTATTTGCAGGTTATGAGTCCTGCTGAGATCAACTCACCCTTCTGAGGTCAGTAAAATTAGTACCTTTTTTGATTGGATAGTTATAGCGGTGTGCAAAAATGTTTACTAAAAATCGCCCTGGTGCTAGTGCTACAGAAATAACATATTGGTGTTATTATCATTATCACCGGTGGAGAGAGAATGGGAAACAACCATTACAACGCAGTCATTACAACACACTACCTTTACAACGCAACTGCTACAATGCGACTGCATTTATATCGCAAGCCATTACAGCACAGACATTCCAACGCATGTCACTACAACGCATGATATTACAACACATACCATTACAACACATGCCATTACAACGCATACCATTACAACGCATGCCATTGCAATGCATTTTAAGGTAAGTAATGGAGATTTTATTAGTTTTAGGGTGGATATGGTTTTGGGGTACATGGGAATAGTAATTTGTACCCCTACACTATCCAACACTTACCCTACTGTTGCACTCAATGGAGTGGGAATAGTAATTTTTACCCCTATATTATCCAACACTTGCCCTACCGTTACCCTAAAAGTATTATGCATTGTAATGGTATGCGTTGTACTGGTATGCGTTGTTAAGGTAATTTCTAAAAACGCATTGTAATGGCATGCGTTGTAAAATCATGCAATGTAATGTAACTGCGATGTACAAACCGCGTTGTAAAAGCATCTGTTATAATTGTTTGCGTTGTAATGTCATATAGTCGAGAGAACACGATTAGAGACCCTTTCCCTCCCTTCCGTGCAGTCGGGACTCTGGTACTGCACTGCCCGCTGATTCACACATTGTTCATGGATAGGAATACTGCTTTATTAGCAATACAACTGAAATTATACGGTCCTGCTGTGTTCTGCATAATCTACGGGGTTTTTATTTGTATTTTTTTTTGTTTCTAGCTCAAACAGCTCAAAGCGTACAAAAACGCAGTGACACGTGTTGCGTTTCACTGGAAGGCTCTTTGGGAAAGTTGACTGCCCACCTTTCTGGTGCTTATTTTTATATTTGGTACCAGTACGAATGAGGTGCAACCTATGCCCAGTCGGTGTTAACAATGGAAAAACGAGGAAATAATGAGGTAATGCTATCACAAAATGTGGCGTTTTATTCCATTTAATTTACCTTTTCTTGCTACACCATTTAGTCAAACCTGCAGCATAATTTGATTTAAAAAAAAGAAAAACTGTTGTTTTAAGGTCAAACGGATCAAAAGTTACTCAAAACACTACCACAGGTGTTGCTGCACAGTAACAGACCTTTTGTCGCGCAGAGACAGTTTATCTTTCAGTTGCATGTACTGGGCCCGATTCACAGAACTAACTTAAGACAAAATCCTAAACTTACTACCATTTTGGTATTCACAAAAGGCACTTAGGGCCCGATTCACAGAATGAACTTAAGACTCAATCCTAAACTTACTACTATTTTGGTATTCACAGAATGCACGTACTACTTTTGGCATTCACAGAATGAACTTACTACTTATGTTCGGGCCCCAACTCATTTTGGTATTCACTGAAGGCACTTACTCATTTCAGTGTTCACAGAAGTTAGGAGTCCTAACTTTAGGACCCCTAAATGCCTTCTGTGAATACCAAAATGGTAGTAACTTTAGGATCTTGTCTTAAGTTAGTTCTGTGAATTGGGCCCAGTGTATTTAGGTGTTAAACTGATATTAACAGGTGAAACATTTGCCCATACAATGTTAAAATGCGTGAAAATGACAAAATAGTTAAGAAAATACTGATTCAAATGGACTGCATTGTACCGCATAATTTGTCTTTTCTTATTTTTTTTTTAAAATATATTTTTATTGCAGAATCAGGAAGAAACACAACCAACAAAGCAACCCATCATACAGCACTTATAGCAATGCAATACACAGCCGATTAGCCCACATCCCGGAGGCTGGGCGGCGCGTCAATGAAACAGTTCGCTGGAGGCACCTCGGTGCACGCCCTATGCGGGACACGGGTCAAGTGTAGTACTTCTTTTCTGTTTTTATCCCAAAACAACCAACCATCCCTTCCCCACCCAATCCCAGGTCACTTCAATGTCATATCACAAAATCAACACGACTATGTTCCTGGGCTATCCGGTTCCGGGAAGTCGCTGGCAACCCACCCCTTCTCACAACTCCTACTCTAAGCCCCCCCCCCAACTGCTGCTAACGCGGGTATCCTCAATCCTCTCCTGCTCTAGGTTGACAACTATCAGGAAGTTTAAACAAACAAGCGGTCACATGGAATCCCTGTTCATAACTGTTCAGTTTCTTCGCCTTCAATTAAGTGATCCCTCAATGCCTGCACCACCCTCTCCCATGACCGTGCCAGATCTAAGCTCTTTTCATTACCCGTTCTAGTCGCCTGGCGCATTCGTGACACACTCTCACAGCCCGACCACTTCACCAATTCGTTCCTCCACCTCCGTGCAGACGGCCCCTCTTTAGACTTCCAATGCCAAGTGAGTTCTCGCTGCACCAATATCAGACCCAACCCAATGAATTTACTCGTCACCTTGGTCTTTTTGGTATGCGGGAACCAAAGAAGCAGGCACGCGGCCATATCAAAATCCACCTCCCGATCTGTGACCGCATTCAAGAGGTCTCCCACTTCGGCCCAGTAGTCCCCCAACCTCGGGCAACCCCACAGCATGTGAACAAAATCTGCCTCGGGCTCCAAACATCTCGGGCACATGGCGTCAAGCACTTGGAAGTGTCTACGTAGCCTCTCCGGGGTCAAATATGCCCTATGAAGCACAAAATAATGCACCTGTTGGAATCTCGCATTCCTCGTCTCTTTCCAGGCCCTGTGTAGCACCTGACCCCAACAGAGTCCGGAATTGATCTACCGATGCTGGCCTCCCAACGCGACTGCAACTCGACCAACGGAGCCAGACCCTCGTTCAGCATCCTATTGTGGAGGCAGGTCACCGCCTTGACGGTGCCCGCGGCCATCACCACATATTGGCCCACCGCCGACACCTCCGGTTCAGCTAATCCGCCCCCCCAGTGCTTCCGCAGAGCCGCGACCACCGCCGCATGCAGCAAGAAGGAGCCACTCGGCAGGCCGAACTGCTCCTGCAAGGTCTGGAACGGGGCCAGCACCCCATCCACATACAGGTCACCTACCATCTGCAAGCCCAGGTCCTCCCACTCCAACAATTGGGACCAATCACCCCCGTGCGGTAAGGCAGTGAGCATTCCCAACGGAATCTCCGGGGCGTACGGTCGGCGCTTCCCAGCCCTTTTCATATATCTGTTCCAACACAATCTGAGTGTCCACTCCTCCATCGTGACTTCCCTACTGGCCAGTCTCTGTTGCATCACGATAGACGACAAGACATGCCTCTGAACTCCGGCCCCCCGGCCAACCTCGGGCCCCCTGAATTCTCTGGCCACGTTCTGCGTCAGGACCTGGAGCTGCGCTGCCAAATAGTATAACTCGTAATCGGGGACGGCCATCCCTCCCTCACACTTGGGTCTCAGCAGGGTGGTCAGTGCCACCCGTCTACGACCGTGGCCCCAGAGAAAACCGGTCACCATCATCCTCAGCTCCCGAAAGATGCCCTGCGGGATCCAGACCGGCAGCGTTCTAAAATAGTAGAGCAGTCTCGGGAGTGCCACCATTTTCAACAGCGCCACTCGGCCCAGTACAGACAGCGGGAGGGAGGCCCAGAAGTCCATACTGCCTCTCAACGCCCTAATACAGCGCCCAACATTCCCCTCAAGGAGGTCCGTCGTGGCATGGTAGATGCGCACCCCTAAGTACAGAAAACAAGATGGTTCCCACACCACCGGCCTCGTGAGCTGTGGGCAGAGCGTGGCCTTCCGCAGCGGAAACACACAAGTCTTAGTCCAGTTCACCCTGAGACCCGAAAGCCTCCCAAACCTGCCCAGCATATCCACCGTGCCTTCCAGAGCCCTCCCAGCATCCGCCAAGTACAGTAACAAGTCGTCAGCGTACAACGATATATAATGCGAGTCAGGTCCCTGCACAATCCCGTCGTAAACAACTCCCAGCCTTGCCTGCGCCGCCAAGGGTTCCATCGCCAGAGCAAAGAGCAGAGGGGATAGCGAGCAGCCCTGCCTCGTGCCCCTACATACCGGATAAACCGAGGAGACCAATGTCCCTAGCCGCACCCGTGCCTTAGCCGATGAATAGAGCACTCTTGTCCAGCCTCGGAACCCCTCCCCAACCCCGAACTTCAACAGCACACCATCTAGAAAATCCCATTCCAGACTATCAAATGCCTTTTCAATATCAACCGCCAGCACCACCGGGCCCGGATCCGACAAGGCAGCACTATCAATGACCCCAATCAGCCGACGGATATTCATCGAGGTACTCCTGGAGGGGATGAATCCCGCCTGATCCCTATGTACCAAAGAGGTCATCAATGGCAGGAGCCGGGTGGCCAGGATTCGGCTCAGAATCTTATAATCCACAGTCAACATAGACAACGGACGAAAAGAAGCGACATCCAAAGCATCCCTGCCCGGTTTCAGCAGGGGCACAACCAGCGCCTCCGTCATAGAATCAGGCAGTCGCCCCAGTTCTTTCGCCTCTGCATATACAGCCTGCAGTCTTGGCGCCAGCACTTCGATAAATTTGGCGTAGAACTCGATCGGCAGCCCATCCACCCCAGGGGTCTTATTCCGCGCCATATGGCTAATCGCCCCTCTAATTTCGGCCAGGGAGACAGGGCCCCCCAAATCCCGAGCCTCCTCCTCATCCAATACCGGCAAAGGAATTTGATCTAAATAATCGCTAATGTCCGCGGCTTCCACCTCGAGGTGGCTGGTATAGAGGCCCGCGTAGTAGGATTGAAAGCGCTCCAGGACGGCGGACGGCGGACTGTGAACAAACCACCACCCCATCCCCCTTTCGTACACTCAGCACCGGACAACCCCTAGGGTTTGGATCAGCCAGCTTCGCAAGGAGCGTGCCCACCTTATCACGTTCCTCATGCACTTTCACCGCATACAACTTATAGTCATAGCACCGCAGTCTCTCTGTCTCAGTCGCCACCGCTTCCTTAGCACGCAACAGGCTGTCCTGCAGCTCCGGCTTCTCTGGACGCTGCTGTTCCACCCCTCTCAGCACCGTCTCCGCTTTCGCGAGGTCAGACAGCACGGTTCCCCTCACAGTCAGAAACCGGCCCATACATATCCCCCTCACCACCACTTTCATCGCATCCCATTCATTAGCTCTGGTCGCCGTCGACCCAGCATTGTTCGTGAAATAGTCGTCAACGCTTTGACGGACCGTATCGCAGAACGCTGGGTCCTCCAACGTCTCCGGACGGAGTCGCCATGTGGGGACCGCCGATCTCGCCAGCTGCCATTGTATTGAAATCAGCAGCGGGTTATGGTCCGAGATGGTTCTAGACAAGTACTCAGTGTGCCGCACCACCTTCGCCAGTGACTCACAACACAGCACCGAATCCAAACGAACATGCAAATCATGCAGCGCCGAGAAATAGGAGTAGTCCCGAGTGTCGGGGTGCTGCGCCCTCCATACATCCACTAAGCCCCACCTCTCCTGCCAGTCCCGTCTATGGGTCGCAAGTCTGCGCACTGGGGAGTCCACCAAAGGCGGGTGTGACCTGTCCAACAGCACATCCGAAATGGAGTTAAAATCCCCCGCCAGGAGGATAGGGCCTGCCAAATAGTACGCCAGTGAGCGCGACAAGCTCTCAAAGAAGTGGGCCTGCTCAGCGTTGGGGGCATAGATGTTACACAGCACTACTTCCCTTCCACACAGCCGTCCCTCCACCACTACATAACGACCCTCTGGATCTATCTTCTGACTCGTTACTTGGAATGGCGTGCCCGCTCTGACCCATATCAACACCCCCCTGGCAAATGTTGAGTAAGTCGTGCCAAACACCTGACCCCGCCACCTCCTCTGCAATGCCCCACATTCCTGCTGTGTCAAGTGAGTTTCTTGAAGCATTGCTATCTGAACGCCCCGCCTCACCAAGTAGGCATGCACCTTGTGGCGCTTAACCATAGTACGAATACCCCGGACATTCCATGCGATACATTTCAAATTAGGTAACGTCCCCATAGAGCATCAATCCCAACAGTGGCGCATGCCAATAAATGTGACCCGCATCGCAGCAATTGTACAACCCCCTCAAAACATACCCTGCAACTCCCACCCTCCCCCTCCCCAGGACAGGGCCTAGTAACCCAGCTTCAGCCCCGTTCCAAACCTCAAACACCCCACACATCACACTAATCTGTGGTCGACACCACAGAAGACCTTAAGGGTCTGATGGGGACTATGGAGCCCCGAACCAGGACGACAGAGCAACCACCCCGCACCCATAGCCCCGTACTGCCGATGCAGCCCCATACCTGGCAGTCCAATAGAAGTCAGGAGCGTCCAGGCCATGCCAAAGTCCAGCCGCCACAAGCCTCATCCATTAAAGATACCATCGGATGTCTGTGGAGTAACCTCCGGCCCCTGCGCTCCCCCCACCTCCGAGTCCTCATCACCAGTCTTCAAACCTTCACTCTCCGAAGCCGAACCCCTGGAGGCGTCCTCTTGCTGCGATCCCGTTATGCTCGCTGTGGCCTCCAACGCACTCCGTCTATCGGCCAGCATTTGCGCCTCTCGCTCGGCCCGCTGACGTCGATTCCGGGAGCGGATGCGCTGCGACTTCCTGACCCTGACCGGTTGTTCCCGATCTCTGGCCGGCCTGTGCGCCCGATCCGTCCCCGCTCGATACAGTTCCAGCCAGGACCAAGCTGCATCGGGCGTTTGGAAAAATTGAGTCTTGCCGTCAACGATAATCCGCAGCTTGGCCGGAAAAAGCAAGGAGTATTGAATCCCCTCATCTCTCAGCTCCTTTTTCACCGACAGGAAAGAAGCCCTGGTCCGCTGCACCTCCTGCGTATAGTCCGGAAATATCGTCACCTTGCTGTTGTCCACTTGAAAGGGCCCACTATCTCTTGCCTTTTGGATCAGCAGATCCCTATCTTTGTAGTGCAGCAGTCTGGCCACCACCGGCCGGGGTGGTCGGCCCTCCAGGGGAGGCTTCGCGGGCACCCTATGCGCTCTTTCCAGGGAGAAGAAGGGGGACAGGCCCTCAGGCGCCACCACAGTGCGGAACCAGTCTTCCAAATAGGCCACTGCATCATCCTTCTCAATTTTCTCCGGAAGCCCCACCACCCTCACGTTGTTCCGGCGGTTGCGACCTTCCGCGTCCTCCACCCTACGCTCCAAGGTCGCCAGGCGATGGACAACGTCATCAAGTTTACGCTCCGCCGTGACTACCCCCGGTTTCAGCTCCTGGAGCAGTTGTTCATTGGACTTCACCCGGTCCGAGAGCTTGGCATGGTCCGCCCTCAGCAGGCCGAGCCCGGACGCCACCTGCGCAATATCCTGGCGCAGCTCCTCCTTCGTAGCGGTTATCGCGGCTAAGATTGCGTCAAGGCGGAGGTTGAGCCTCTGTTCTTGCGGCGAGGACTCCGTCGGGAAGCCGCCAGTCACATCCTCCGGCCTCCGGCTCCCCTGTCCAGATGGCTCGGCGTCGCCATTTCCCTGCGCGGCCATCTTGGATGCAGATCTTCAGCCACTCGAGCAGCCCCTCCGGACAAAGGCGAGGCCCACCAGAAACACCCAGCGGAGCGCCCCCACGAGCGCGGCTCACCAGTCCTCAAGACAAGCGGGGCACGCGGCGTCAACTGCACCCCACGCACAATCCTCCGACCAGATCCAGTCCGGAAGTGCGCTCCACGATGCCCCACAGTTACTCAGGGAACACCAGGGCAGAGTCCATGAAAGGGGCGGCCAGTGAATCAGGCGAGGCCCCGGGCAACACCGGCCCCTGCGAGACACTATGCGCCGTGGGGCTCAGCACCACTCCACCAGCCCGGCGCTTCCCCACTGTCCAGCGGGCGGGACCCCCTCCTTCGATCGGGCCGACAGCCACCTCCAATGCACCGGGCCCTTGGATGGTGAGGCGCCTTGGGCAGCCGCCCCCCCCCAGCGCCCCACCAGCTCACCGTCCAATTCTGTGTCCTGTTGGCCCTTATGGCGGTTCAGCCAGTGGGCAGGCGGCCTCCCAGGTCAGCCGTGCCGCCGCCGGCACAGCGCAGGTACAGGCTCCGCTCCTCAGCCGTCTCAGGATCCAGTGGGGGAGGGGCGCCACACACGCCGTACACGCCGGCAATTCTCCGCCGGTCTCCTCCGCGGCGCGGGGTCCGCCCCGATGGGCCCCCGCTCTGCACAAGTGCTCCGCAGGAGCCTATTTCCGCACCGGTGCCCCAAACCGCTCCGCTCCCGGAGCTCTCAGGCAGTCGGCGCCGCCATCTTGGCTTTGTTTGCTCGCCAAGCGAGCCGAGCACCAGGTCCGCCCGCGGCCACCGGCCAGGGTCCCGACAGAGCCAAACGCTCCTCAACAGGTCACCAGCCCCCCGGACCACGATTCCGTCCGCCAGGCAGCTCAGGGCATCGGTCGGCAGGAGAAAAGACGGGGCATGGCGCGGAGCAACTCGCTCACGCAGCCATCCCGGTCGGCGCTGTAGCCACGCCCCAATTTGTCTTTTCTTACTGCATAATTTATTCAACGCTGCCTCATAATTTGGTCCTCCCTGCCACATAATTCTAGTGGTACTGTCTATAAGGAACTATAAGGCGGCTGCCTCGTTAAACAGCCCACCACTATCTTAAGCAATTCTTTTCTCTTACTATATGCACCTGTTTAGACTCAGGACCCCTCATTAGAAGAGTAAATCTTTGGATCACGTGGGTCACGTTACCGTACGATTTAAGAGCATAGATGTTCAGTGCAATGTATGGAAGGTTTATGTACCACTTGAAGTAAAAAAAATACAACAATTCTTAGCAGTGAGAATGTCTTATGCTCCCATATGCTGTTGTTACCTAGGTTAGGTGTTCCAACAGCTCTCCTGTGTCAGTTCCTGGGGGTTCCTTGCCCATACACCCATGAAACTTTACAGAAACAAGATCCTTTGCAAAGAATGACAGCAGAGCTGGCAAACAACAGAAAGCAGAACCGGATTAGGGTTGGGAGAAACGAAAGGGCCTGAACTGGAATAAAACAATAAATTAATCTGCTCAAGACAAGTGAAAAAGCAGAACTCGTTTCTGTGCAAAGGGATCAGTTGATGGGGAACATGAAACTCGTTTTTGTGTGTATTATTTCTATTTTACATTCACTAAAGCAGTTTACTTGTTTGTGGAACTGATTGGCACATGCATTCTGGGAATAGCAATTTTTACCCCTATACTATCCAACACTTGCCCTACTGTTACCCTAAAAGCATTATGCATTGTAATGGTATGCGTTGTAATGGTATGCGTTGTAATGGTATGCGTTGTAATGGTATGCGTTGACATGGAATGCTTTGTAAAGGTAGTTTCTAAAAATACGTTGTAATGGCATACATTGTAAAATCACGCAATGTAATGGTAATTGCGATGTAAAAACCTCGCTGTAAAAGCATGCGTTGTAATTGTTTGCATTGTAACGTCATACATTCCAGAGAACACGATTAGAGACCCTTTCCCTCCCTTCCGTGCAGTCGGGACTCTGGTACTGCACTGCCCGCTGATTCACACATTGTTCATGGATAGGAATACTACTCTATTAGCAGTGCAACTGAAATTATACGGTCCTGCTGTGTTTTCCACTTAATTAGGGATTTGCCCCACTTATAACATGATCAGGGACACAGGAATTAAGCGATTGCATGGCTAGCGCGTTTTTCACATTACAATGGATATACTGCATTTGACAATTAACCATCTTCTGCATAAGCTACAGATTTTTTTAAAATATTTTATGTTTATAGCTCAAATGGCTCAAAAGTTACAAAAACACAGTGACACGTGTTGCGGTGCACCGGAAGGCTCTTTGAGAAAGTTCACTGGCCACCTTTCTTGTGCTTATTTTTATATTTGGTACGGGTACTAATGAGGTGCAACCTATGCCCAGTCAGTGTTCACAATGGAAAAACGAGGAAATAATGAGGTAATGCTATCACAAAATGTGGTGCATTATGCCACATAATTTACCTTTTCTTGCTACATATTTAAGTCAAACCTGCTGCATTATTTGTTCTCTCCTGTCACATAATTCAAGCTGCCCTGAACATAATCCATCATGTTCTTCGCAGAATTTACAGATTTAAAAAAAGAAAAACTGTTGTTTTCAGGTCAAATGGAACAAAAGTTACTCAAAACACTACCACAGGTGTTGCTGCACAGTAACAGACCTTTTGTCGCGCAGAGACAGTTTATCTTTCAGTTGCATATACTGGGCCCGATTCACAGAACTAACTTAAGACAAAATCCTAAACTTACTACCATTTTGGTACTCACAGAAGGCACTTACTCATTTCGGTATTCACAGAAGGCACTTACTCATTTCGGTATTCACAGAAGTTAGGACTCCTAACGTTAGGACTCCTAAATGCCTTCTGAGAATACCGAAAGTCTTAAAGTTAGGATTTGTCTCAGTTTAGGAGCAGTAAAGTTAGGAGTACTGCCACATCATTCTAGTGGTACTGTCTATAAGGAACACGGCTGCCTCGTTAAACAGCCCACCACTATCTTAAGCAATTCTTTTCTCTTACTATATGCACCTGTTTAGACTCAGGACCCCTCATTAGAAGAGTAAATCTTTGGATCACGTGGGTCACGTTACCGTACGATTTAAGAGCATAGATGTTCAGTGCAATGTATGGAAGGTTTATGTACCACTTGAAGTAAAAAAAATACAACAATTCTTAGCAGTGAGAATGTCTTATGCTCCCATGTGCTGTTTTTGCCTAGGTTAGGTGTTCCAACAGCTCTCCTGTGTCAGTTCCTGGGGGGTTCCTCGCCCAAACACCCATGAAACTTTACAGAAACAAGATCCTTTGCAAAGAATGACAGCAGAGCCGGCAAACAACAGAAAGCAGAACCGGATTAGGGCTGGGAGAAACAAAAGGGCCTGAACTGGATTAAAACAATAAATTAATCTGCTCAAGACAAGTGAAAAAGCAGAACTCGTTTCTGTGCAAAGGGATCAGTTGATGGGGAACATGAAACTCGTTTTTGTGTGTATTATTTCTATTTTACATTCACTAAAGCAGTTTACTTGTTTGTGGAACTGATTGGCACATGCATTCTGGGAATAGCAATTTTTACCCCTATACTATCCAACACTTGCCCTACTGTTACCCTAAAAGCATTATGCATTGTAATGGTATGCGTTGTAATGGTATGCGTTGTAATGGTATGCGTTGTAATGGTATGCGTTGTAATGTTATGCGTTGACATGGAATGCTTTGTAAAGGTAGTTTCTAAAAATACGTTGTAATGGCATACATTGTAAAATCATGCAATGTAATGGTAGTTATGATGTAAAAACCTCGCTGTAAAAGCATGCGTTGTAATTGTTTGCATTGTAACGTCATACATTCCAGAGAACACGATTAGAGACCCTTTCCCTCCCTTCCGTGCAGTCGGGACTCCGGTACTGCACTGCCCGCTGATTCACACGTTGTTCATGGATAGGAATACTACTCTATTAGCAGTGCAACTGAAATTATAACGTTCTGCTGTGTTCTCCACTTAATTAGGGATTTGCTGCACTTATAACATAATCAGGGACACGGGAATTATGCGATTGCATGGCTAGCGCATTTTTCACATTACAATGGATATACTGCATTTGACAAATAATCATCTTCTGCATAAGCTACAGATTTTCATTTTTATATTTTATGTGTATAGCGCAAATGGCTCAAAAGTTACAAAAAACACAGTGACACGTGTTGCGGTGCACTGGAAGGCTCTTTGAGAAAGTTGACTGCCCACCTTTCTGGTGCTTATTTTTATATTTGGTACCAGTACTAATGTCAGTCAGTGTTAACAATGGAAAAACAAGGAAATAATGAGGTAATGCTATCACAAAATGTGGCATTTTATTCCATTTAATTTACCTTTTCTTGCTACACCATTTAGTCAAACCTGCGGCATAATTTGGCTCTCTCCTGTCACATAATTTCAGCTGCCCTGAACATAATCCATCATGCTCTTCGCAGAATTTACATATTTAAAAAAAGAAAACCTGTTGTTTTCAGGTCAAACGGATCAAAAGTTACTCAAAACACTACCACACGTGTTGCTGCACAGTAACAGACCTTTTGTCGCGCAGAGACAGTTAATCTTTCAGTTGCATGTACTGGGCCCGATTCACAGAACTAATTTAAGACAAAATCCTAAACTTACTACGATTTTGGTATTCACAGAAGGCACTTACTCATTTTGGTATTCACTGAAGGCACTTACTCATTTTGGTATTCACTGAAGGCACTTACTCATTTCGGTATTCACAGAAGGCACTTACTCATTTCGGTATTCACTGAAGGCACTTACTCATTTCGGTATTCACTGAAGGCACTTACTCATTTTGGTATTCACTGAAGGCACTTACTCATTTCGGTATTCACAGAAGTTAGGAGTCCTAACTTTAGGACCCCTAAATGCCTTCTGTGAATACCAAACTGGTAGTAACTTTATGATCTTGTCTTAAGTTAGTTCAGTGAATCAGGCCCATAGTATTTAGGTGTTAAACTGATATTAACAGGTGAAACATTTATTTATTTATTTATTATTGCAATTTATAAAGCGCAGCGAATGCCTGTGGGCGTCTTGCCCATACAATGTTAAAATGTGTGAAAATGACAAAATAGTTAAGAAAATACTGATTCAAATGGGCTTCATTGTGCCGCATAATTTGTCTTTTCTTGCTGCATAATTCAGTCAACGCCCTTGCATAATTTGGCCCTCCTCGGCTACATAATTCTAGTGGAACTGTTTATAAGGAACGCGGCTGCCTCTTAAAACAGCCCACCACTATCTTAGAACATTCTTTTCTTTTACTACATTCGCCTGTTTAGAACCAGTACCCCTCAATAGAAGAGTAAACCTTTGTATCACGTTAAGAGCATGGATTTTCAGTGCAATGTATGGAAGGTTTATGTACCACTTGAAGTAGAAAATAAATAAAATAATTCTCAGCAATGAGAATAAGTCTTATGCTCACATATGCTGTTTTTACCTAGGTTAGGTGTGCAAACAGCTCTCCTGTGTCAGTTCCTGGGGGGTTCCTTGCCCATGCACCCATGAAACTATACAGAAACAAGATCCTTTGCAAAGAATGACAGCAGAGCCATCAAACAACAGAAAGCAGAACCGGATTAGGGCTGGGAGAAACGAAAGGGCCTGAACTGGAATAAAACAATAAATTAATCTGCTCAAGACAAGTGAAAAAGCAGAACTAATTTCTATGCAAAGGGATCAGTTGATGGGGAACATGAAACTCGTTTTTGTGTGTTTTTTTCTTTCTATTTTACATTCACTAAAGCAGTTTACTTGTTTGTGGACCCGATTGGCACATCATGCATCCTGTTCTAGTCCTGAATGACCATGTATGCTCGTAAGTGTGCACACTTCTCTTATGCAGCTGCTGCTGATGCACAGTCTGTGTTCATGTAGCTATAGCACAGGGGACACCTGCGAGTTCATATTGTGCATGTATTAGGCCTGGGCTGTAAATTCCCTTCCACTAGCGGAATTTGCAGAATTTGGGTAAATTTGCGTTCCGTGGAGAACGCGGAATTGGCAAAAATTCCACGATCCGTGGCTTCGCTGAATTTTTTGCTTGTTCGCACTTTCAAAATGCGTGTTCACAAGACATTTCCCCCGAGCACTTCCACGTGTTTGCGGAGATTTTATACTGTTTTGCGGAGCTTTGCGTAGCGCGACTACACAAATTCCGCCCACCCCTAACTGTACGTGTCCTAGGCCCTGCAGGTCTGGCCTGCACAATCAGTTCCGAATGTTCTGTAAGAATATCTTCCAGGTTTAGAGGCTCTGGTCAGGCAGACGCCAACACCAGTGCCTTCTGTGGGGCTCCACAGTGCTGTGAGGTCGAATGTCAGAGGTCAGAGTGCCACATGACGAGGGATGTTGGATGCAAGAGGCGTGCTTCGTACAAATACCGAGAGGCTACCAGTCTTAGAAGACACCCAATACTGGGGTTGGAAACTGAGTTAACCACGCGTGGGCCACGGTGCTGAGGGTGGAGTGGCCTTCGTGGTCCACCTGGTGGAGACATCCCACAGATGGGCACAAAAGTGAGGGTGCAGAATTTATGAGCGGAAGATCACATTGGGCAACCCACTTAGTGCCAACATCGGCCCAAACCCAGACCTCTCTTCATACAACACACCCCTCCACCAATAACCGACACAACACAAGTTGATGGAGAAAGTTGTTGCAGATTTATTAGCATATACATTATGCCGACATGTTGGGTTATCTTACAGGCGTTCTAGAGCAGGCCGCCCCTCGCGACCCGCCCACCTGATGAGTCATAACCCCCGCGGTGTTAACCGTAGGGGCATTGTCAGTTTTGGGGGGGAAGGTCTAACCCCTCCCCCGGCGAACCCCTCGTTCGCCCAATACTCACGCCCCTCCTCCTCGGGGGAGCGGAGCGTTGGCAACCCCCGGTTGCTCAGGTGCACAACCGCCCGAAGGACTAACGGGGCGCCGTCGGTCCTCCAGGATCCACAGTGGATCTCCCTGGGGGATAATTCGCTCACGCACCCTTCCGGTGCTCCTGTAGAGGGTACCCTTCTGTACCTTCCTGTTTTGGATCGCCCTGTAACTCCGCCTGCAACACAAAGATAATTCATTAGTAACACCAAACAACCCCCCAATCTGCCCAAGAGCAGGGTAAGCGGATGGGAGGGAAAACGCCGGGCAGACACCGTCCCGCGATGCAGGGTCAGCTTGGGGGTGGGGGCGAGGGTCAACCCGCCGCTGCGACCGGAACAAAGAGGGCGCTTGACCCTCGCCCCCTGGGCTATATAGCCCTTCAACTCCTCCCCCCAGAACAGGAAGTGACCTCACTGCGGGACCACTGGTCCCCCTAACCACTAGACCGCTCAGGGTCTGTGCCATCCTATGGCACTAAGGGTGGCCGCCCTCGTAGGTGGCCACCTTTGGTGTCCCGGGGCAGCCTATCATAGTGCCAATATCGGCCCAAACCCAGACCTCTCTTCATACAACACACCCCTCCACCAATAACCGACACAACACAAGTTGATGGAGAAAGTTGTTGCAGATTTATTAGCATATACATTATGCCGACATGTTGGGTTATCTTACGGGCGTTCCAGAGCAGGCCGCCCCTCGCGACCCGCCCACCTGATGAGTCATAGCCCCCGCGGTGTTAACCGTAGGGGCATTGTCAGTTTTGGGGGGGAAGGTCTAACCCCTCCCCCCGGCGAACCCCTCGTTCGCCCAATACTCACGCCCCTCCTCCTCGGGGGAGCGGAGCGTTGGCAACCCCCGGTTGCTCAGGTGCACAACCTCCCGAAGGACTAACGGGGCGCCGCCGGTCCTCCAGGATCCACAGTGGATCTCCCTGGGGGATAATTCGCTCACGCACCCTTCCGGTGCTCCTGTAGAGGGTACCCTTCTGTACCTTCCTGTATTGGATCGCCCTGTAACTCCGCCAAAGGCTCTGGGTGCGGCAGCCGCCGTCCCAGAGTCCCCCCACACCTTATCTCTCCTCTCTTTACAACCCGATGCTCCCTCAGCTTAGCTTCTGGTAGGTCAAGCAGCAAAGTGGCTATCCCCACTTCTAATCTAAGAACACCGTCCTCATTAGGGCACCCGTACATTCGGTATGTCACGGACTGCTTATGAAGCCGAGATTCCCTTGCTCCGAGAATATGCGCATGGCATTATTCGCACGCCTGAGGGAAGTCTCAGGGGCCACCCTAATCAAGCAACTTTCCAATTTCAGACCACCATAATTCCAAGGCCCCAAAAGGAAGGTCAAATTGCACAGCGTGCCCCTCCTTGTCTGTAGCAGGACCCTGCGCTCCAAGTGAACCAACACCTCGCCCCCTAGATGTAATTAACAAGTCTGGAGAACAGTCGCCCCCGTCCAGGCTTCTCACATTTCCTGACACCCAGACAGAATTACCTACCAAATAAAGATGCAGGTGCTTAAGAACCATGTTCATTAGGCACACTCCAAGTTCTATACTGCAATCCAAAATACTGACTGACGTCCCACGCATGGCTCCCAGCGCACCCCCTGTTTTATCTATTCCACTGGCACTTGCCTGAGATGCTGTTGTCCCAGCTCATATCCTAACTGAAAGGGAACAAACATATTCCCTGTCTATTGCTGCCAGATAGGTCTACGCAAGTGTCCATGAGTCTGACCCCTCCAGGACTGTAATGTCAGACAGGATAACAGGCCACAAATGAAAGGCCACCGCGAAGTTGAGGAGACCCAGGGCAGAAAACACCCTATTTAGTCCATGGAAAAACAAATCACCCCAGAAAGAGTCATAATACCGGAGAAAACCGCCCCAATACTCTCCAGGGGAAACCTGCTATGCTCAGACCCACCAGTTGCCAACCATTGTAATACCCCCCCCCCCCCCCCCCCGGTGGAAACTGTAGACACAAGTACCAGTGAGAAAAAGGAGGGCGGACCCTGCTTCTTAAGTGGGGTGACTTATACAACATGTAACAAGCTAACTGCTGAAGTCCCATCACCAGAAACCCTACCTGCTGTCCAAAAGTGCCCCTTAGTGTAATCACAATCATTTGCACGTACCGGCCACACATGTCGAGGCAACAGAACGCTGCCGACCTATCTGGTGAGCAACAACGCTAAGCCCTCAGCAACACTACTGCCCACTCGAGCTCCCTACATGCCCGAACATTGCCTGAAATGCAGCAAAATCACCTATCGCCAACAGTGAACAACAGTGAACTCACCGGCCGCTGATCAACACGGGGACTGGGCTCTCCCCAAAAACAGCACCCGAAGCCAGGACGGACGCAACCTAGAAAACGCCGGGCAGACACCGTCCCTCGATGCAGGGTCAGCTTGGGGGTGGGGGCGAGGGTCAACCCGCCGCTGCGACCGGAACAAAGAGGGCGCTTGACCCTCGCCCCCTGGGCTATATAGCCCTTCAACTCCTCCCCCCAGAACAGGAAGTGACCTCACTGCGGGACCACTGGTCCCCCTAAACACTAGACCGCTCAGGGTCTGTGCCATCCGATGGCACTAAGGGTGGCCGCCCTCGTAGGTGGCCACCTTTGGTGTCCCGGGGCTAGCCTATCAGAGTTAGTGGTTTGCCTGGGGGTTCTTGAGCTCTTTTCTTACTCCTTGTGATCTTGGGCACACAACTTGTCTCTCACATAGAGATAGGAAGATAGATTTGAGAAGGGATACCTATATTGTCACAAAGCACCTTGTTGTTTGACCGAGCAAAAGCAGCACTGCAATCTCAGGAAGGCCCCTTCTGCCCTCCGACCAATGAGATCTTGTGCCTCTCTTGAAAGGCACCAATCAGATAAAAGTATACCTTATCCTTTGCACAGGTCTGTCCCACTATGGCAGCGGGGTCAAAAGTGCTTCTCACCACAGCCATCTGCCGGCTGACTCCTCGTTTCCACATTCTAAACTGGCTACCTAGAAGGTCTCAAGTTTTGTTCTTGATTGCCTGGGAGATGGAGACTCTTCCCAGGAGCCTCAGCGTGGACCTGCAGACAATAGTTTATGTGAAAGGTGTCACATGTCTACTTTAGAGGCTCCCAGCTAGGAGGCAAATAGACCTCCTTAGGGATCCTAACAAAACTCAATGGTTCAGCACTCCACCATAAATAGTAACAAAGACAATAAAGTTTGAAGAATCCGTTCAATGGGGCTTAAAAATTTCTTTGATTCTTTTTTCTTTCATACAAGCGTAGCCAACGCGTTTCGTCCAGAGGACTTCTTCAGGGCAAAAAGTTGTGTAATCCTTAGACGACCTGTGATTGTACTTCAAAATTTAATGGTCCAAACTTCAGAATTCAGGGGTGTGTAGGGATTAGCCTCCTTCTCTTATGTATTTTAATTCATACGAAAGTTCCACAAAATTATTTATTCTTTGAAAGGTTCAGGCTTTTTCTCAAAACGTCGGGTGTGGCACGTGTATTCCCTTAGAATGGCGTCGTCATATCTCTCCACAGGATTTCAAAAAGGGATCCTGTAGTTCTTTATTGAAGATGAAAGTTGATCAGAAGTAAGCAGGAGCGTCTCCTCCATTAGAGCCGAGTGGCGCTGCCCCACTAACAAAAATGCCCCTCAGAAATGCCCCGGGCCATTGCTGCAGCAGGGGAGAGTGGTGGGCTGGCTGTGCACTTAAGTGTAAGTTCCGCATGTCTCTTTGCCGGCTCTCTTGCGATGGCCAGCCAGACATGCGCATTTTAAACAGCTCTAACCCACCTATGACAGCTGGGTTAGAGATTGCACAGGCCTCCAGTGCTCTTGAGTGCTCCGAGAGAGGCTGCTCCCTCCAATCTTGGCGTTTCTCTCATGTGGGTTGCCAGCATGAGAGCGGTGCCAGGATTGGCTAGAGGAATTGGCTCACGCCCACAAAGCGTGGGGGAGACAGAAGCAGAAGACAGACTGGAGGGAGGAAGTCGGACTTCGTGCAGAAAGCAAGGTAAGTGGCTATTTCCTTTTATTTATCGTCATCACTTTCATGTCGTTGGTGATGTCAGCCTCACAGATGAAGGAGACACATTTTTACATTCTTCGTCCAGTGCAGATGTCCTCATTCCTGTTGCTGCCTTTTCCTTCTGACTCACCTGTCACGCCTCCGGGTGACCGCGGGCAGGGAAATGGCCGCGTAATCCAGGTTGCGAGTACCCCCAGCTACGCGCAGAGTTTGAGTTTGAGTTTTTAGAGCGTGTAAATCACCTGTAGGTCGCATAGCGCTTGCAGAGTTCAGTGAGATGACAGGGGGATGGGCAGACCTAAAAGTGTGACGTCCTACAACAGAGTGTGACGTCCTACAAGGTGCTGCCTGACTGCGAGGTACTAGACTGTCTTCCTTATGCTCGTCTGTTCTGGTGAGCTCTTGGCATCGATGTATCACAGCCCTGATTTAATATAAGGCGAGTGTCCCATGTCACGAGTTCACCATAAGGTGCTTTATGTAATGCTTGTGTTGCTCTGCAGCACAATTCCAGACTCCACTGGATTGTGGGCGTCCACCCACATGTAACTCTTTTAAACATGTGTACTGCTCTCATGGAGAGACCATCTCATGACTAGCAGTTGCTCGGACTGTTGACTGCAGAGAGTAAAGTCTCCTATTCTTGCACGCGCCTTACTTAGGGCCTGATTGAGATCTTACTCCGTCAAAACAGTGACGGATATCCCTTCCGCCAAAATTTAAATCCCATTATATATAACGGATATCTATCACCACTGTGACGGAGTAACCCGTCTGCCAAGATCTAAATAATGCCCTAAGTGGAAAGTGGCCTGATGATGCCATTTGACTGTAATAAAATGTATTACGAAGCACCTGGGCTTAACAAAGGGCGGTATTTTATTGCGTTCAAGATTGTTTGAGCACAGGTTGCACGATTTATTTGCTGAACATTATTTTTGTGCCAACTCTACCTAACATTCTGTCATACACCACTCTTCAAGAGTAATCACCGACTTTCCAACTTCAGTAGCCCCTGAAGGTCAAAGCCCAGATTGGAGGTTCTTCACCCAGAGGTCTCGTAGCGCTGTATTCATACCCCTGTGGAACCCTTCCTGGCTTTCATGTGAAATGTCCACTCCTGGGCACCCCCAAGGTGAAGCCAGGCATCCACAGCGCTGTTGGGGCCGTTGTGGAGATTAAGCAAGCTATTGCCCAGAGTCACAGAGTGGGACCCATGATTGGAATAGGCACCGAGGCGAGAATTATCAGGTCCGGGGAGATTGAGTCCAAGACCCACCGAGGTGGGAATTGAACCCTGGTCCCGGGCCAGACCTCTGCATCAGGGTCTGCCGCTCTAACCATTGAGCCACGCTTCTCCAATGGAAAAATAGGACCCCCTGTATAATTCTAGTACTTCTAGGACAGGGTAAATTACCAAAGGCGAAAACTTTTCCTAGGCAGTAGATATCAGTAGCATTACATTGATTTATTCAGCAAGATATGCGGGATAATCAAAGCTTAGTGCAATCAAACTAGAAATATTTAAAACATATTCAGGTAGATGCATCAAGCATTTTTGCGAGCGCAAACGGTGCGAATCGCAAAATTCGGCCGTTTGCACCCGCAAAAATGGCATTTGAGATGCATCAAGGGTTCATGCACTCACAATTTAACCCCTTCCGTGCGGGACTGTTTCCCCCGCTGTGCTGGGGGCGGGGGGGTGGCGCGTACAGCGCCCCCATGCTCATGAAGAGGTCAGCTCGTCATGAGCTACGGCGCTCCGGTGCTCATGACGAGCTGAGCTCGTCATGGCCACACCCGTTCCAATGGAACGCTCAGCACTGCATGGGAATCAGCCCAGCATGCGAGCATCATGAGCACCGGAGCGCCGTAGCTCATGACGAGCTGACCTCGTCATGAGCACTCAAAGGGTTAAGAATTTGCAAATAATTGCGAGTTCTCAAATTGCGATTGCATTCTTTAAATGCAATGCATGAACCATTCCAAGATTGCGAATTCGCAATCTGGGGTCGCTATTTACCGCGAATTCAAACTACGTGGTAAATAGCAAAAACTTAGAAATATGCACTTTAGTGCATTTTTCTAAGTTGCATATTACACACACACATGTCCTTGGGACATGTGTGTGCGCAACACAAGTGAACATTACCATTTCAGGGGTGCAACAGGGTGTCCTTTGGACACCCTGGCACCCTTGAAATTGCGGCACATTTGCGATTCGCTAATTGCTAATCGCAAATAAGGAATGACTCCCCATTCATTCCTATGGGCCTTTAGGCCCTTAGGAATAAATGGGAAAGCCATTCCTTATTTGCGATTAGCAGTTAGCGAATCGCAAATAAGGACCCAGTAGGAATCGCAAATAACATTGCGATTCCTACATGCATCCCGTTTTGCGAGTCTTTAATAGCGAATCCTTAAAATTCGCTATTAAGGACTTGCAAAACATAACTTTGATGCATCTGGGGGATTATTTCATCTTTATTGGTGATTATTTAAAAAGATTGTTTCAGACACAAAAATACAAAAAATATACACAACTTATACATACAGGTGCATATACATCAAATTAAACGTATTTACCATGAGTTATGGGCGGTAAGCACTTTGTCCCAGACAATATAGACATATACAAATACATAAATTGCAGTTATACAAGAATTACAATCTAGAGCAAATATATAAAAAAGGATTACAATTATTATTATTTATTTTTTTGGAGCAGTTGGTATATTGGGGCAGATGGTAGCAATTGTAAGAGTTCTCTACGCGCGTTTCAGCACAGGACGTGCCTTCATCAGGAGCGCCACAGAGGTGTGTCAAGCGTAAAGCTGGGTGCGCTGGCCAAACAAATTGTTTCAAAGGGCCAGACGGGGGCGGTAGATACAGATTCCGCTGAGGGTAACGTTTAGTGAAGAGACACAGTCTCGCTGCAGAAAGAATACACGTCAGAAATTTCGTTTTTGGAGAAATGGCATGGAAGGAGTCGTAATCTTATTGTAATCGTAACTGCTGACTATCAGATACAAGAGATATGTAATTTTGAAGGAAATTTGATGATTGTAGATCAAGATTCGCACTTCATGAAGGAATGCAGCGAGGGAAGGAAGCCATTCGTACCGAGATATGAAACAAGAGATCTGCAGTTGGATGATAAAGGCCTGTGGAGTATAAACTCGGAGGGGTACCAGTCTGTAAACTCTACTGCAGATGGACGTGTGTCTTAGCGTACGTTCCAATACGGATGGCTGCCATGTCCGTAAAAAAAAAAATCGTTCTTCAAGTGATGCCGGCAGCGTTTGTCTAGTGGAGATCTCCAGAGAAGTCTGCCCCAGCATCACCCCGTAGCCTGCTGAGCCCAAATTGTGTGCATTGTACAAGGAACTGGGCGCTTCCACAGTGGTGATTGGGCGATTTTCCTAAGCCATGGATTCCATTTGCTGTTGAGGGTCTGCTTGTTTATCGCCTTCACCGGTGTCTCTTTTCTACCCTATGTACGAGTTGTGAAAAGACTGTCATTGGCAATAGATCCTACTCAAGAATGCTTCCCTCCTCCTTCCACATTCAAAGCTACCCTCATGGACTACGATCCACTCCCTTTTCGGTTGAGGCTCTGTATGGGAGTGGTCTCGTACCCCCAATCTGTGGTGCTTCTAAGTCACATTTATGAAACTTATGACTTGTCCAGGACAAGTCCAATTGACAAACTCCAATGATAGCGAACCTATTGCCACAGTTCCGTCGAATTGACATGGTTTACATAAAGGCTGGGGCCTACTTCCTATTGGATGTTACATTAATGTAATGTTATGTTATGTGAACTTTTAGGGTCCGATTCACAGAACTAATTGGAGACAAAATCCTAAACGTACTACTTTTGGTATTCTCAGAAGGCATTTAGTACTAGTAAAGTTAGGATTTTGTCTTAAGTTAAGATTTTGTCTAGTTAGGATTTTGTCTTAGGTCCAAAACGTAAGACAAACTTAAGTTTAACTTAAGACAAAATCCTAACTTAAAACAAAATCCTAACTAAAGACAAAATCCTAACTTTACTTCTACTAAATGCCTTCTGTGAGTACCAAACGTAGTAAGTTTAGGGGGAGGCCCTGATAGGCTGGGGGAGGTGGTTCCATATTTTGGATGCGATATAGGAGAAGGACTGACCTTGAGTTTCGTTTTTGTGAATGCGGGGGATGTATGCGAGTGAGAGGGCGGTAAAGCGGATATGTCTGTTTGGTTGGCAAGTGTGTATGAGGTTGTTAAGGTATGTTTGTCCAAAGTTGAGTTGGGCTTTATATGGGTGAGTGATTAGTTTGATTGGCTTATCATCTTATCAAAAAGGATACTGTTGGATTTCTGCAGGGCCATTCCCAAACTTTTTGCCTTCACCCTTCCATTTTCTGAACCCGTATTTGTTGGCATTTAGGACTCTGTGCACTTACCACTGCCCACCAGTGCTAAAGTGCTTGTAATGTCTTCTTTAAACATTAAAAAAAATGGCTTAAACCCAATTGGCCTATTTAATTTAATTACAAGTCCCTATAAAGTGGTACCATCTGTACCTAGGTCCTGTAAAATAAATGCTACGAGTTGGCCTGCAGCACTTTCTGTGCCACCCTCTTAAGTAGCCCTCTAAACATGTCTTAGGTCTACCATTACTGCGTTGGTATGCAGTTTCAAACTGCCATTTCAACTTGGCAAGCAGGGACGGCTCCAACGTAATGGCAGAGGAGTGTCACCCCACTTGTCAGAGTCAGTGACAACAAAATAAAATGATAATAAAACAACATCATTTTAGTTTTCTGTGACTGGTTTAGGCATGCCCGTAGGGTGAGGCGAGGCCAGCAGCAATGGTGAGCACTCAGAAGTTCGCATGTAAGTTTGGTCGGTCGTCTTAGGCCGGCCAAACAGACATGTGCACTTCTATTTCTCCAACCCAGCTGTGTTCCACAGACTCCCAGGGACTGTCTGAACGGCTGACGAGGCTGCTCAGACCAAACCTGGCACTGTTGTCACAGTGAGAGCAGCATCTGGATTGGGTAGGGAGCCTACTTTCCCAGAGACTTCTGGGAGAGCACCGAGGCGGGCGTCGGAGGCAGCAAAAAGAAAGGTAGGTTTTAAAAAATATATTATTTTCCCTGTCACTAGCCCCCCTCCCGGTCTGTCTGTCACCTGCCCCCCCACCCCACTTCCCTTTTATGGCACCCGCCACTGCTGACAAAATAAACCTCTTCCAAAGGTGCCTGGTGCGTTATATCCCACAAATTTCAAGCCGCACAGCCATGTAAACAACAGTCACAAGAAACAATCCAATTCTCATCCAAGTAATTCAGCAACGTGGTTCCAAACTTTTAATGCTCAAGGGATACCCATCCAGGTTTTTTCCAACAGCACGTTAAATCACATTTCATCGCGGGTAACCGTGCAAATATTCACCCAATGCATTTCGGGCAAGGAGCCCTTTATCAGGGTTACTCAAAGTGCTGCAAATACGTGACTTGATTCTCCAGTAACTTAACACCGTGGCCGACAGCAACACCACTTATTCTGATATGAATAAGACCAATAAAGTTGTGCAAGGTTTTAAGCTGGTCATTAAAAGTGCCCATGACCAGCTTAAACAAGTGCTCAACTTTGTTAGAACTCTAGATGAAATGTGATTTACCGTGCTGTTAACCAATGGCTAACTTTTCCTGGGCACAATGAGGAAAAATGAACCCACTTAGAATGATAATCAGCCAACACAGTAATGAACTTATTACTTTGGGTTGGGACAATCCTTGATCAGCAGCAACACAATCAATGGCTAACATGTCCTGGGTACAATGAAGAAAGTCTAGAGGAATAAGCTGAGAATTATGTGCAACTAGGCACTTATCAGCAGTTTGACAAACTTGGCATGTACCAATATGTAACTCCACATCATTGTCCATTCCTGGCCGCCAATATTATACCCTTTTAGCCCGCGTAGCAGGCTATACTGGCTATGGAAGGTCCGCTCCAGCGTTAAAGGCCCGAGATGAAGGCAAGGGACTTTAACAAGTGAGCGGGTTCTTTAATAGCCATTACAGCCCAGCTACGAAGAGCTATAAGGCTATTAGAACATTCTGCCACTAGAGGGCAGAATATTTTACCAAATTAAACAAAAGCTTCTTGGAGTTCAAGGGGTTTCAAATCCCCTGGGGCCCTGAGAGGCCTTTGTGAAAACAACACTGGAATGTTGCTTTGCAGGCCTTTACCGGCCCGTAGCAGCACGGAGCACTCCATTGTTTTCAATGAAGTGCTCCACATTCCAATGTTCAAATACTCTATCAACCGCTTCTTACCCACTGTCAAGCCTTCACAACCTATTGATATTAATTTATTTTTCAACAGCACAGGAGGTACCACCTTATCACCTCAAGCAATTAGATCCCCTCCATTACTTAACTCGTCCGTGACCTTAAAAAAATGGTTGCAATTTACCAGTCAAGCACCGTTCTCTGGGCCATCCTTTCACCACAAACTTTCGGACTTTGGATTGGACCCTGGTCTTCAAGAGAACGTTTCCACTCATTCTTTGCAACAACCATATTTTTATTCCCAATCACATCTACTATGTCTACCAGGCATTCAACTTCTCCTTCATAATGTCCATTCTCATTGCCTTTGTTTACAAGAAATCTAGATACAAAGGCTTCCACTGCACTCTCCATACCAGATACATGCAATATTTCAAAATTAAATTCTTGGAATCTTGATAACAAGCTCACCAAGTGTGGAGATGCTCTACCCATACCTTTCTCAACGGATATATGTCAGCACAACGCGGACTATTACCACGCGGGCCATTACAACGCTGTTTTTACAACGCAAGTCGTTACAACGACTTGCGCTGTAAGCGCTGGATAGTGGAATAGTTTAATTTTATATTCCAACTCCAGCCCACGTTACAGTAGGGAAGGTGTTGGAAAAGAAAATTAAACTATTCCTTGTCCAACAGCGCCCTCCAGCGCAAGTCGTTGAAACGACTTGCGTTGTAAAAGCAGCGTAGTAATGGCAGCGCATGGTAATGCCCGCGTTGTAAAGGCTGTTCCCCTTCTCAACTAGGGGGTATTGTAGAGGTTTGTGCTCAGAATGAATAGTATACAGGGGCAGATTTAAAAGAAAGTGACTCAGTGCGTGCTGCAAGCCCTTTGGCTGCGCCGCACTGAGTTACTTTCAAAGCACGAGGATGCAACACATTTACAACAATATGTCGCACCTCTGTGTTTCCTCCTGAGCTGGCGCACAAACTGCTGCCATGCGCCGGCACAGGCATCAATGCACCACGGTGCAAGGATGCCTGGGTCGTGGGGAGATTGATTTTGTTCAAGAAGGGTTCCCTTCCTGCACATAAACAATCAGACATGGCGTTTTTCAACTTCTAGGTGTGCTGCATTAGCAGACATAAAAGTTGAAAAACGTCATTGTTTCAATGATTGTTTATGTGCAGGAAGGGAACCCTTCCTGTTCATAAACAATCTTTAGAGATTATTTCCTCTTTCTATGTGTGCTGCAGATGCAGCACACTTAGAAAGAGGGAAAAAAGGAGGCAAAATGAATGCATTTCTCCTCGTTGCGCCTCCCTATGCCTCCCCTGGAGAGGCATAGCATTGACACGCATTTCCAGATTTACGATTCCTTGTAAATCTGGAGATGTGTCTGGTTCCATGGGTGCCTGGGAACACCCACAGCGACACCCACAGAACACCTCTTTCATGCAAAGTGCTGCGTGCAAAGGGGCCATACTTACAAGGACAGGAAAAGGCACGCAGGGTTGCTTTTCCTGTCCTTGTAAATATGGAGCAGTAAAATGCGCCACTGGTACATCACAAAAAATGATGCATCGGTGGCGCAGGAGGCTTGTAAATCTGCCCCTTTGTCGCCAAGCAAAGGTTCTAAAGTGATCTGTGGCCCATAGACAAGCCAACGCCTAACATTCAATGGCGCTGTAGAGCGTCTGAGCACTACGCAGACACCGCAAATCAAAAGTCACAGAAAGCTCCTTGCAGCCGACTCTCTGGCTCAGTCTGCACCAGTTCCAATCGAGATGTCACCAACGGTTATCACACACAATTCTTCTTCCTGGTACGGTTTCAATGGAGGTGCTTCACCAATCAGTTGCTTAATACTGTCAAATGCATGCTCTTTACTCTCACCCCATTGAAAGGTCACTCCCTTAAGCAGTACGTTGTTTAGAGTTTCAGTAACCACAGCAAATCTTTGCACAAAGCTTGAATAGTATTCACACAGCCCTAGAAAAGATCTTACTGGACCAACTTTGCTGGGCCCGTGAGCATTAGTGGCGGCCTTGGACAAGCCACTTTGTGCTTCACGCCTTCCGTAGTCAACAGATGACCGAAATATTCAACTTGTCCAGTGAAGAATATGCATGTGTTTCATTTTACAGCATACACAGTTTACTGAATGCATCTAACACTTTGTAAATAATTCTGTCGTGTTTTCTCCTTAGAAGATGGATCTACCAGGATGTTGCCAAAAAACACGTGGACTCCATTATTCCTGTTGAATAAATCGAGCATTAATTTCTGGAAAACGGATGCAACAGATGCTAATCGAAAAGGCATCCTGTGATAACGGTACGTTCCAAAAGCTGTTAAGAATGTGAATAAAAAACTTGATTCCTAACACAACTCGCTCTGGTGTAATGCCAATCTCAGGGCAATAGTAAAAAAAATAACACGCATTACCTAACTGAGCAAAACTTGCCAAAAGTTTAGGCAAGGAATGGCAATCAACTAGAATGGCTCTATTAAAAAACCCGAGATCGACAAACAGGTGAATACCATCCGATTTCTTCTTCACTGCTACTGTGGTGGAAACCTCCCAGGAAGAATCAATCCACTCTCTAACACCCTCCTTTTTCAGCATGTTTAAGTGGTCCAATGGCTGCTCAATGGTACATTAATTACTTTATAGCAAACTTGCACAATCGAATCTTTGAGAACTATTTTGTGCATGAAACCCTACACACAACCCGATCTGTCTTCAAGCACTTCCTTATGAGCATCCAAGACTACTTACGTCACTCGATTCTCAAGTGCCACGAGAGGAATTCTACAAGAGGTACCATGTAGTAAAACCATTCCAAATGAACACTTTTACCACCAACAAAGAACATTACACCCTCTTTTTGCAGCATAAACTTTGGTGTGAATTACTTTGCATTTGAACATAACATTTCCTAGAAAAAAAAACGTATATTTCAATGGGGCTTTCTGCAAAACCAAAGGATGTATATCTGGGGGGGAGGGGGACAAAGAAAAGCTTGACCATTTATAATAAAATAAGGATTCAGAAATTATCATAATTGCTGACCTAGAATCAGCTGTGCCTAAAAATGGTGTGTCACCAATAACTTTCACAAACAGGATCCCCATTCTTATTTTCATTGAACTAAGGGGCATATTATCAAGGGGGTTCATCTCCGCTTTTTTGGCTTTAAAAGCCAAGAAAGCGGAGATAAAATGATCTCCCTATTACCTAGCTGTCGCTAACACCAGTTAGCGACAGCTAGTAGGAGATAGCGACCATCTTGGGCCCCGCTTTGCATGTCAGTGAAATTTATCACTAATGACATGCAAAGTGGGCGTGCCAAGATGTTAGCGACTGGAAACAGTCGCTAACATCGCTATCTACTATTACCAACTTTTGGAGATATTCGCGCTAAGCGCGAATATCTCACCTGCCCTGAGCAGTTCTTAGCCATGTTATCCAATGGTAGGTGGATAACATGGCTAAGAGCATTAGCTCGGTAATGCATGAATATCGCTGACTTTTCAGCGATATTCATGCATTGCGGCCGTTTTTTATCGCATTTGCGATAAACCTTGGTAATACCAAGGTTTATCTGTGATAAAAATCGCCGCAGCTCAGCGGTAAAATTTTGTCTCTAACCAAGCAATAGCGATAATTATCGCTATTGCTTGGTAATATGCCCCTAAGTTTGTACAGTCAAGACTTATTTACATTTGTCAGTATCATGTGTCTCTCAATCAGATTGTGAAATAGCAACCCTTAACTTAGCTGTACGGGGCCTGTATTTGGTTTCACCTGCAGATCAAGCAGTTACAGTGCTGGAAATGAACTAATCCACGTTCTGACATGTAATATTGCAGCATCCAACTGATCTTATGAAATGCTTGACTTCTTTGGCAACTATGGATTTTATCCAGTAACACTTTGCATTTTGGGGTTTTTGAGACCCAACTTACAATGTAAAAAAAACCACATGTCCCGAATGAAGCATTATGGTGAAGGGAAAGCGAGGAATGGCTGAAGGTGTCACATGATCATCAATCCAGCACCATACCCCATAGCCTCATCCCTAGACTCCTGCCTCACCCATCCCACATTCTCAGTTCACTCTCCCCTCTCGCACCAGCCCGTTGTTGAAGAGGGAACTGACTACGCATCTAGTACTAAGGAAAGAGCAGGTATTCTGTAGGTGTCTTTATAGATATTCATGAGTGTTCTGTAATTTTTATATGTTCATAGGAAGAGGTGTGCTCATGTAAGTGCTGGGTGATACTGAATAGGGTGAGTGCAGCGTGAGTGGTCCGAGTGTTGGGTGAAAATTGTGCAGATGTGAGTGTTGGGTGAGCTGCATGAATGCAATGTGAGAGGAGTGAGTACAGGGAGGTGTGAGTGGTGTAAATGCAGCGTGAGTGGCATGCCTCTGTGTGGTGCCGGGTGATCGGCGAGAGTGAAGAGTGATCTGTGAGAGTGACTGGTGAGTGCATGGTGAGTGGTGTAAATGCAGCGTGAGTGGCATGCCTCTGTGTGGTGCCGGGTGAGCGGCGAGAGTGAAGAGTGATCTGTGAGAGTGACTGGTGAGTGCATGGTGAGAGGAGTTAGTGCAGAGTGAGTGGTGTGTCCTATGAGTTCCACCAGACTGTTGTCGCTGTGTGCAGACAGGATGGACAGAGTTCCTGTATGAATGCAGGCTGAGAGGTTTGTCTGTGTGAGTGCCGGGTGAGAGGAGGAAGTGCAGGGTGAGTGGTGTGACTGCAGAGTGAGTGCTGCGCTTGTTTGTGTGGTGTGAGTGCAGGGTGAGTGCTGTGCCCATGTGTGTGAAGAGTGAGCTGTGTGAGTGACAGGAGTGCCTATGTGAGTGCACAGTGAGCGATGGAACAGTTTGAGAGGTGGGTGAGAGGAGTGACGGCAGGGTGAGTGATGTCACATGAGATTGGCTGCAGGTGAAAGTGCAGAATGGGATAAATGAACGCATGGTGAGTGATGTGCTTGTTTCAGTGTGATTGTAGAGTGAGCAGTGAAATATTAAAACATATTTGTTTTCTATTTCTTTACTTTTGAGGCAATTGTGGCACCCGCACTTTAGCTTAAGATGTTTAACCTAAAGCGCAGGTGCCGCCATTGTAACACAAGTAAATAAAGGGAAAAAAAGGCATGTGGCCGTTTCGGCAATCGCAACCAAATGAAATGCACGCCCGCCATTATTCCAGCCAATGCGTGCCTCGCTGGATAAATAAAAAAACAAAAAAAAAGTTGTGGTAGAGCATGTCCTGCCTGCAATAGCAGACAGGACAAAACTATTGGCAAAAATGGTGATCTACACGGCTCCATCACAATTCTTCCACGCCACAGCCGTCTTCACAATCTACAACAACGGAATTATTCTCATTCAATCCACAGACCTCAGTCTAAATCTATTTGATAACATCTTCTCCACTATAAAAGATTATGTGTCTAATCCTCCTACATCCTCCCAACTTACCCAACTGACCCATTCTCCCAACATTCTGGCCACCACCTCCCCTACCCTCCTTGCTACCCTCCCATCCCCTACCCCCCTGCCATCCTTGATCGCTGCTCCTCACTCCTCCCTCAATCTCTCTTTCTCACCTTCCAGCACCCCCCTACTCTCTTCCCCTAACCCTCTCACGCCTCCAAACTACTCTACCTCATCGTCTAACTCTCCTCTTGCATAATCTCTCAGGCTTCCTACTATGCCCACAGCCCTTTTCACTACTTGTCCCTCCCCCCTTCACCGCCCCCCTATCTCATAACAACACCTTAGTCCTCCCTCTACCGAGTACCACTTCCGTTCACGCTCCCTATTCAGCAGTCGTCCCGTCTCTGGCTCCTAACGTTGACCATTCACCTCCTATTGAAACCCCCCAAGAACCCTGCACAGTTGTCGATCCCTCTATTGCTGCAAACAGAAACCATTCCCCTCCCACTGAATCCCCTCACACACTGGCTCCAAGTTGTGACCTCTCTCTTCCCAATATTATTCCAACCATCATACCTCTCCTCCCTCCATTAGCCATTTCCAGTTCCCTTACACCTTTTCCTCCAATGTGCACCACTCTCCAATCATCATCACCCCCTTCCCCACCGTTACCTTCATCTGATCTCACTCTTAACCGAGTCTCACAGCCCCAATCCCAATCCTTTTATCTCTCTAACACCAACACCTCCAATCTTCACCTTGGATAAGATTATGACTACTCTTCTTTAAATAAAAGACGATCTCCATTCCTTCAAAGAGTTATTGTCTAATCAACTCAGGAACCCTTTACCCCCTAAAACTTTGTCACCCTCCAAACCCCTCACCCATCCCCCTCCTCCCTGCAAACAGAACCCTCTTTATTGGACATCTATCCCCTCACGTAACTCTATCACCCGTCCTCATCGCAGCGTCAACCCTCTCTCTTTATACGACATACGCTCTCTCCTACACTCATATGATATCACACCCCTGACCCACGCAGCCCCCAAATATCTTCTCATCCCTAGTATTCCTCTCAATCCCCACAGGCCCTCCAAACAGAACGATAGAGGTATCGTGCCTGATAATCTAAAAAAAGTCTCTCTCACTCCCGACCCCTCTTCCTCCCTCGTCACTCCTCGGCTTAAATGCACTCTTCTAAACTGCAGATCGGCCCCCAGACATGCCTCAGACATTGCAGACCTCATCATCGCACATGACCTAGACTTGATCATACTCACCGAAACTTGGTTATCAGACTCCTCCTCACCACTCATTGACATTCTAGTTCCCTCTAACTACTATATCATTAGGCTAGACAGAGTTGGCAAAACAGGGGGTGGACTTGTGTGTATTCACCTTAGAAATCTGTCAATAGAGTTAGTTCTCCTCTATTCTACTCCTGTGAATACCTTTGTCTTGATATCATAAGCGAAGCTAACCCTGTCTGCTCCCTACATATTCTCTACCATCCTCCAGGAGACAACCTCACCTTCTCTGAGAACTTCATGGATCTGGTCACAACGAACACTGGACGTCTACATACACAGATTTTCCTGGGGGACTTCAATCTTCATTGGAACGACCACAACGACTCCTTAGTCAATTGTCTCAAAAACTTCCTCAATGACCTAGACCTCACACAAATCTGCAACAGCCCCACCCATGACAAAGGCTCTATCCTGGATCTTATCATCTCCGAAGCTGACTCCATCCAACTCGAGTCAATCCAACCCTGTGACTGGTCTGACCACTTCATTATCACTTTCTTCATTACTGAAAAAATTAAGCTCATTCCCGCTCAATCCACCAGACCTAAGGTCTGGAAGAGAGATCTGAAGAAAATCAACCCCAACTCTCTACCCTCCCCCAACCACAATCTTCTCTTACCCCCCATTGGCGTTGTTGATGTTCAGGTCCTTACTGATCACTACCTCAATTCGATGTCCTCTATTATCAACGCAGCTGCCCCCTTCAATTAAAGAATGTTTCTTCAAAAATCTCTAAACCATGGTTTGACGGATTACTGAATGACGACAGAAGAGCGATGAGACAGGCAGAACGTAACTGGAGATCTGTCCCATCTGCTTTGCACCTCAAAACACTCAAGAAAAAAAGAAACGCTTACTTCAGAAAAATCAAACGCTCAAAATTCTGCTTTCTTTAGCCTCCAGCTTGATCAAGCAAAAAACCGACCTAAAAAACTGTTCGAGTTAATAAAAACTCAATCCAGAGATGCCCCTCAATCTCTTTCAAACTCCTCTAATGCACTGCCGTCATGTGAAGAATTCTCTTCCTTCTTTAACTTAAAGACAGACAACATCAATAATGAACTCCTTATTGACCTAAATCTCTACTGTAGCGCACACAATAAAACGCCCACTGAGTTAAAAAACAATGCCTCGTGGTCATCCTTTGAAAAGTATTCAGAAGAAAATATTGCCAAGATTCTCAGCACACTGAAGCCCTCCAATCACCTGTCTGACCCTCTACCCGCAAACGCCGTAAAGGACTTTATACCATTACTTCTTCCCCTTTGCACCAAAATCATTAATTGCTCACTTCAACAAGGATGCATCCCAGATTCCCTCAAGGTGGGGCAGGTCTCACCCATTTTGAAGAAACCCACAGACGATCCCTCTGATCTTAACAACTATCGCCCTATCACCAATATCCCTACCCTTGCCAAACTACTAGAAAAATGCGTGCACCTTCAATTGACTAAACACATCGAGCACTTTCACCTCCTCAACCCATATCAATCAGGCTTCCGAGCTGGCCACAGCACTGAATCTGCCATGACCCACATCATTGATGATGCACTTCAAGTACTGGATCAGAATGGTTCTTGCCTCCTCATACTACTCGATCTCTCCTCAGCCTTCGACACGGTCAAGCATGAGAATCTACTTGATCTGTTGAATCTCAGAATGGGTATCTCAGGGACAGTTCTCAATTGGTTCACCTCCTTTCTGCACAACAGGACCCAAAAATTCAAGATTAATAACACTATGTCCTCTGCAGTTCCTGTTACTCTGGGTGTCCCTCAAGGATCCTCCCTCTCCCCTACTTTGTTTAATCTAGTCATGGAATCTCTACTCCAAGCATCTAATGTTCAATTACACATGTACGCTGATGACACCCAACTCTACCTCAAAATAAACACCATCGACGACATCAAATTACTCAACACAAAGCTTAGGAAAACTCAGACCTGGCTAGCAGAGAATCACCTCAAACTTAACCCGTTAAATACTGAATTGCTCCTAATAGCACCTACCTCCAAAGTCCCCATCATTCAGCCCTGGCTCAATCATCTCACTGCTCTCAACGTTCAACCTACTATTGTGGACTCCGCGAAATCGTTAGGCATAACACTCGACTGTAATCTCAACATGCAACATAATATCAGCAATGCAACGAAGGGAGCTAATTTCCACATCAACACATTGCGTAAATTGAAACCTTTCCTTCCTCCCAAGGATTTCAAAACTGCAGTCCAAGCCTTGGTCATCCCTAGAGTGGAATATGGCAGTGTTGCACTCTGTGGTCTCCCCCTTTCATCTATCGCACCATTAAAAGCCTCTATTAATGCTCCAGCCAGACTTATCACAGGCTCGAAAAAAAGGTCACACATCACTCCTGACCCAAAAGCTTTAAACTGGCTGCCCTACGAAGCCAGAATACATCTGAAAATAGCCTGTATGACCCACAAAGCCTTACACTACAACTCCCCCAGTAATCTCGCACAGAAACTGACAATATCTGGTGGATCAAGAGCGACAAGAAGCGCAGACAATCTTCTTTTGAAACCTAAGAGATTCCACAAGAAAAAAACCTTCAAACGTTCCTTTTCAGGAATGGCGCCCAGGATTTGGAATGTCCTCCCTCCAGAAATCAGACTTATCCCATCTACAGCATCCTTCAAAAAAGAAGTAAAAGCTCTCCTCCTAGCCAAATTTTCATGAACTCTGTCTATTGTATTCGGTTAACGAAATACTTATCCTCCTCAGACTATTTTGATTGTATTTTGCATGTAATCTGGTAACTCAATACTTCCTTCATGTGACTAGTTTTATATTGTACTTTGTAGGTTTATTGACCTCCTGCTTCTTTATTGTAACTTTTAGTCACACTGTAAAGCGCTCTGATATCCGTAAGGATCATGTTCGCGCTCTATAAAACTTTCCAAATAAATAAATAAATGAAAGGGGGTGACCTCATAGGAGGCTACAAGAGGAGAAAAGGCGGTACAAAGGAGGAACTACTAAGCATATTGACCAATGAAAGGCCACCATTTAGAAACATCAGCCTTTTTAGCCCTATGGGTGACGCTCTCCTGACTCCAGTTCTAATACGGGCTCCATAAGAGACGTGAAGAAGGGGATAGAATAAGAACATATTGCAGTGAGTAAGATTACATAAAGCACTATTCAAAAGAACATCACAACGTACTCTTTGGAATTCAAACTAGATGGGGGGGGGGGTATGCAAGTGTTGCTGCTTCTGGCAAGCCTGGCCTCAACAGTCTCAGGAAGCATTCGGCTTTTGCAAGAGTGTTCATCATTTGTGTACAAGATGTTCTGTCACTGCTGACAGCGTGGGGCACTCCAGGGGCCGCCCCGCTCCAGCTCAAAGCAGCACCTTACACAGCTCTCCCAGCAGAGGCCTTCAGGAGCCACCCCGCTCCTGCTCACAAGCAGCACCTTACACAGCTCTCCCAGCAGAGGCCTCCAGAGAGGCCACCCTGCTCCTGCTCACAAGCAGCACCGTACACAGCTCTCCCAGCAGAGGCATCCAGAGGCCACCCTGCTCCTGCTCACAAGCAGCACCTTACACAGCTCTCCCAGCAGAGGCCTCCAGAGGCCACCCTGCTCCTGCTCACAAGCAGCACCTTACACAGCTCTCCCGGCAGAGGCCTCCAGAGGCCACCCCGCTCCTGCTCACAAGCAGCACCTTATACAGCTCTCCCAGCAGAGGGCTCCAGGGGCCACCCTGCTCCTGCTCACAAGCAGCACCTTATACAGCTCTCCCAGCAGAGGCCTCCAGAGGCCACCCTGCTCCTGCTCACAAGCAGCACCTCACACTGCTCTCCGGGCAGAGGGCTCCAGGGGCCACCCTGCTCCTGCTCACAAGCAGCACCTCACACAGCTCTCCCAGCAGAGGCCTCCAGAGTCCACCCTGCTCCTGCTCACAAGCAGCACCTTACACAGCTCTCCCAGCAGAGGCCTCCAGAGGCCACCCTGCTCCTGCTCACAAGCAGCACCTTACACAGCTCTCCCGGCAGAGGCCTCCAGAGGCCACCCCGCTCCTGCTCACAAGCAGCACCTTATACAGCTCTCCCAGCAGAGGGCTCCAGGGGCCACCCTGCTCCTGCTCACAAGCAGCACCTCACACTGCTCTCCCGGCAGAGGCCTCCAGGGGCCACCCTGCTCCTGCTCACAAGCAGCACCTTACACTGCTCTCCCGGCAGAGGCCTCCAGAGGCCACCCTGCTCCTGCTCACAAGCAGCACCTTATACAGCTCTCCCAGCAGAGGCCTCCAGAGGCCACCCTGCTCCTGCTCACAAGCAGCACCTCACACTGCTCTCCCGGCAGAGGCCTCCAGAGGCCACCCTGCTCCTGCTCACAAGCAGCACCTTACACAGCTCTCCCAGCAGAGGCCTCCAGAGAGGCCACCCTGCTCCTGCTCACAAGCAGCACCTTACACAGCTCTCCCGGCAGAGGCCTCCAGAGGCCACCCTGCTCCTGCTCACAAGCAGCACCTCCGCCAGCTCTCCCAGCAGAGGCCTCCAGAGAGGCCACCCTGCTCCTGCTCACAAGCAGCACCTTACACAGCTCTCCCAGCAGAGGCCTCCAGAGAGGCCACCCTGCTCCTGCTCACAAGCAGCACCTTACACAGCTCTCCCAGCAGAGGCCTCCACGGGCCGCCCTGCTCCTGCTCACAAGCCGCACCTTACACTGCTCTCCCAGCAGAGGCCACCAGGGGCCACCCCGCTCCTGCTCACAAGCAGCACCGTACACAGCTCTCCCGGCAGAGGCCTCCTGAGGCCACCCTGCTCCTGCTCACAAGCAGCACCTTACACTGCTCTCCCGACAGAGGCCTCCAGGGGCCGCCATGCTCCTGCTCACAAGCAGCACCTTACACTGCTCTCCCGACAGAGGCCTCCTGAGGCCACCCTGCTCCTGTTCACAAGCAGCACCGTACACAGCTCTCCCGGCAGAGGCCTCCTGAGGCCACCCTGCTCCTGCTCACAAGCAGCACCGTACACAGCTCTCCCGGCAGAGGCCTCCTGAGGCCACCCTGCTCCTGCTCACAAGCAGCACCTTACACTGCTCTCCCGACAGAGGCCTCCAGGGGCCACCCTGCTCCTGCTCACAAGCAGCACCGTACACTGCTCTCCCAGCAGAGGCCTCCAGAGTCCACCCTGCTCCTGCTCACAAGCAGCACCGTACACAGCTCTCCCGGCAGAGGCCTCCTGAGGCCACCCTGCTCCTGCTCACAAGCAGCACCTTACACTGCTCTCCCGACAGAGGCCTCCAGGGGCCACCCTGCTCCTGCTCACAAGCAGCACCGTACACAGCTCTCCCGGCAGAGGCCTCCAGGGGCCGCCCTGCTCCTGCTCCTGCTCACAAGCAGCACCTCACACAGCTCTCCCGGCAGAGGCCTCCAGTGGCCACCCCGCTCCTGCTCACAAGCAGCACCTTACACAGCTCTCCCAGCAGAGGCCTCCAGGGGCCACCCCGCTCCTGTTCACAAGTAGCACCTTACACAGCTCTCCCAGCAGAGGCCTCCAGAGGCCACCCCGCTACTGCTCACAAGCAGCACCTTACACAGCTCTCCCAGCAGAGGCATCCAGAGGCCACCCTGCTCCTGCTCACAAGCAGCACCTTACACAGCTCTCCCAGCAGAGGCATCCAGAGGCCACCCCGCTGCTGCTCATAAGCAGCACCTTACACAGCTCTCCCAGCAGAGGCCTCCAGAGAGGCCACCCTGCTCCTGCTCACAAGCAGCACCGTACACAGCTCTCCCAGCAGAGGCATCCAGAGGCCACCCTGCTCCTGCTCACAAGCAGCACCTTATACAGCTCTCCCAGCAGAGGCCTCCAGGGGCCACCCTGCTCCTGCTCACAAGCAGCACCTTATACAGCTCTCCCGGCAGAGGCCTCCAGAGGCCACCCCGCTGCTCACAAGCAGCACCTTACACAGCTCTCCCAGCAGAGGCATCCAGAGGCCACCCTGCTCCTGCTCACAAGCAGCACCTTACACAGCTCTCCCAGCAGAGGCATCCAGAGGCCACCCCGCTGCTGCTCATAAGCAGCACCTTACACAGCTCTCCCAGCAGAGGCCTCCAGAGAGGCCCCCTGCTCCTGCTCACAAGCAGCACCGTACACAGCTCTCCCAGCAGAGGCATCCAGAGGCCACCCTGCTCCTGCTCACAAGCAGCACCTTATACAGCTCTCCCAGCAGAGGCCTCCAGGGGCCACCCTGCTCCTGCTCATTAGCAGCACCTCACACTGCTCTCCCGGCAGAGGCCTCCAGGGGCCACCCTGCTCCTGCTCACAAGCAGCACCTTACACAGCTCTCCCAGCAGAGGCATCCAGAGGCCACCCTGCTCCTGCTCATAAGCAGCACCTTACACAGCTCTCCCAGCAGAGGCCTCCAGAGAGGCCACCCTGCTCCTGCTCACAAGCAGCACCGTACACAGCTCTCCCAGCAGAGGCATCCAGAGGCCACCCTGCTCCTGCTCACAAGCAGCACCTTACACAGCTCTCCCGGCAGAGGCCTCCAGAGGCCACCCTGCTCCTGCTCACAAGCAGCACCTCCGCCAGCTCTCCCAGCAGAGGCCTCCAGAGGCCACCCTGCTCCTGCTCACAAGCAGCACCTCCGCCAGCTCTCCCAGCAGAGGGCTCCAGGAGCCACCCTTCTCCTGCTCACAAGCAGCACCTTACACAGCTCTCCCGGCAGAGGCCTCCAGGGGCCACCCTGCTGCTCACAAGCAGCACCTTACACAGCTCTCCCGGCAGAGGCCTCCAAAGGCCACCCCGCTGCTCACAAGCAGCACCTTACACAGCTCTCCCGGCAGAGGCCTCCAAAGGCCACCCTGCTCCTGCTCACAAGCAGCACCTTATACAGCTCTCCCAGCAGAGGGCTCCAGGGGCCACCCTGCTCCTGCTCACAAGCAGCACCTTACACAGCTCTCCCGGCAGAGGCCTCCAGGGGCCACCCTGCTGCTCACAAGCAGCACCTTACACAGCTCTCCCGGCAGAGGCCTCCAAAGGCCACCCCGCTGCTCACAAGCAGCACCTTACACAGCTCTCCCGGCAGAGGCCTCCAAAGGCCACCCTGCTCCTGCTCACAAGCAGCACCTTATACAGCTCTCCCAGCAGAGGGCTCCAGGGGCCACCCCGCTCCTGCTCACAAGCAGCACCTTACACAGCTCTCCCGGCAGAGGCCTCCAAAGGCCACCCCGGACCTGCTCACAAGCAGCACCTTACACAGCTCTCCCTGCAGAGGCCTCCAGGGGCCACCCCGCTGCTCACAAGCAGCACCTTACACAGCTCTCCCGGCAGAGGCCTCCAAAGGCCACCCTGCTCCTGCTCACAAGCAGCACCTTATACAGCTCTCCCGGCAGAGGCCTCCAGAGAGGCCACCCTGCTCCTGCTCACAAGCAGCACCGTACACAGCTCTCCCAGCAGAGGCATCCAGAGGCCACCCTGCTCCTGCTCACAAGCAGCACCTTATACAGCTCTCCCGGCAGAGGCCTCCAGAGGCCACCCCGCTCCTGCTCACAAGCAGCACCTCCACCAGCTCTCCCAGCAGAGGGCTCCAGGGGCCACCCTGCTGCTCACAAGCAGCACCTCACACAGCTCTCCCGGCAGAGGCCTCCAGAGGCCACCCTGCTCCTGCTCATAAGCAGCACCTTACACAGCTCTCCCAGCAGAGGCCTCCAGAGAGGACACCCTGCTCCTGTTTACACGCAGCACCTTACACAGCTCTCCCAGCAGAGGCCTCCCGAGGCCACCCTGCTGCTGCTCACAAGCAGCACCTTACACAGCTCTCCCGGCAGAGGCCTCCCGAGGCCACCCTGCTCCTGCTCACAAGCAGCACCTTACACTGCTCTCCCGGCAGAGGCCTCCAGGGGCCACCCCGCTCCTGCTCACAAGCAGCACCTTACACAGCTCTCCCGGCAGAGGCCTCCCGAGGCCACCCTGCTCCTGCTCATAAGCAGCACCTCACGCTGCTCTCCCGGCAGAGGGCTCCAGGGGCCACCCTGCTCCTGCTCATAAGTAGCACCTCACACTGCTCTCCCGGCAGAGGCCTCCAGAGGCCACCCTGCTCCTGCTCACAAGCAGCACCTCTCACAGCTCTCCCGGCAGAGGCCTCCAGGGGCCACCCGGCTCCTGCTCACAAGCAGCACCTCACACTGCTCTCCCAGCAGAGGCCTCCAGGGGCCACCCCGCTCCTGTTCACAAGCAGCACCTTACACTGCTCTCCCGGCAGAGGCCTCCAGAGGCCACCCTGCTCCTGCTCACAAGCAGCACCTCACACTGCTCTCCCGGCAGAGGCATCCAGGGGCCGCCTGCTCCTGCTCACAAGCAGCACCTCCGCCAGCTCTCCCAGCAGAGGCCTCCAGAGGCCACCCTGCTCCTGCTCACAAGCAGCACCTTACACTGCTCTCCCAGCAGAGGCCTCCAGAGGCCACCCCGCTCCTGCTCACAAGCAGCACCTTACACAGCTCTCCCAGCAGAGGCATCCAGAGGCCACCCTGCTCCTGCTCATAAGCAGCACCTTACACTGCTCTCCCGGCAGAGGCCTCCAGAGGCCACCCCGCTCCTGCTCACAAGCAGCACCGTACACAGCTCTCCCAGCAGAGGCATCCAGAGGCCACCCCGCTCCTGCTCACAAGCAGCACCTTACACTGCTCTCCCGGCAGAGGCCTCCAGAGGCCACCCTGCTCCTGCTCACAAGCAGCACCTCACACAGCTCTCCCAGCAGAGGCCTCCAGGGGCCACCCTGCTCCTGCTCACAAGCAGCACCTTACACAGCTCTCCCGGCAGAGGCCTCCAGGGGCCACCCTGCTCCTGCTCACAAGCATCACCTTACACAGCTCTCCCAGCAGAGGCCTCCAGGGGCCACCCTGCTCCTGCTCACAAGCAGCACCTTACACAGCTCTCCCGGCAGAGGCCTCCAGGGGCCGCCCTGCTCCTGCTCACAAGCAGCACCTCACACTGCTCTCCCGGCAGAGGCCTCCAGAGGCCACCCGCTCCTGTTCACAAGCAGCACCTTACACTGCTCTCCCGGCAGAGGCCTCCAGAGGCCACCCTGCTCCTGTTCACAAGCAGCACCTTACACAGCTCTCCCCGCAGAGGCCTCCAGGGGCCACCCTTCTCCTGCTCACAAGCAGCACCTTACACAGCTCTCCCCGCAGAGGCCTCCAGGGGCCACCCCGCTCCTGCTCACAAGCAGCACCTTACACAGCTCTCCCCGCAGAGGCCTCCAGGGGCCACCCCGCTCCTGCTCACAAGCAATACCTTACACAGCTCTCCTGGCAGAGGCCTCCAGAGGCCACCCCGCTCCTGCTCACAAGCAGCACCTCACACTGCTCTCCCAGCAGAGGCCTCCAGGGGCCACCCCGCTCCTGCTCACAAGCAGCACTTTACACTGCTCTCCCGGCAGAGGCCTCCAGAGGCCACCCTGCTCCTGCTCACAAGCAGCACCTTACACAGCTCTCGCAGCAGAGGCCTCCCGAGGCCACCCTGCTCCTGTTTACACGCAGCACCTTACACAGCTCTCCCAGCAGAGGCCTCCCAAGGCCACCCTGCTCCTGTTTACACGCAGCACCTTACACAGCTCTCCCAGCAGAGGCCTCCCGAGGCCACCCTGCTGCTGCTCACAAGCAGCACCTTACACAGCTCTCCCGGCAGAGGCCTCCCGAGGCCACCCTGCTCCTGCTCACAAGCAGCACCTTACACTGCTCTCCCGGCAGAGGCCTCCAGGGGCCACCCCGCTCCTGCTCACAAGCAGCACCTTACACAGCTCTCCCGGCAGAGGCCTCCCGAGGCCACCCTGCTCCTGCTCATAAGCAGCACCTCACGCTGCTCTCCCGGCAGAGGGCTCCAGGGGCCACCCTGCTCCTGCTCATAAGTAGCACCTCACACTGCTCTCCCGGCAGAGGCCTCCAGAGGCCACCCTGCTCCTGCTTACAAGCAGCACCTCACACTGCTCTCCCAGCAGAGGCCTCCAGAGGCCACCCTGCTCCTGCTCACAAGCAGCACCTCTCACAGCTCTCCCGGCAGAGGCCTCCAGGGGCCACCCGGCTCCTGCTCACAAGCAGCACCTCACACTGCTCTCCCAGCAGAGGCCTCCAGGGGCCACCCCGCTCCTGTTCACAAGCAGCACCTTACACTGCTCTCCCGGCAGAGGCCTCCAGAGGCCACCCTGCTCCTGCTCACAAGCAGCACCTCACACTGCTCTCCCGGCAGAGGCATCCAGGGGCCGCCTGCTCCTGCTCACAAGCAGCACCTCCGCCAGCTCTCCCAGCAGAAGCCTCCAGAGGCCACCCCGCTCCTGCTCACAAGCAGCACCTTACACAGCTCTCCCGGCAGAGGCCTCCAGAGGCCACCCTGCTCCTGCTCACAAGCAGCACCGTACACAGCTCTCCCGGCAGATGCCTCCAGAGGCCACCCTGCTCCTGCTCATAAGCAGCACCTTACACAGCTCTCCCAGCAGAGGCCTCCAGAGGCCACCCTGCTCCTGCTTACAAGCAGCACCTCACACTGCTCTCCCAGCAGAGGCCTCCAGAGGCCACCCTGCTCCTGCTCACAAGCAGCACCTCCGCCAGCTCTCCCAGCAGAGGCCTCCAGAGGCCACCCTGCTCCTGCTCACAAGCAGCACCTTACACTGCTCTCCCAGCAGAGGCCTCCAGAGGCCACCCTGCTCCTGCTCACAAGCAGCACCTTACACAGCTCTCCCGGCAGAGGCCTCCAGAGAGGCCACCCTGCTCCTGCTCAAAAGCAGCACCTCCGCCAGCTCTCCCAGCAGAGGCCTCCAGAGGCCACCCTGCTCCTGCTCACAAGCAGCACCGTACACAGCTCTCCCGGCAGAGGCCTCCAGAGGCCACCCTGCTCCTGCTCACAAGCAGCACCTTACACTGCTCTCCCGGCAGAGGCCTCCAGAGGCCACCCTGCTCCTGCTCATAAGCAGCACCTTACACTGCTCTCCCGGCAGAGGCCTCCAGAGGCCACCCCGCTCCTGCTCACAAGCAGCACCGTACACAGCTCTCCCAGCAGAGGCATCCAGAGGCCACCCCGCTCCTGCTCACAAGCAGCACCTCACACTGCTCTCCCGGCAGAGGCCTCCAGAGGCCACCCTGCTCCTGCTCACAAGTAGCACCTCACACAGCTCTCCCAGCAGAGGCCTCCAGGGGCCACCCTGCTCCTGCTCACAAGCAGCACCTTACACAGCTCTCCCGGCAGAGGCCTCCAGAGGCCACCCTGCTCCTTCTCACAAGCAGCTCCTTACACAGCTCTCCCGGCAGAGGCCTCCAGGGGCCACCCTGCTCCTTCTCACAAGCAGCTCCTTACACAGCTCTCCCAGCAGAGGCCTCCAGAGGCCACCCTGCTCCTGCTCACAAGCAGCACCTTACACTGCTCTCCGGGCAGAGGCCTCCAGAGGCCACCCCGCTCCTGCTCACAAGCAGCACCTCACACTGCTCTCCCAGCAGAGGCCTCCAGGGGCCGCCCTGCTCCTGCTCACAAGCAGCACCTTACACTGCTCTCCCGGCAGAGGCCTCCAAAGGCCACCCTGCTCCTGATCACAGGCAGCACCTTACACTGCTCTCCCGGCAGAGGCCTCCAGGGGCCGCCCCGCTCCTGCTCACAAGCAGCACCTCACACTGCTCTCCCAGCAGAGGCCTCCCGAGGCCACCCCGCTCCTGCTCACAAGCAGCACCTTACACAGCTCTCCTGGCAGAGGCCTCCAGAGGCCACCCCGCTCCTGCTCACAAGCAGCACCTCACACTGCTCTCCCAGCAGAGGCCTCCAGGGGCCACCCCGCTCCTGCTCACAAGCAGCACTTTACACTGCTCTCCCGGCAGAGGCCTCCAGAGGCCACCCTGCTCCTGCTCACAAGCAGCACCTTATACAGCTCTCCCGGCAGAGGCCTCCAGTGGCCACCCCGCTCCTGCTCACAAGCAGCACCTTATACAGCTCTCCCGGCAGAGGCCTCCAGGGGCCGCCCTGCTCCTGCTCCTGCTCACAAGCAGCACCTCACACTGCTCTCCCGGCAGAGGCCTCCAAAGGCCACCCCGCTCCTGTTCACAAGCAGCACCTTACACTGCTCTCCCGGCAGAGGCCTCCAGAGGCCACCCTGCTCCTGCTCACAAGCAGCACCTCACACTGCTCTCCCAGCAGAGGCCTCCAGAGGCCACCCTGCTGCTGCTCACAAGCAGCACCTTACACAGCTCTCCCGGCAGAGGCCTCAGGAGCCACCCTTCTCCTGCTCACAAGCAGCACCTTACACAGCTCTCCCCGCAGAGGCCTCCAGGCGCCACCCCGCTCCTGCTCACAAGCAGCACCTCACACAGCTCTCCCAGCAGAGGCCTCCAGGGGCCACCCTTCTCCTGCTCACAAGCAGCACCTTATACAGCTTTCCCGGCAGAGGCCTCCAGTGGCCACCCCGCTCCTGCTCACAAGCAGCACCTTATACAGCTCTCCCGGCAGAGGCCTCCAGTGGCCACCCCACTCCTGCTCACAAGCAGCACCTTATACAGCTCTCCCGGCAGAGGCCTCCAGAGGCCACCCTGCTCCTGCTCACAAGCAGCACCTTACACTGTTCTCCTGGCAGAGGCCTCCAGGGGCCGCCCTGCTCCTGCTCACAAGCAGCACCTCACACTGCTCTCCCGGCAGAGGCCTCCAGAGGCCACCCTGCTCCTGCTCACAAGCAGCACCTCACACTGCTCTCCCGGCAGAGGCCTCCAGAGGCCGCCCCGCTCCTGCTCACAAGCAGCACCTTACACTGTTCTCCTGGCAGAGGCCTCCAGAGGCCACCCTGCTCCTGCTCACAAGCAGCACCTTACACTGTTCTCCTGGCAGAGGCATCCAGAGGCCACCCTGCTCCTGCTCACAAGCAGCACCTTACACTGTTCTCCTGGCAGAGGCCTCCAGAGGCCACCCTGCTCCTGCTCACAAGCAGCACCTTACACTGCTCTCCGGGCAGAGGCCTCCAGGGGCCACCCCGCTCCTGCTCACAAGCAGCACCTTACACAGCTCTCCCGGCAGAGGCATCCAGAGGCCACCCTGCTCCTGCTCACAAGCAGCACCTTACACTGTTCTCCTGGCAGAGGCCTCCAGAGGCCACCCTGCTCCTGCTCACAAGCAGCACCTTACACTGTTCTCCTGGCAGAGGCCTCCAGAGGCCACCCTGCTCCTGCTCACAAGCAGCACCTTACACTGCTCTCCGGGCAGAGGCCTCCAGGGGCCACCCCGCTCCTGCTCACAAGCAGCACTTTACACTGCTCTCCCAGCAGATGCCTCCAGAGGCCACCCTGCTCCTGCTCACAAGCAGCATCGTACACAGCTCTCCCGGCAGAGGCCTCCAGGGGCCGCCCTGCTCCTGCTCACAAGCAGCACCTTACACAGCTCTCCCGGCAGAGGCCTCCAGGGGCCGCTCTGCTCCTGCTCACAAGCAGCACCTTACACTGCTCTCCCGGCAGAGGCCTCCAGAGGCCACCCCGCTCCTGCTCACAAGCAGCACCTTACACAGCTCTCCCAGCAGAGGCCTCCAGAGGCCACCTCGCTCCTGCTCACAAGCAGCACCTTACACTGCTGTCCCGGCAGAGGCCTCCAGGGGCCACCCTGCTCCTGCTCACAAGCAGCACCTTACACAGCTCTCCCGGCAGAGGCCTCCAGGGGCCGCTCTGCTCCTGCTCACAAGCAGCACCTTACACTGCTCTCCCGGCAGAGGCCTCCAGAGAGGCCACCCTGCTCCTGCTCACAAGCAGCACCTCACACTGCTCTCCCGGCAGAGGCCTCCAGTGGCCGCTCTGCTCCTGCTCACAAGCAGCACCTTACACAGATCTCCCGGCAGAGGCCTCCAGGAGCCACCCTGCTCCTGCTCACAAGCAGCACCTTACACTGCTCTCCCAGCAGAGGCCACCAGGGGCCACCCCGCTCCTGCTCACAAGCAGCACCTCACACAGCTCTCCCAGCAGAGGCCTCCAGGGGGCCACCCCGCTCCTGCTCACAAGCTGCACCTTACCACAGCTCTCCCCGCAGAGACCTGGAAGGTCGCCTGCCAGAGGATGCAAAGTCTCACACACTGACACATCAATCCAGATCCAGGGTCAGAGGTCTATCGAAGACACATCTGGGACTCTCAATGAAAACCGGGAACGGATGGTGACAGCAGCTAAGCTTGCAATTTATTGGGGCAGATTTAATGCCAACTTTAAATTCCTTAACAAATCGTTATAAACATTCAAGAAAAACACCTCTGGCCAAGTCAGGTGTAACCCTGGGCTTAGTTCGCGTAGTAGCGATACGCGTAGCTACGCGAAGTGCACTTCGCACTAAGGAAGCTACGCCTAGCTACGCCAACTGCGTAGTGCGGTAGGGAAAAAGCTGTTCGCACTGATTGCACAGTGCCGGATGCTTGTCTGCACTGTGCAATCATTGCAAACGGCATCTTGCACAGTGCAAGCGGTCGTTTTCTGCCGCTCGAGTAGATTTGTACTTGAGCTGTAGCTTTCTCAACGTGGACTGCTAGTAGTTTCTCATCGTGAGCGATCGCAAGCACACGCGACCACTCGCAATGAGAAATCTGACCTCCAAGCATTGAGAATCTCGCCGGGAGGTTTATTTTCCACGCTCGCGATCAGCAACTTGATGTTGCTTATCGCGAACGAGGAAAAAATCTCGCCGGGATGTTGATTTTGCTCGCTCGCGGTCGCCAACTTGACGTTGAGGACCGCGAGCATGTACAAAAGGCCTGTACACTACGCATTTTTGCACTGTGCTATGTGAAATTTGCGTATCGCGTAGTAGCTCAAATTATGCACACTCTGCGAGCGTAGTGTAGTCCTACGCCCAGGGTTAGTCAGGTGATGCACAAGTGTTGTGCATAATTCTGCTGATTAATTAAAGGGGATAGGACTTTAAACGCTACCATCAAACTGCTTTGCCACTTATTGTTCTTGACTGATGTCAGGTGGAATCATGGAAACACCACTGGGGGGCCGAGAAGTCCAGTTCTTGATCTGTAGTCTTATTATCAGACTAGTCTTCAATTTTGTACTCATTGCTAACACTGCTCTGGTATCAGTCCTTTATGCAATGCCAACTATATGGAACTCAGTGAAGTTTTTTGGAAGAGATTACATCACATTGAAAAATTAGAGACATACAAACTCACAAATCCTTCCACCAGTGAAGTATTGGCGAAAAACCTTGCCACTTGTCTAAGAGAAAAAGTTTTTCACCTTCACAAAATTGTGCCTGCAGGCAAATGTCCTTGAAAACGAAAATCATTTTTGAGGGAGAATTTTCCTGCAATGAAGAATGTTTGTGTGAAGACTAATTTTGGACAGATTTTTCTTGCATGATCAATTTCACGACGGTGACCAAGTTTTAAAAATTTGAGAATTTGGTGATAGGCACCTTTGCAAGTCTCCCAAATTCCTAATAGAAATTTAGCTCTTGTTGAAAATAGAACCAATAAAGCCGAGATAGCTGTTGGGACGTCCATACAGACACTAATGTGGTTTCTGACATTGTCTCCTCTTTCTAATGTTTGAATTTTTTTTTTTAGGAGAAATCCACAATGGCCAAGTCTTTTGAGGGTCCAATTTTTACACAATGTCTAAAAGTGGATACTCTTTCACTCATCATAACTTTACCCACCAAAAAGCCCAATGAAAGGACATTTGAGCAGCTGTCATTGGACATCCGTAGCAACTCCACTGTTAGGAACCTGCGCTTGAGCATTGTCCTGACGGCAAGGAAGGAGAGCGCCCAGCGCCAGGTGTATGAAGTGACCAACCCAGAATCCTACCAGCTGCTGTACAAGAAAGGTGTGGACTGGTACGAGATTTACGACGACCAGCAAATTCTCCAGACTCTGGAGGCAGTTAAGTACTGGAATGCGAGGGGCTTCCGGAAAGGCGAAATCCATGTCAAAAACCGGTTGCAAGCCTTCGAAGTCAATGCTGAGCATGAACAACTGTTGATCGAGCTTATTGGCTACAACCTTGGAGCAATCGATGTTTGTCGCTACTCCCACGATGAGCTCGCCTTTGCACGCCGACAGTTGGCTCGACCCAGGCACTTGGAACTTCGTCAACGGGATCGAATGTCTTACTTCATGGAACCTTGGGCCACATCTGTGCCGGTTCCTGAAAACCTAAAGGCACTTGTGACCCAGGAACAACTTGTTACCATTGTTTATGGAAAAGAGTGCCTTAAGGTGAAATTAAATGTCAACGATCTCCCAGACATGGTGATTCAAATGTGCTTTCAGCAGAACAGCCTTGATTCCAGTCAACTAAAGGATGACTTAGTGTTACAAGTCTATGGCCGGGAGGAGTATATTGTTGGGAAGAAGCCGCTTATAGACTTCTTATGGATAAGACACTGCCTAAAAACCAAGCAGGAAATGATCTTGTCCTTGGTCCAAAACTCTTTCGAAAATGAAGATGAACTGCCCTCTGTTGACTGGCCATTGATCGATGAGTTGACGGGGTTTAGTGCCACTCACGAAGAGCTGCAGCTGAAAGACAAAGATGTTGAGGAGATTATAGTGCTTTCTCTGTGGGACTTTGATAGAACATTTAGAGTTAAGATTGTTGGGATAGACATCCCAATCCTGCCCCCCAAGTGCCCAAGTCAGGTTTATGTTGTGGCTAGCATCCTCCACGGAAGCCGCATATTGTCATCGGTGAGTACGGAACCCAAGCCCTTCGATGACGAAGTTCTTTGGAACCTCTGGCTGGAGTTTGACATATTGTTGAAGAACCTCCCAGAATGTTCTAAACTGAACCTCAGTGTTTACGAGAAGAGTGCGGACACTCTGCTGAGGGGAACCAAACCTTTGCAACAGCTGGGCACGGACTATCAGACCAAGGGACATTCCAAGATGCTCTACTTTGTCAACTTGCTTCTAATCGACCACCGGTCACTCTTGCAGCAAGGCGAGCACATTCTGTACATGTGGCCATACCCAGAGCAAGAGGAAGAGCTCTTCACCTTTGAAGCCGACAGGATTTCTTCTAACACCAACCCCAACACGGAGGGCGGCCTGGCCGTCAGCATCATGCTGGACACGTATGCCTACCCGGTGGTTCTCCCGTACAGCAGGACCGTTGAACTCAGCTGCTTGAGCCCAACTGGCACCCTCACCAGATCCAAAGGTCAGGAGGAGGTTGACTTTCAGGATCCATTCTGCCCTACAGACATGGACCGCCTGAAAGCCTTCAAAGAGCAATCCGCTAAGTATGGCGACAACCTCCCAAAATACCTGCACCAAATCCAATGGGGCAATATGGAGACTGTGCAAGACATACACTGGCTGCTCGACCACTGGAACCCACAGTCCCTGGATATCGCAATTGCCCTAGAACTGCTGGGCATTAACTTTGCTGATAAGACTGTCCGGAGCATGTCCGTGAAGCGGCTGGAGCTGCTGTCCACCGAAGAGCTGCTCAGATATTTACTGCAACTAGTACAGGTATTTATTTGCTTCTTTTAAGTATTTTACTGTGCAGACATGTCACACTAAACACTTTACAGTGTACAAAGAAGTAAACAGCCAGAAGGGGCATTGAGTAAATACAGACAGCCACAGCAAAGAGAGTGTGCTCTTGGGTTGGGTGGGAAACCTGTTCAAAGGCCCAGTAATTTGATACATCAGTGAGGGTACAATTTCCCAACCAATTTAGCTAAAGAAATCAACACTTTAATGTTTCATTGGTACAAAGTGAAGGAAACCTTATGTCTGGAGAAGGAAACAGTAAAAAACCACATGTCTAATTTTTGCGGAACCCTCGTTAGCCTTTTAGGGCCATATGTATCAAACTTTGATTTTGCGATTCTCAAATTACGTTTTTTTGCGAATCGCTATTTGAGAATCGCACAACGCTATGTATGTAGGATTTGCAAATAGTTTTGAGAATCCTACATATTCCTTAATTGCGAATTTCAAATTGCGAATCGCAATTAAGGAATACCTCCCCATTCATTCCTATGGGCCTAGAGGCCCATAGGAATGAATGGGAAGACTTTCTCAATTTGTGATTCTCACTTAAAGAATCGTATATTGAGAATGCAATTTCAAGGGTGCCAGGGTGTCAAAATGAGTGACACCCTGTGGCACCCCTGAATGTGCATGTGTGCACATGTGGCACACATACATGCCCTAAGGGCATGTATGTGCGCCACATGGCAATTTGAAAACATTTTAAAAGTGAATTTTTCAGAGAAATCGCAAATTACCACCAACTTGAAGTTGGTGGTAATTTGCGATTCCTTAAGGCCAAATTACACTTTTTCTGTGCTTCTTACATTGCATTTAAGGAATAGCAATTTGCGATTCCTTAAATGCAATCGCAAAATACGGAATCGCAAATTTTGCGATTCCTTATTTTGCAAGGCAGTTTCTCTTTCATACATACCACTGAGCCCAATTGCGATTGCAAACGCCGAAATTCTGCGAATTTTGGCATTTGCGATCGCAAATTGGAATGATACATATGGCCCTTAGTGACCACGATACGAGGGAAAGATTACTCAGTCCTCTTCTAGGCAGATAAGAATTTTCCCTTGCAGCAGTGTATTTCTTCTATTGATTGTGGTTCTAATTAGCACTCTACCATTAAGGGGGAGGGAGAAGATTTTTCTAGCCAAATATTAACCAAACAATAATTGTTGAAGGTCTTGCTGTCGCCTACTTGTGGCATTTGCCTTTTGTGCAGCTTGTGCAGTTTGTATATACTCTGTCATGGACCTACATAAATGTCATCTTGCAATGTGTGTTTTCAAAATGATTAGCATGCTTTAAGTAACAAAATAAAAAAATAAAAATTCGACTGGAATAAGAACAACCGATTTTAGATGTTTGTGTAAGAATTTTCAAGTTTGGATGTATGAAAGTATCGGAGGCAAAAATATTGCCCAAAACTATCAAGTATGAATATCATCTTTTCACACTTTGAATGTAAAGGACAAAATATCAACTACAAAAATGTAAAGGATCAAAATACGGTCACAAAATAGGTAAACATATAACATTTTTATTATCAAACAATATAGTAACTTTAAAATATATATTTACATAAAAAAATGCATGTGATATAAAAATACAGAATTTGATTTTTATAATTTATGAACATAATATATACTGTAGTATAAATGTAAAAATAAAAGCATAATAAATAAAATAATGACATAATCATTAATGTTAAAATAAAAAACAATATTATTATTAAATAACTATTAAAACTCTCTCAATTTTTAAAAAGTGCACATGTAATACAACAATTACAAATATATGTAATAAAAATAACATTAATGAAAAAATGTGTAAAAAGGTAAAGTAAAATGTTTAAAATCAAATCACAAAAACCATTAATAAATTAAAACTAAAATTCACACAAAAATAAAATTAGACTTCAGTGTGGAGGATGTAGACTGCTCATCAGCTTTAGGTAGCATTTTGAGTGGCTCATCAGAAGAATTGAGGCCTACAGCAACATCTAAGCTTGGAAGGCGCCATAGGACACCTAAAAGCCAAAAGCCGGATGACCAAAAGGGCAAGGATTTATCAGTCTCTGAATTGAAATGGGACTACTCAGCAACTCAGCAGGTGTACGATGACCCACATAACCTATAGCAGGTCTCTCCTTACCATCCATAAATCTAATGGCCTTAATGGGGGAGCCGACATTGGGACTTATATATCGCTCCATTAAGCAACACCAGGAAGAAACTTGCTCTTGTGGCCGCATGGTCAGGATGGGAACAAAGTAATTGCAGGTAGCAATGCGAAAGATCTCCAAAGCCTGAACTGAAATTGGAGAAGGGATTACTGTGATTGAAAAACCACGCTTCAGCACTGGAAACAGACGTGACGGAGCTGAAAAGTCAGTCAGAGGCCTAAGAATCTCAGAACTTGGATATACAATGGAAACCTGTGGATTTTGTCCCTAAATTATGTCCCTAAATTCAGGAGGGTACGCACTGGAGGTCGGCGTTTCTCAGTAAAAGCTTCCTCCCGCTGGAACTCGCTCCCCCGCTGTCTGCGGTTGGAACCCTGCTACTTACGCTTCCGCAAACAGCTTAAAACCCTTCTCTTTCCCAAATAAGCCCACTTCCTCCTTTGGTCAACTCAAGTTCTCACAGCGCGGGGATGCCTCCGGGTCACCAGGCGCTTTACAAATCGTTAAATAAATAAATAAATAAATAAATTTTTTGACCTTGAGTAAAGGGTTGAAGGCAATGATATTAGAACCTTTGTGGTTAAGCTGTTCAAGGGAGCCTTTCCTGATCTAATATCTTGTAATTGGGAAAAATAGATTCTGAGAGGACAGCGGTTCACTCCTATGCTAAAAAGACAAACTCAACCTCAGGGGGAAGGCCCCTCCAAGCCTAGGGCTGGTATTGTCTATTTTGGCAACTTTCTTCTCTGGCAGGCTGTCTTTCAGACATCAAGCCCTGATGTCAGGTGAAATATAGAGGCCGGAACTTTGCCATGTCACTGTGGAAAGGCGATGGAGATTGAGACAACTTATAAAGCCATGTCAGGAGAAGGGAGCTGAAGTTTACCTGATGAACCCTGCTTGTCTCAAGATTACTTTTAAAAGTAAGACTCATGTAGTTACCTAAGAAATTAAAGTCAAGGAGCTCTTAGATGAACTGGCAGGCTTAGCATGAATAGCCGAGCCATAAGTGTACATTGATTGGCTTGTAATTGTTTGTATAAGGCACCCCTCATGTGGTCTCTTCTATTAAGTGTGCTTTTATTTTATTTTCTTTGTTCTTCCTTTGAGATTAGCTAGATCTCACGGGTAGTTAGGGGTATCAAATTGATGAAGATATAAGGTCTTATGTGAGCTCCAATATTTAAAGAGCAGTCAGTGTTTGGTGGATATCTGGCAGAAGGTTAAGGCTCCAGACCCTGAATATACCCTCCCCCCCTCCCCCCACCCAACAGGAAGCCTGTTAGATTGAATTACTATATCACGTCTCTTAGCCTGGCTATTGGGATACACATTGGGGAAAACCCACAAGTCATGTTGGACCACAATCCCTTGGTTATTGAAATTCCTTTCTTGGGTGGTGTAAGATCAGCACAGACTTGGTCATTTGAAAAAGGGGGCTATTATCTAATGGGGGGAATAGTCTGGAGCACAATGAAGGCAGGTATAAGGGGGAGATTCTCAGTTTTAGTTTAAGCAGACAAAAGACTCAGACTCAGCTTTTGAAGAATAAGTATAGAGAATTGGGTGATTTAGAGGCCTAATTGATTGTAGCCGCTCTAGAAGGGGGTGAAGTGCAATAAATGCAGCACAGACAAGCAGTAGTCAAATCTGCTATTTATAATATTGCGGCAGGCAAGGCAGCGGAAATATAAATGGTGCGTAGAAAATAATGTTTTGAATACAGTGAGCAAGTGGCTCGATTATTGGTGCCACAGACTAGTAATCCCTGAGATTAGGAATAAAGGGGTCAGATTGCTCTTACCTCAGCAGCTATATTAGGGGTGTTTATGGATTTTTATAAAGATTTGTACCAAGCTGGGTTGGACAATGAAGAGTGTGGAATATGGAAATACCTGTATTCTATCGGAGGTAGCAAGGTTAATTCTAAAGGGCAGGAATATAGGGATGCCCCCTTTTGCAATGACAAAATTAGTGAGGCACTCAAGGCCTTACCTTCTGGAAAGGGAGTAGGTACAGCTAAGATCCCTTAGGCATCAAAGTTATGTTATGTTATGTTATGTTAGGATGTCTTGTAGAGCGCGCAGCTGCCCCAACAAAGGAGCGTCCCGGCACTAATAGCAATAATAGTTAAGCCCTATTATTGGTGAACTGGTATATCCGAGACAACATGGTTTCATACCTGGGAGAAGAACATTCGATTATTTTCGTTGAGTTATTGCATTGTTCAATGTACTACTGTGACAAGCACTACGGCCCTGGTGCTTTTATATGCCAAAAAGGCTTTTGATTGGGTAGCCTGAGACTATTTGTGGGCTGTGTTGAGGTGAAACAAATTCCATTAGGGACTCATCAGCACTATTCAAGCAGTCTACAGAAATTCAGCAGCTTCAAATTATAGAAGGGCAGTCTGAGTCTTTAAAAAAAAATAGGGGTACGAGACAGAGGGTGTCTCTGCTCACCCATATTGTTTGCACTTTATATCAATCAATCAATAATCATGCCATTTGTATAGCGCACTACTCACCCGGGAGGGTCTCAAGGCGCTTGGGGGGAGGGGTATGCTACTGCTCGAACAGCCAGGTCTTGAGTTGTTTCCTGAAGGCGAGATGGTCCTGGGTCAGCCGCAGGTGAATGGGGAGGGAGTTCCAAGTCTTGGCAGCCAGGTAAGAGAAGGATCTTCCTCCGGCGGTGGCTCTTCGGATGCGTGGTACGGCTGCGAGGGCGAGGCTGGTGGACCGTAGCTGGCGGGTGGGCGTGTAGAAGGTCAGGCGGTCGTTGAGGTACTTGGGGCCCAGGTCGTTGAGAGACTTGTGTGCGTGGGTGAGGAGCCGGAACGTGATCCTCTTGTCGACGGGGAGCCAGTGCAGGTTCCTCAGGTATATTGATCCTTTGATAAGAAAATTGAAATCCAAATCATTAATTAGACCAATGAGGTCTTATGGTATTAGCACAAATATTCTTGCATATGCGGATCACATTGCCGTTGTGACAACGGATCCAGAAGGGACAATTAAGGAGATAGAAAATGATGCCTTAAAATGTGGAAACTTTTCTGGTTATTTCTAGAACCGTAATAAGACCCAGCTGGTTGTCAATGACCATATACAATTGGAGGACGATCGTATAGCTGTTTATCTCTGAGTAAATATTACACCTAAAATTGATCAAATTGTGGAACTAAATTTAGCCCCAGTAATATATTAGGCTAAAAAAGGACTTAAGGAGAATAGATAATCTCCATCTTACGGTTAATGGCCACTGCAATGTGATAAAAATTAATTCCTACCCAAAGTCCTGTATTTCTTTAGGGGCGTGCCAATAGAGTTTAAAAAATGATGGCTCAAGACAATGGAGGAGATGTCTAGCAGTTTTATTTGGTCCTATGCTAAGGCCAGAAGGTCTCTTAGGTATTTAATGTTGCCAAGGGCAAGAGACCACTGCCCAAAAATACATTAAATCTCTTATTGGGGGACAGATTGATTGCCAGGTGGCAGAGGTGACCCGCCTATTTAAGAATGGCTAATAGGAGATGACACTAAGGCGTGTTTTAAAGAAATGTTTTAGCCAAGCTTTTACAAAAAAGCTTTACATTTAAGACCCTACAAGCTCGGCTGTCATTAGGAAGAAGATTGGCATCTGGAGATTTAATTACTAAACCCCTCTCTGGAGGTGTCCGTTGGTCACAAAGATATTTCAAGACTCATATTGAGTTCGGTCAGTTCCCCATTCACTGCAATATCTGTCGGACACAACTCTGACCAACATCGTAATCAGGACCTCTGTCAGTAACTATGTTTTTATGCCACATGAATACATTGGTGTTAGGAAATTCAGAATGAAATAAGCAATTGCTATTTGATCCTATTTTGAATGCATTTTTTCTAATTTTTAACATTTTGCCGGGGCTGGTTACCACCTATTTTAGTGCTTTGAAAACATTCTCCACAAGGTAAATGAATTTCTATTTATCACAAGGATATTTGAAAGGATCCTTATCATTAAAGGGAATTTCAATGGTTGGTGATTGTTACCATAAATGTGCTGATTTTCACACGGATATCTCTTACATTTTCAGGCTTTGAAATTTGAAGCCTACCATGACAGCGCCCTGGCCAGGTTTCTTATTCGTCGAGCTCTGAGGGTAAGTTGCACATTATCTGTGTGATATCACTTTTATAGCCCACACTCTGTGGACATATCCTCCTATGGGAGAGGATCAATTTTCGTCACATTCTGAGGATGACGCAATTCAGGTTCTCCCTTGAGCTAAAGTAAACAGTGGCCAGTACCGCTAGCATGAAAGTCGAGGTCGAATGGACATGGTGTAGTATGTAGTACATGCAAGGGCTGTTAACTTAATATTAAGGAACATAATAATCTAGGGTATCATGTCAAGTGAGCAAGACAAAGGGATAATTTGATCCTTATTTGGGAAACAGAGTAGAGAACAGTATTAGGAATATAGTCCTTCATGTACTAAGGATCTTACAATTAGAAAACCCACTGATTTAGGAAGTCAGGGCCCGATTCACAGAACTAACTTAAGACAAAATCCTAAACTTGCTACTTTTGGTATTCACAGAAGTTAGGATTTTGTCTTAAATTTGTCTTAAGACAGACTTAAGACAAAATCCTAACTTAAGTCTGTCTTAAGTCTCTCTCAAGACAAACTTAAGACAAAATCCTAACTTCTGTGAATACTAAAAGTAGTAAGTTTAGGATTTTGTCTTAAGTTAGTTCTGTGAATCGGGCCCAGAGAGTTTGTGGATCTTAAAACCATTTTTCACATGCACTAAGCTAATTTAATGGTTCGGAGAAGGTTTTCCAAATCATTAAATGGATTTAGGAAATCATTACAAATTGGTATTTGAAAAGGGCCTGTTAAGGGCATCCTTTCCAAATTATGTTTCCTTAATACATAGATCGGTTTGCAAAATCCTTTTCAATTCTCTAAAAGTTGATGTGGACTTTGCAACCACTTTTACCAAATTGATTCTTAGTGCATGAGGCCCCTAGTTCAAAGCACAAAATTTCAAGGTCATCCTCTTCTGGTAATACCCATTTCCTGCCCATTTGAGAAAGTTATTATTACATAAAATTACGCATTACTGGATTAGTAGTATGATTGAGTAAATGGATATCTCGTTTGAAATTCTCGTTTTTGCATACAAATGCGAATTTGCATCTGAAAATCAAGACATTTGATAATTTTATCATATATGATATACAGTACAATGTGAGCATTAAAGATAAAGGCAACTCTTGGTCTCAATTCAAGTTTTTTTGTAAACAGATAGCTCCTGTTCTAAAGGAATATCCCGTTGTGTACCCCTTACTGAAGAAGTCCTTACTAAAGTTCAATCCTCTTTGTGATATTCTCCTTCAGTAATTATGGGGGTGATTAAGATGGCGGGCAGACTTACATCCACCCGCCAGCCTATCGGACAACGGGATGACCCGACTTGCTGTTGGCGGTCCCGTCAACCTGATTACAATGCGACCGTCTCCAAGGCCGTTCCACTGTCTATCTCTTGTATTGTGGCGAGTGCTGCGTGCTGCAACACATGCTGCAGTACAAATAATAGACAGGAAACATAGCCCTGCACTACGTGGCAGGAACCATGCAGTGCCTGCCACATGGTGCAGGGATATATAGGTAAATTACTTGTTATACCAGTACATTTCAAAAAAAGTTTCTTTACAATGATAATTTTTTTTATCGCATTTAAAACAAAGTGCAATTTCCAGGAATAGTTCTTGATACTCCAAGTAGGTCTCGTAATCAAACATGATAGATAGTGTAGATGTGTCTTTTATCCTCGTGAATTGCTGTCATAGTAGTTCCGCACTATGATGCAGCGGTGAGGTCAAAAGGGCAGATACAGGGGACGTTCACAAAGTAACAACTTTAGTACAGAGTTTCAACTGAACAAGCAACACCTAAAATACTCACCTTAATGCTGGGGGTTTCTTGTCACGACTCGGAGATGGGCACTGAAGTAAACACAGTTCGGATGGGTAAGAAAAGATGGCAGTTGTGGGTTATCATAGCCAAGAAGGTACATGGATTAGTACGTATACAGCACTGGTTTCTGTATCTGCTTAAGTAGCTCATAGTTTCACTTTCATCGTATGCTGCGTAGAGCTACATAGTATTACATACAGAAAACATGTGTTATAATTTGTCATTGCATAAAAACAATCCAAAACATACATTTGCATTACGTAAGGTAACTCAACATAATGAAATCTTGTATAACATACCAACATTGCCTAGCATAACATTCCGTAAGATACCATTGCTTAGTATAACACTACACGAAGAAGCATTGCCTAGCATACACATAACTCATTAATGCAATTCTCTGAAACACACATTGTGAGAAACATGAACATAAAACAAACATCTGCATCCCCTGACATTCTAGTAGGCCTGGGCATTGAACTTTGCTCCGTTCGCGGAGTTTTCTGCACTCCGTGGAGCTCGCGGAGAGCAGAAAACTCCGCTTCATGATGTGCAGCAGTGTTTTTTCCCAGCTCACAAACGGTAAGTTCACGATCGCGAACAGTAAGTTTCGAGCGTGGGCTGATGCTCGTGCAGAATTTCTACCCGAGTGGCAGAAATACCAGCTCAAACTGCAGTTCCCACTGCTCTCTGCCACTCGCTGAACTTCGCAGAGTTTTTTTGTAACTTTGCGAGTTCCACGTAGCAAAACTCTGCGAACTACGCCCAGGCCTACAATTTAGCATAAGGAGCCATGATGCACCAAATACGCAGGCGTGTGAAGTCCTCACTCTTTAACTCTCTTCTAGAGTAAAAGGCTCGGACACTTCTTCTTCTGGTACCTGCGGAGTGAGATCAGTGGCTCCCCCTGCTACCACGACCGCTTTGCCGTCATCCTTGAAGCGTACCTGCGGGGCTGTCGACCGTCCATCCTGCAGGGGTTCCAGAAACAGGTGCAGCTGGTGGAGAAACTACACAGAGTGGTGACAGACATCAAGAAGATCCTACCGGAGAGAGGCGACCTCCCGGCTAACGGTGAGTCTCAACAGCAGGCTGGAGGTTAGCAGGAGCGGCCCATGCAGGTAAGAACGGTGGGGCTGTGGGACGGAGAAACACATAAACACAAAAAGGGTATGCAGTTCCTGACAGGATAAAACAGGTTGCGTAAGCGAGCAGATGCTCCCTTTATATCTAGATAGAGGGGGGAATTCTTCTTGTTGGAATTAGGACCCTCACACACCCAGCCAGCTATGTGTCATGCTTCATCATTGGGTCTGCTCCTCGTCGAGTCGGCGCTGCAATATCCAACGGGACGGAGGACATTGTATCATATGGGGTATTCAAATAGTGCCTTGCTACGCTTTGTGTGGCCCTGAAGCACTGTCCAATTCGTGTCCGATTTCTTGTTACCCAGGTATTGGAATGCGCATTACTTTATATTTTATAGGGACTTCTATAGCACACGTTCTTCCAAATGTATGTCCTCAGAGGCCTATTGAAATCTGAGACATTCACACCCTTGTGGCGAGTACTGCATCACAAAGTATTCCACCTTAATATCGATAGTAAAAATATCGTGGTACCAGAAAGTTGTGTCAAAAATATCGACAACAAAAATATCAATAACGTAAGGTTATATAAATAAGTATTGATTTACTTCTTTCAACTCCACATATATGGACATTCATTGCTTGGATGCACTTACGTTCTTGAATTCTTTTTTTTTTTCACATGGTACCACAATTTTCTGCTTTCAGTATTTCGACATTTAGCCCATCACAGACTCATCACAGGTTGATTGCTGATTTTTTTAGCAGGATCGTCAATAGCATGGGTGTGGGAAACTTGCTGCTTTTTCCCATGTGTTTGCTTGTATATCTGTTAAAGTGGCAAATTGTGTTTGCTGTGTGTTAAGTGAAGGCTTTACCATGGCCAGTACATGGCCCAGCTTCCAATGTGTGTCTTAGATTTTACAAGCATCACAGTTATGTACCACTGAGTTGGGTAACAATAAACATCGGGCCCGATTCACCGAATGAACTTAAGACTCAATCCTAAACTTACTACTATTTTGGTATAAACAGAATGCACTTACTACTTTTGGCATTCACAGAATGAACTTACTACTTTTGGTATTCACAGAAGTTAGGATTTTGTCTTAAGTTTGTCTTAAGACAAACTTAAGACAGACTTTTTGTGAATACCAAAAGTCAAAGTCAAAATCTATGGGTGTTTAAGCTTGTGTCTGTCCTAGTTCTACTCTCTTGACCCAAAGCAACTCAACGCGATCTTTTGCACTTGCACAGGCAGTGAAGCACTGTACAAGGTCAAAGTCAGGCATAGAGTCAACGAGTGATACGAGAAGGAGCTGGGTATTGGACTCTTATTTTATCAAGGACAGGTGATACATTATCGCCGCATTTATCGGCAGGAAACTGCCGCTAAAGCGGCAATAATGGCCTTGATAATATGCTCTATGAATTCCAATCGAAGCCCATGTTAGATATGTTCACACCAGAACATGGACTTCGATATTATCAAGGCCATTATCGCCACTTTATCAGCAGTTTCCTGCCGATAAAAGCGGCAATAATGTATCGCCTGTCCTTGATAATATGCCCCTTACTTCCTTGTGATGTAGTGTTCTTTAAATATCTGTCTTTAAGTCTTTGCTAAATTGGAACAGCATAAGGGCAGCCCTGTAGATACATGGATGTTGTTCCAGAACCTGGGTGCACAGATGGAGTGTGTACTATCTGGTTTAGGATTCTTACACTTCTTAGCCTCTAGTCTGACGGTGGCTTTGGATGTGTGAGAGAAATTAGAGATGTTGATCTTGTTCCCAAGATAAGTGCTGCTGCTGGTCATGATAGCTTTGTAAATGGTGAAGCTGGGTTTGAAGATGGTGCAGGCCGGATCAAGGAACCAATGGAGGTCCTTCCAGATGGTGGTATTGGGATTATATTTCTTCTTTTCCTGGATTAGATGTGCCATGGCACGTAAGACACCCTTAAGTGGTGCTAGTGTGGAGTCTGGAAGGCCATTGAGTTGGGCCATCCACATGAAGGGATATGAGGGTTTGAACAACAGCTTTGAAGCCACATTCTGGGAGAAAGTGTTTCATTTCTTTAGAAGAGAGAGCTGGCACTAGGCTGTTGTTTTTGGCAAGGTGCTCCTTGAGGGTGAGGTTGGTCCAAGGTGAATCCAAGTGACTTGGCATTCGGTGAACGTTGGAGCTCCAAGCCATCAAGGTTCATCTCATTGACCAAGTTTGTTTTCATTCTTGCTTCTTGTTCTAGGCAAATAACAATTATCTTGTGTTGTTTCGGTTGAGTTTCAGGTAGGTTGTAGTCATCCAGGTCAGGGTGATGTGCAGGCAGCATTGGAAGCGTTGGATGATTGGAGCAGAAAACCATCAGGAAGATTTGTGCATCATGAGTCTATTCTTGAATCTTGATGTTGTTATCTGTGAGTTGTGGCTGAAGATGACAGCAAGCAGTATGGAACCCTGGGGGATTCTGGAAGTCATAGGGATCTTTTGTGCCCATGTAAACAAACTGGTATAGATTGAGAAGGTAGGAGGACCCCAAGGAATCCCATTTGATACTCCAGGGTATAGATGAGGGCTGAATGTTTGACGGTGCTGCTGAAAGCTGCTGAGAGGGCCATATGGAGGCAGGGGTCATCTTCAACTGTCATCAGGAGGGTGTCATCTACGATGTGAAAGGTAGCGGTCTCCATGCTGCTGCATGATCTAAAGCCAGACTGGTGGTTGTGCAGGACATGATGAGCATTGATGTGGTCTTAGAGTTCAACATAGACTGCTTAGTCAATGATCTTGCCAATGAATATTAGGTGAATGATGGGCTGGTAGTTGTCAAGGCCATCAGGGTCTAAAATAGATTTGTTTAGGAGTGGGAGGATCGGGCCTCTATTGGTAGCTTCTGGTAAGATGCCCGAGTCAGCGAGGCATTGCCAAAGATGAGTAGGTGTGATAGAGCTTCCCCAGAGAGAGCTTTGAAGAAGGACATGGGTAAGACATCATCTTCATCAGAAGTGGCTTTGAGGGAGTTGAGTATGTCAGCAAGATCTGTGAGAGACAGGGCTTTAAAGGAGGACTAACGATTGTGGGATTCATACGAGAAGGGTTGGATATAAGAGGAGAAAGAGGATTGGTGCTGTTGATGTGCAGTTGAATCGTCTGTATTTTTTCACTGAAGAAGAAGTCGATCGAGTGTGTGACAGGTAGGTCTGCCAGGGGGTCAATTGATTTCTTGAAAAGTGTTCTGCTTGTTTAGGTGGCTTCATTGATTGTGTTTGTATAATACTTTGCTGTGCCTGATGTGAGCAGCTGTCTGGGTGCTGTGCTCAGGGACTTCAGCATTGTGAGGTTATCAGAAGTTCAGTTTTCCTTCCATTTCCTTTCCTGTCTGTAGACGGAGTATTTCTTGTCTTGAGGTCTTTAGAGGACGAGAGGGCTGAAGCCGTTGGCCTGCACAGGCATATATTTGTTGGATGGTGTAAGTTCACACAATTTTCCAACAAAGCATGGAAGTTGTTTAGAGGGATGTTAGCATTTGACATGGACTTGGCATGGCACGAGATTAGGTTGTCGATGGAGAAGTCTTTGAAGCGGCTGAAGGTTTGGTGTTCTCATTTGGATTCCTCTCAGTTTGGTGGTCAGTTGGTGAGCTAGGCACAGCAAGGGGTCAGTTGAGTCCTGTGGTATGGGTAGGTTGCGCTGGTTTGTGGGAAATGCTGAAAAGAAAACGTTGAGGATTTGGCCTTTGAATTGTGTTGGCTGGATGATGTGCTGATCATGACTTATATAAACCAATAGAAAAAACAAAAGAAAACACATCCTATCGCTCCCAAACAAAGGAAGTTATTTAGAGTCTGACAGACTGGGTACCGCGACACAAAAGTGGTGGAGAACCATTTTTCCAAACTCTCCGTTTGTCTGCTCTATTTAGAGTCGGGCTGTCATGTCTCCACAAGAGGAGCCCCCGCTGTCCAGTGGCGTAACAATATTCCCTGCAGCCTCCGCGGTCCGAAGCAGCCTCCCAGCTCGAGGGGGCCCTCTCCAGCAGTGTGCACGGTCAGCGGGCCCCAGGCTTGAGAGCTCCTGATTGGATTCGGAGAGTGGCGGGCCCCCTCTATGTACTTTGCAGGGGGGCACCCTCAGGTTTCGTTACACCACTGTCACTGCCACTGCTGGTGGAAACCTTAGACGGGTGGTCCCTTGGACCTGGGCTGTCCCTCTCATTACCTTAGATCGTCTGACCTGTTTACGGTGGACCTTCTGATGCACATGTCTCCTTTTCTGGAGCACTAAGAAGTGCCTGGTAGTTCCAAACAGAAACATTAATCAACCCCACACCCTAGGGGGAAACTCCCAGGGTGTCAGGGTATTAGTTTTAGATTTTTCTGAAACAAACAATCTCTGTGGGAGTTTATTTTAGAAAAACAAAAAAGTTTGCTGAGCATCCACATGAAACACGGCTGTCTCTAGGCGGCGGTCGTCCGGTTAAGACCTACGTCATCCAGCCATGACGACACGCTGCTGCCCACTAAATAACCGCTATGTCTAATTCAGATTTTTTGCCAATGATTTAATGTTGGTCATTGTATTTTTTGTTTTCCCATAGCCAACTCCCAGCTTCAAGAAATGCTGCTGTCTGCAGATCTGCCTAAAAACTTTCAAGTGCCCTTTGACCCCCGGATTCAAGCAGGAGAAATTCTGGTAAGAAACTCTGAAGGATGTGACTGAGGTTTATCAAAAAAGGGGGGTCCTCTTTGGTTCTCTTTTTGCTCATATATTTGGAGGTCTGCCTGGAGGCAACTTCAGTTGCACCCCACAGCTTATGTCATGAAAATAACATACATGAAAAGGGTCTTTGGGTCAGCCCCCTTCAGCCACAGCTTGTTTTTGTAACTTTCCATCGTCAAGTGGGGTAGACTACAGAGAGGAACGCCACCAACACGCCAAGCAGCATAAGGATGCGGTCTAGTTGCTAAACTCATTCCATGTTCTCCTTCAAATATGCCACGAGGATTGGTACTTCCCAAAGAAGACGTTTGACATATTGTTTACATGGATAAGTGAGGGAGACATTTGCTGCTACGTAGAACAACAAGCATTGCAAAGGCAATAGATCTCATGAAACCTATTGGCTTTGTCAATGCCTATTTCCCTAGATGGCAGCCATGCTTACATGCGCATGTAGCTACTGCAACCATCTTATAATGATGTATTCTAAAGAGAAAGAAAGATTTTAGATTTTTTTTTGCTTTAAGAAAAATCATTGATAAATGGTGAATGTGAATGCAAGTGTGGTGGTCATCTCTGAATGATTTTTGTTAAACCAAAGTGATGTTGCGTAGGGAGAAAAGTTAATCACCCAAACACAACCATTAAATACCCGACTCTGGTACCTTTCACATAGGAATCCAGGGCCACGCGTAATGAGGGCCACGGTGTCCCAGTATGGCAACAGACCAAACAAGGAATGCTGAAAGTCTGATCTGGAAGCAAACCCTTCCGACTCTTGAAAACTTACCATCAGCTTAATGGCTAGCATTGCACGAACATGTATAAAAAACAGGGTACCAACAGTATTCATAAATGATACTCCCCTGAGAGCAATGTGTTCTAAAGGCAACTTCTTTGGAAGATAATTGAAGGAAAAATTGACAGATCTGCCCAACCCAACCAAATGAAATTGATCCACAAGAAAACAAGAAGTCTTTGAGTTCTGAAAATCTTCTAGCCCAGAAATGACGCCACACTCCATTGGGCCACATTATCAGCCAGGATCGAAACAAACATGTGCAACTACAAGGCACTGGGCAAACTTAAAGGAATCGCCTGCAGGGGATATTTTACTATGATGGCCACACCGGCCGATGTATATAAAAATTCTAAAACTTCTGGAAGACCTCCAGCTATTTATGGGAACAAGACCAAACTTCTTACAGACACTTGAATGCTAAAGGGTGGAGTATCACCATGAGCGACAGATGTACCTGCGATATGTAGGTGAAAGAATTGTAGGAACACATCATTCGTCTATACACTATAAAAGCAAATCTTCAAATGCAAAGCTCCAATTCATTAGTAACTTCACAATTGTGGGGTGGGATGAAATGGTGCCTTCTCAACTGTCTAGACAGAATCCAGACATCAGTGAGAGAGTTTTCTAATTTTTGAGAGACTGTTGCAAGAAGAGACTATAGACATAGACAAAAGGAAGCAGTGGCCCACGTGAGGGTCCTGAAGAAGAGGGACTGCTTTGTCTATGGTTCCGGCTGGAGAAACTTACAACATGATTGCCAACAACTCAAGCCCCGGTGGTCCTTTGGACTCTGTTATTCAACTCTAAAAGGACTGACCTACTTCAGAGAATAAGACCCTTCTTGGCATGCACCACCCAAGCAGTAATCGATCAATCGTGAAATTGACTGGACACTAGAAATTGTGAAGCGTCCACATGCACCTCTCATCAATGCCACAACTGAACAGTGTCCCTCAAGGTAGGACACTGGAATATCAAGTCTGAAACACTGTGTCAAAAATATCATATAAAAAATATCTTCATGGGGAGTATTCATAGGTAGGTAAACGTTTACTATACTTAACTCCAGATATATGTACCTTGTTGATATATACCTTCTAGGGACATAGGGGCAGATTCACAGAACTAATCTGAGATAAAATCCTAAACTTACTACTTTTGGTATTCACAGAAGGCATTTAGGCATTTAGTAGTAGTAAAGTTAGGACTCCTAACTTTACTACTACTAAACTGTGACAAAATCCTTTCTTTACGACTTTCGGTATTCACAAAAGGCATATAGTAGTAGTAAAGTTAGGAGTCCGAACTTTACTACTACTAAATGCCTTCTGTGAATACCAAAAGTAGTAAGTTTAGGATTTTATCTCAGTTTAGTAGTAGTAAACTTAGGAGTCCTAACTTTACTACTACTAAATGCCTTCTGTGAATACCAAAAGCTGTAAGTTTAGGATTTTAGAAAAACCAAAGGAAATGATGGACGGAGCGTTGACAATACAAGCACTCACCCCCAGTCAACTGATCGGGTTTAATCCATCACCGTTCTTTAGCCCACTCTGCCACCCCAGTTCAGACATGGCCATATGCAAATCAGTCTGACCCTGTGCCTCATGGGAACAGTCCAGCCCGAACTGCCAAGCCATGCCTTCCCTGGCCCGGAAACAAGCTACCGAGGACCGGTTTCTGGCATTGCAGCCGTCTTCAGCCCGGCTTGCTTGAATCCAGTGGCAAAGGGAGCAAGGGACTCACGTCTGAGCATACCCTGCCAACTTATGGCGAACAAAGAAAAACCAAAGGAAATGATGGACTGAGCGTTGACAATACAAGCACTCACCCCCAGTCAACTGATCTGGGTTTAACCTTTTCCGTGCGGCCCCGATTCCCCCCCGGTGCTGAGCCCTAATGAAAACGGGCGTGGTCATGACAGAACGGTTCCGTCATAAGCACAGCTCGACCGATGCTCATGACGGAACCGTTCCGTCATGAGCATCGAAGGGGTTAATCCATCACCGTTCTTTAGCCCACTCTGCCACCCCAGTTCAGACATGGCCATATGCAAATCAGTCTGACCCTGTGCCTCATGGGAACAGTCCAGCCCGAACTGCCAAGCCATGCCTTCCCTGGACCGTAAACAAGCTACCGGATTAGGATTTTATCTCAGATTAGTTCTGTGAACCGGCCCCACAGTTTATGTAGTTGAGAATAGTAAATCTTTTCTTACTAAATTCTCACTGCCAAAATATTTTTGTTGTCGATATTTTTGCTATGATATTCTTGTAACAATATTTCTGTAGTCGATATTCTGACCATCCTTAGATAAAGGAATTAACTTAGAATGAACTTTCTTCAGCCTTGTTCAATCCCTTGACTGTATACATACAATACACTATTCAGCCATTTATTCAAAATTGAATGTTGAATAAAATCTATTGTATTCACGTAGCTGTGTGGTTCCTCTCTACTGCTCATCAGTCCTGTATAATCACTCTATTAAAAGCAAGGTACTGGTTGTTCTGAATGACCTTGACTTTACTTTAAAATGTATTTTGTGTATTTAGGAAGTTATTCTTTTTCCCCCAGCTGGACAAGTGCAAAGTGATGGCGTCTAAGAAGAAGCCACTTTGGTTGGAGTTCAGTTGCGGCGAGTCGGACTTGGTCGACAGCCCGCCAATTGGAATCATCTTCAAACATGGCGATGATCTTCGACAGGATATGATTATCGTCCAGGTGATGAAGATAAAGGGGAGGGCAGGAGCTGCAATGTAAGCCATGATCGGGGGAGCAGGGATTCAGGAGTTGGGGCCTGAGCAGCAGAAAATCAAGGCATGATATGGAACAGTAAATCTGGCAATGTGGTATAGAAGGAAATCAAGTCACAATAAGAAAGATGAGAACATAGCAGGGTGACTGCTTTACAGACTGCTTTATAGGCACTGTGCATGATGGCATTGGATGGTACCAAAGTGAAGGATGGGGGTGGATTACTTACCGTGTTAGAGACCTCCACTGTGACACTAGGGAGCCTCTTACCTGGTGATACGCAGTGTATGAGCGTGATACTCCTCATACTTCTAACCCGTCTCTGATGCTTCACTCAAGGTGCAGAGGTAAACTCTTTTTGTAGTAAATTTAGCAGTACTATATAATAGTACTACTTGTGTACTACAAAATGCTATTCACTAACCAACACAAGGAGACATCCAACCTCAACTTTCCTATCTTTTCTTTCCAGAGATCTCTGCCACAATGGCGGTGGTCTCTACGATGGTACACCTACGTTGAGTTGAAAATGTGGGAGGGATGGTGGAGCGGCAGCAAAAGGAAAATACTTACCGAAAAATTGCAAGAATTTAGGGAGGGGTAGGGAGGGATACGGAGGGGCTTATAGTGGGATATGCACCGACTCACAAAAGAGTAGGCCCATAGCTATTCACAAAATGCACTTCTCAAGTTACTACAGCCAAAAAAGGAACCAAACAGTCATAAATGTTCTCCAGGTCAGCCTTGGAGTAAGACAAGCACCACACTCTGATTTAGATCTCGGCAGACGGGTTACTCCGTCACAACAGTGATGGAAATCCCATCTGCTGAAATATAAATCCAATTATATCCTATGGGATTTATATTTCGGTGGACGGGTTATCCGTCACCGCTGTGATGGAGTAACCCGTCTGCTGAAATTTGAAACACCCTCCTATTGAAAATACTGGAGGCTAGTACTTAAAATATAACCATATACAAAATAATGTTAAAATGAATTAACTTATTTCGGGGCATATCAGCAACAACCGGCGATAATTATCGATAAGCGCGCTTAGCGCTAGGATAATTATCGCCGCTAGCTATCGCTGGATTTTATCGTGGAGACAGCGCGCTATCAGCAACGCTTATCTCCAAAGCGATAAAAATTCCAGAGTTAGCTGCCAAATGTGCGATTATCGCTGGATAATCGCACAACGATTGGCGATACGTTGTTGATAGGGCAGGGCAGACTTAGCCATTATATCCACCTTCCATTGGATAAAATGTCTAAGTCAGATGGAAAGCAGGCGTAAGAAAAGTAGCGATAAGCGCGGTTAGCGCTACTTTTCTTATTACCATGTTAGTTAGCGTGAGGTTTGTTGATCGGAGAAATGTCGGGTAGCGACATTTCTCATTTTATTTTTGTGCGGAACGCCCACTTTGCATCTCATTAGAGATGCAAAGCTGGACGTTGAGGGAAAGGGCGCTAAGGCAAGGATTCACGCGATAGCATGACCTTGCTGATAATGCGATAAAATTATCACCGATTTTTGCCCGAAAACGGACGCTAAAGCAGCGATAATTTTATCGCTGCGCCTCAATGATATGCCCCTTCGACTTAAAAAAAATATGTTAATTTTATTTAATATCAAAAAATATTTAAAAAGGAAACAATATTCTATTATACAATGTTTTATAAACTTTTAACAATGTGAAATGAAATGTAACTTATTATTGGTGTGGCTTTCAACACTGTTTTTGTCCATTTCATGGCCACTGTTATAGTCACAGAGGCTGAGAACCATGAAAAGGACAATACCCCTGTGCATAGGGAGTAAACTTTCAGTTCCTCATGGACAGTGCTTTTTAGGTCGCGCCTGCGATTGCAGGGGCGAAAGCCCCTGCTGTCGCAAAGCGATCTATTGCAATCATTTCAGTCATTTTCCCTGTCAAGGACTAGGCAGAGACAACACACTGTCACGCGCACGCAGCCGGCCGGAATCGGATCAGGTCACGCGCTCCGATCCCGGCCGGCTGTTCACAACACATGCACACGCAGGCACAGGCAGGCACACATGCAAGCACACACGCAGGCACACACGCAGGCACAGGCAGGCACACACGCAGGCACACACGCAGGCACACACAACACACACACACACAGACAGACGCACGCACACACATCCCCCTCCCCCCAACTCACCGGGCTCTTTTAGTGTGTTCCGTGTCTCTGTCTCTCGTCAGCCAGGGGGTCAGTCTCGATCCTCGATCTCCCTCCGCAGCGCTGGTCTTCACCCGGGCCCCCTCCTGGGACCCGGGACTTCAGATGCCGCACTCCGCTTTGGCGCCGGGGCTCGGAGCGCGCATGCGCGGGCAGCCCCCGCCCTCTCACGCTCAGCCCGGGCTGCTTGCGGTTTCGTAGGTGAGTGATGTCATCGCTTTGGCCATTATGTTTTCCTCTCTCCTTGCAGACTTTCTATTCCTTCTGTTTGTCCATGGGCTGTGCCCCCTCAGCTACATATACACGCCCTATTGATTATTCTCCCCTACCTCACATTTCATTTGCTTTGTCGTCTTATGTTTACCTCTTGTTTTTATCCTCCCTCTCCAGCTTTCTCTGTTACAGTCTCTTTTAACCTCACACATTTCCTTTCACGCTACATCTGGCTTCCCCCCTGACTTGTGCAATTGGTGGGGGTAAGGAGAAACACGTAGAAAGTATATTGTCTTGTGCCTGCACAGTAGTGAGTAGTGAGTGCAGAGTAGTGAGTGCACAGTAATGAGTAGTGAGTGCAGAGTAGTGAGTGCAGAGTAGTGAGTGCAGAGTAGTGAGTGCAGAGTGAGTGTGCAGAGTAGTGAGTAGTGAGTGCTGAGTAGTGAGTGCAGAGTAGTGAGTAGTGAGTGCAGAGTAGTGAGTAGTGAGTGCAGAGTAGTGAGTGCAGAGTAGTGAGTAGTGAGTGCAGAGTAGTGAGTAGTGAGTGCAGAGTAGTGAGTAGCGAGTGCAGAGTAGTGAGTGCAGAGTAGTGAGTGCAGAGTAGTGAGTGCAGAGTAGTGAGTAGTGAGTGCAGAGTAGTGAGTAGTGAGTGCAGAGTAGTGGGTGCAGAGTAGTGGGTGCAGAGTAGTGGGTAGGGAGTAGAGTAGTGAGTAGTGAGTAGAGTAGTGAGTAGAGTAGTGAGTAGTGAGTGCAGAGTAGTGAGTAGTGAGTGCAGAGTAGTGAGTAGTGAGTGCAGAGTAGTGAGGTGAGTGCAGAGTAGTGAGTGCAGAGTAGTGAGTGCAGAGTAGTGAGTGCAGAGTGAGTGTGTAGAGTAGTGAGTGCTGAGTAGTGAGTGCAGAGTAGTGAGTAGTGAGTGCAGAGTAGTGAGTAGTGAGTGCAGAGTAGTGAGTGCAGAGTAGTGAGTAGTGAGTGCAGAGTAGTGAGTAGTGAGTGCAGAGTAGTGAGTAGCGAGTGCAGAGTAGTGAGTGCAGAGTAGTGAGTGCAGAGTAGTGAGTGCAGAGTAGTGAGTAGTGAGTGCAGAGTAGTGAGTAGTGAGTGCAGAGTAGTGGGTGCAGAGTAGTGGGTGCAGAGTAGTGGGTAGGGAGTAGAGTAGTGAGTAGTGAGTAGAGTAGTGAGTAGAGTAGTGAGTAGTGAGTGCAGAGTAGTGAGTAGTGAGTGCAGAGTAGTGAGTAGTGAGTGCAGAGTAGTGAGGTGAGTGCAGAGTAGTGAGTGCAGAGTAGTGAGTGCAGAGTAGTGAGTGCAGAGTAGTGAGTGCAGAGTGAGTGTGTAGAGTAGTGAGTGCAGAGTAGTGAGTGCAGAGTAGTGAGTGCAGAGTAGTGAGTGCAGAGTGAGTGTGCAGAGTAGTGAGTAGTGAGTGCTGAGTAGTGAGTGCAGAGTAGTGAGTAGTGAGTGCAGAGTAGTGAGTAGTGAGTGCAGAGTAGTGAGTGCAGAGTAGTGAGTAGTGAGTGCAGAGTAGTGAGTAGTGAGTGCAGAGTAGTGAGTAGTGAGTGCTGAGTAGTGAGTGCAGAGTAGTGAGTGCAGAGTAGTGAGTGCAGAGTAGTGAGTAGTGAGTGCAGAGTAGTGAGTAGTGAGTGCAGAGTAGTGAGTGTAGAGTAGTGAGTGCAGAGTAGTGAGTAGTGAGTGCAGAGTAGTGAGTAGTGAGTGCAGAGTAGTGGGTGCAGAGTAGTGGGTGCAGAGTAGTGGGTAGTGAGTAGAGTAGTGAGTAGTGCGTAGTGAGTAGAGTAGTGAGTAGTGAGCAGAGTAGTGAGTAGTGAGCAGAGTAGTGAGTAGTGAGTGCCGAGTAGTGAGTGCCGAGTAGTGAGTAGTGAGTAGAGTAGTGAGTAGAGTAGTGAGTAGAGTAGTGAGTAGAGTAGTGAGTAGTGAGTGCAGAGTAGTGAGTAGTGAGTAGAGTAGTGAGTAGTTAGAGTAGTTAGTAGAGTAGTGAGTAGTGAGTAGAGTAGTCAGTATTGAGTAGAGTAGTGAGTAGTGAGTAGAGTAGTGAGTAGTGAGTAGAGTAGTGAGTAGTGAGTGCAGAGTAGTGAATAGTGAGTAGAGTAGTGAGTAGAGTAGTGAGTGCAGAGTAGTGAGTAGTAAGTAGTGAGTAGTGAGTAGAGTAGTGAGTAGTGAGTGCAGAGTAGTGAGTAGTGAGTAGTGAGTAGAGAGTAGTGAGTAGAGTAGTGAGTAGAGTAGTGAGTAGAGTAGTGAGAAGAGTAGTGAGTAGTGAGTGCAGAGTTGTGAGTAGAGTAGTGAGTAGTGAATTGAGTAGTGAGTAGAGTAGTGAGTAGAGTAGTGAGTAGTGAGTGCAGAGTAGTGAGTAGTGAGTAGAGTAGTGAGTAGTTAGTAGAGTAGTGAGTAGTGAGTAGTGAGTAGAGTAGTGAGTAGAGTAGTGAGTAGAGTAGTGAGTAGAGTAGTGAGTAGTGAGTAGTGAGTAGAGTAGTGAGTAGTGAGTGCAGAGTAGTGAGTAGTGAGTAGAGTAGTGAGTAGTGAGTAGAGTAGTGAGTAGTGAGTAGAGTAGTGAGAGTAGTGAGTAGAGTAGTGAGTAGAGTAGTGAGTAGAGTAGTGAGTGCAGAGTAGTGAGTAGAGTAGTGAGTAGTGAGTGCAGAGAAGTGAGTAGTGAGTAGAGTAGTGAGTAGAGTCGTGAGTAGTGAGTAGAGTAGTGAGTGCAGAGTAGTGAGTAGAGTAGTGAGTAGTGAGTAGAGTAGTGAGTAGAGTAGTGAGTAGTGAGTAGAGTAGTGAGTAGTGAGTAGGGTAGTGAGTAGAGTAGTGAGTAGAGTAATGAGTAGTGAGTAGTGAGTGCAGAGTAGTGAGTAGAGTAGTGAGTAAAGTAGTGAGTAGTGAGTGCAGAATAGTGAATAGTGAGTAGTGAGTAGTGAGTGCAGAGTAGTGAGTAGTGAGTGCAGAGTAGTGAGTAGTGAGTGCAGAGTAGTGAGTAGAGTAGTGAGGTGAGTAGTGAGTAGTGAGTGCAGAGTAGTGAGTAGTGAATAGAGTAGTGAGTAGTGAGTAGAGTAGTGAGGTGAGTAGTGAGTAGAGTAGTGAGTAGAGTAGTGAGTAGTGAGTAGAGTAGTGAGTAGAGTAGTGAGTAGTAAGTAGTGAGTAGAGTAGTGACTAGTGAGTAGAGTAGTGAGTGGAGAGTAGTGAGTAGAGTAGTGAGTAGTGAGCAGAGTAGTGAGTAGTGAGTGCAGACAGAGTAGTGAGTAGTGAGTAGAGTAGTGAGTAGAGTAGTGAGTAGAGAGTAGAGTAGTGAGTAGAGTAGTGAGTAGAGTAGTGAGTGCAGAGTAGTGAGTGCAGAGTAGTGAGTAGTGAGTAGAGTAGTGAGTAGAGTAGTAAGTAGAGTAGTGAGTAGAGTAGTGAGTACTGAGTGCAGAGTAGTGAGTAGTGAGTAGAGTAGTGAGTAGTGAGTGCAGAGTAGTGAGTAGTGAGTGCAGAGTAGTGAGTAGTGAGTAGAGTAGTGAGTAGAGTAGTGAGTAGAGTAGTGAGTAGTGAGTAGAGTAGTGAGTGCAGAGTAGTGAGTACAGTAGTGAGTAGAGTAGTGAGTAGTGAGTAGAGTAGTGAGTGCAGAGTAGTGAGTAGTGAGTAAATTAGTGAGTAGAGTAGTGAGTAGTGAGTAGAGTAGTGAGTAGTGAGTAGAGTAGTGAGTAGAGTAGTGAGTAGAGTAGTGAGTAGAGTAGTGAGTAGTGAGTAGTGAGTGCAGAGTAGTGAGTAGTGAGTAGAGTAGTGAGTAAAGTAGTGAGTAGTGAGTGCAGAATAGTGAGTAGTGAGTAGTGAGTGCAGAGTAGTGAGTAGTGAGTGCAGAGTAGTGAGTAGTGAGTGCAGAGTAGTGAGTAGAGTAGAGTAGTGAGGTGAGTAGTGAGTAGTGAGTGCAGAGTAGTGAGTAGAGTAGTGAGTAGTGAGTAGAGTAGTGAGGTGAGTAGTGAGTAGAGTAGTGAGTAGAGTAGTGAGTAAAGTAGTGAGTGCAGAGTAGTGAGTAGTGAGTAGAGTAGTGAGTAGTGAGTAGAGTAGTGAGTAGTAAGTAGTGAGTAGAGTAGTGAGTAGAGTAGTGAGTGGAGAGTAGTGAGTAGTGAGTAGAGTAGTGAGTAGTGAGCAGAGTAGTGAGTAGTGAGTGCAGAGTAGTGAGTAGTGAGTAGTGAGTAGTGAGTAGAGTAGTGAGTAGTGAGTAGAGTAGTGAGTAGTGAGTGCAGAGTAGTGAGTAGAGTAGTGAGTAGTGAGTGCAGAGTAGTGAGTAGTGAGTGCAGAGTAGTGAGTAGTGAGTAGAGTAGTGAGTAGTGAGTAGAGTAGTGAGTAGTGAGTAGAGTAGTGAGTGGAGTAGTGAGTAGTGAGTAGAGTAGTGAGTAGTGAGTAGAGTAGTGAGTGCAGAGTAGTGAGTACAGTAGTGAGTAGAGTAGTGAGTAGTGAATAGAGTAGTGAGTGCAGAGTAGTGAGTCATGAGTAGAGTAGTGAGTAGAGTAGTGAGTAGTGAGTAGAGTAGTGAGTAGTGAGTAGTGAGTAGAGTAGTGAGTAGTGAGTGCAGAGTAGTGAGTAGAGTAGTGAGTAGTGAGTAGTGAGTGCAGAGTAGTGAGTAGAGTAGTGAGTAGTGAGTGCAGAGTAGTGAGTAGTGAGTGCAGAGTCGTGAGTAGAGTAGTGAGTAGTGAGTAGAGTAGTGAGTAGTGAGTGCAGAGTAGTGAGTAGAGTAGTGAGTAGTGAGTGCAGAGTAGTGAGTAGAGTAGTGAGTAGTGAGTGCAGAGTAGTGAGTAGTGAGTGCAGAGTAGTGAGTAGAGCAGTGAGTAGTGAGTAGAGTAGTGAGTAGTGAGTGCTGAGTAGTGAGTAGTGAGTAGAGTAGTGAGTAGTGAGTGCAGAGTAGTGAGTGCAGAGTAGTGAGTAGTGAGTGCAGAGTAGTGAGTGGCTGGCCCTGTTTCTAGCTCAAGCGGTACCGGCACCTGTAGTCTAAAGATAATACCTCTGCCTCAAGTGAAGTACTCTGGTACCCAAGGATGACTAGCAAACAATATTATTCACAACGTTGCTTACTATTCAGCAACATTTGACAGTTTGCAAATCATCTTTATAAAACAATTCAGAGTTTGATAACAAATGAATGCAACACATTGTAATATACAATGCCAATAGCTCAAACTTTAATGCTGCGTGACCTATTGCATTGTAAATGCTTGTTAATGTATGGAAATGCCCCCGCCCCCCATAGTTTGGGATTTTGTTTTATTAAAATAAAAGCATTGAGGGTGAAAAGTCGCTGCATGGGTCCTGCTCAACATTGCAATTTTGTCTAAAGTGCTCCTGGTGTGTGGACCAGGGCACCTATCGTGAATAATCCCGGCCAATCTCCTCCATATCCAGAATGAGCCCTGGTGTTTCTGTGCCTTTGTATTTGCTGTCTTTGTTTTCTCATTCTGTGATTTTTCATGGAATCATTTTTGCATTATTTGTAATCATTCAGTATTTTCCCACCCCCTTTATCTATAATGCTAACTTCCAGACATATGAATTTTGAGATGCGTATCTAAAGCGCGTGTAGCCTTCTCCTGTGTGGTGACTCGTTTCCTTGTGTTTCCAGATGTTGGTCATCATGGATTCCATCTGGCAGGAGCACTCCCTTGACCTCAACCTGGTGCCCTACGGGTGCATTTCCACTGGATACAAAATAGGTATGATACCGTAATGTTCCTAGTTTCCGCACAAACCCCTCCCGCAAGAGCCTGAGCTTCATTCCCCAAAGCTCCAGGCGTAGCAGAGGTGACATCGGACACCCTTTGACCATGATGATGTCTCAGCATCAACCACTTGGTCCAGCCTTTGCTCTCCACAGAAGTCTGTTTCCTGCTAAGGACCCAAAGGAAGGGTCAGGAATGGAAACATCGAACACACAAAAGGTGATAGGAGGCTGCTTGCAATATGTCAAACCACTGGTAATCGCTCAGGGTGGCATTCCAACCCATCGTTCGTTTGACCACCACGCCACCTCAGTCTGGACCTAGCAAAAGCTCAAGACTGATTTGCATATGGCTGGGGTCACTGCAGACCTTCCTGAGACTTGTTGAAACTGCCTAAGATCCAATGAGGGGAAACATCCTTTACAACGCAACTTTTACAACGCACTACCATTACGATGCAACTTTTACAACGCAAGTTATTACAACGAATTGCGCTGGGGGGCGCTCTAGGATAGGGAATAGTTTAATTGCTATCCAACACCTTCCCTACTATCCACGGGGACTGGAATAGTAAATTAAACTATTCACTATCCAGCGCCCCCCAACACAAGTCGTTGTAACGACTTGCGTTGTAAAACCTGCGTCGTAATGGCATGCGTTGTAAAAGCATGCGTTGTAGTGACATACATCCTCGAATGAGTATTGACTGTCGATGGGAGCCATGTACGAAAGGAAGGCAGATCAGGCTGGATCGGAGGGGGTGGTGAGGCTCCGTTTGTCAGGCAGCTGTAGGTCACTTCATCAGATGGTTGGCTACCTGATAGAACCTCGATCACACCGCCATTTTGAGGTGCATGCAAAGATGGGGGTTCAGTGGACCTCTTTAGTTACCTAGGGTCAATTATGCCTACATAGGTAACGCTTGACCTATGGGTTTTTTAGTCTGCCAAGGGGGCCCTTCTTCATTAAAACTTTCCTTTGGGTAACCTTTAGACAGTTTTAGACTCACTCTGCACGCACCACTGCACCCTGTTAGAGGACCCGCACCACACACTTGCATGCACCATACAGCGTTTTGTCGCAAAAGATCTCAGCTAAAGTGACCCTTCGGGGGACCCTTAGGGCATTGCAGCACCGGCCCGACGAGGAGCAAAATGCCCAATGATGAAGCATGATATCCCTTGGGGTGTGTCAGGGCATTAGGAGACAAGACTTGCTCTTTCCTCTCACATGTGGGTCTCAAAAATCCTAGGACTACCTATACCTCTATCGTCCTCTAGATTGTAGGGGTGACTACCTGCACCCCTCATCTGGAACAGTGCCCCCTGTTTTGATTAATACAGTTCAGTGGGCTTCACCATGCACTACTCCAAGTACACACATGACTTCACACATACACCTACAGCCACATACACACAAGTACAGATAAACTCCATGAAAGTCCCAGACATTACAGAAGCCTCGACTAGAGGGGTGCACTTTCGCACCCCTCCCCCTTTGGTCAGATCCCAGCTCTGACGTCTGATGTGAAAAGGGGGATCCTTGGTGAGTATTCAGGATTGCCAGGCTTACTGAGGGAAAACTACAAACAGTGCCATCCGGAAATGTACATGGGCAGGGTGGCAGAGCTTCATAAAGCCATGCAGAGAGCTTTTGCCTTCAATGCCCCCAAAAAACATATTTTTGCAAACACACACACACAAGGATACCCACAGTCAACTGTATCCCCAACTTTATGTACACATAAATACACAGTCACATACACACACCACAGTCTCGCAGGGACAAAGACAGATGAACACTAGTCTACTCACCCACACAGTGCATAGAGAGGCAAACACATGCACACACACTTGCAAACACAGGTAGATACACACATCTGCCCACTCATACACAGGTTGACATCTTGACTGCTTCTAGATCCATGTGTAGACCATCTGCTGAGAGCCCAGTGTGGTGGTACTTTACTAATGTGCTTTACGCCCTCATGCAGGAATGATTGAGGTCGTCAGAGATGCCCGAACCATCGCCTCTGTGCAGAGGACTAAAGGGGCCGCGGGGACCCAGGTGTTCAAGGACGATGCGCTGCACACCTGGCTCCGCACCCAGTGCCAGATAGAAGAAAAGGTGAGCGGGTGCCCGATGGGGGCTGATGGAGTGCACACCAATGGATGCATGGGTACAGAGTTGGCATCCTTGAAGGGGTTATCCTAAAATACCTGCAAGCTTTAAACTCTGGAAGAGAGAAACCACCTGCTATCCTGCCATCTAAAGATTGCCATCTTTAGAAGAGTTCTTCTCTAATATCCTAGGGCAGCTATCGCTGTGACGTGAAAATCAACTTTTGAATGCAACCCAAGTGCGCACAAAGTTGCAAAGATTTTATTCTGCAAATTTCTGAAGGTTGCAAAGCTTACATAGCAGGTAAAAATGTAAATTGTAAAAAAAATTGTAAATTGATACTTGTATAGCGCACTACTCACCCGCAAGGGTCTCAAGGCGCTTGTACGAATACCGCTGTGGAACCCATCCTGGCTTTCCCTGTGAGGTGTCCACTCCTGGGCACCCCCAAGGTGAAGCAAGCTATTGCCCAGAGTTGCAGAGTGGGACTCCATGATTGGAATAGGCACCGAGGCGAGAATTATCAGGTCTGTGGAATTTTGAGCCCAAGACCCGCCAAGGTGGGGAATTGAACCCTGGTCCCGGGCTAGACCTCTGCATCAGGGTCTGCCGCTCTAACCATTGAGCCACACTTCTCCACAAAATGCACCAAAATGAGTTTTTGCAAAGGGTTAGGGCAATCCCTTTTAAATCAGATTAATAGACCAATTCCACCTTTCCAAATATGAGAAACACAACATCTGAAACCACCAATCTCAGTAGGTCAAGTGGATAAAAGACTGGATAACTTCCATCAGCTCCAGGTGGCAGGGGTGTAACACAAGCCCCTGCACCCCAGAGGCACGGGGGGGGCAGACCTTATGGGCCCCCAAGCTCTTCTGAGGGCCCCCATTCAGGCCAGGGCAGTGAATATATGTAAACTATGATAGACTCAGGGGCCCTTCACTACATTTTGCAGAGGGGCATCATTTTTTGTTACACTGCTTCCAGATGGTTCTGGCTACCCATGCGCTTTGAGCACTGAGGACTTCCACAGAAGGACCACAACACACGGATTTGCTAGAATGCTGATCCAGAATTGAAAGCCAATCTTGAAACTTAGCAGATTTTTGTCGAAAGATAGCACTCTGCATTGATTGGATTGCATTTAAAAAAAACGGCCCCACTATAAAAAATCTATAACTGGCAGGTCATGACCCCTGTTCCTATATTATTATCTCCCCACCAACCCAACTGGTTTAGTTCAATTTGTATTTATTTAGGTACATAGGGCCCGATTCACAGAACTAACTTAAGACAAAATCCTAAACTTACTACTTTTGGTATTCACAGAAGTTAGGATTTTGTCTTAAGTTTGTCTTAAGACAAACTTAAGACAGACTTAAGACAGACTTTAGTTAGGATTTTGTCTTAAGTCTGTCTTAAGTCTGTCTTAAGACAGACTTAAGACAAAATCCTAACTTTTGTGAATACCAAAAGTAGTAAGTTTAGGATTTTGTCTTAAGTTAGTTCTGTGAATCGGGCCCACTGAGCACAGACGTAGCTGTGATGGCAGTGGAAAGCTTAACTGAAACAAGTTGGTAAAATGCCTAACAAGTAACTGTTATAATGGGGTTAGAAGAGAGTTAGAGGTACCCAGATTTAGGACAGAGAAGGGTCAGTCAATTTGAAGGGACAGAGGACTAGAACGAAGAGGATTCAATGAAAGAGAATGTGTTCATTCCAAAAGTTAGGCAAACATTAAACCAAACACTGTAAACGACAATTTAAATGTATGCAAACTATTGCACAGTTTTAACAACAAAACAAAGATTATTTTGTATTCAATGTGTGCATATTTTATTGTTTAGTGAGAGAAGTATATTCCTAGAAGCTTGTCAAAGTTTTAAGGACCCCATGCTGCTGGTCCTGTTACCCCTAACTGGAGATAGTGAAACCTTCTGTTCCCCTGCTGCCTCCTCAAAGGCTGTGGTTAATGACTAACCCTGTTCTGTGCTTCTGGATTCTCAGTACTACGAAGCCATGGAGCGGTTCGTCACCTCGTGCGCTGGTTACTCCATCGCGACCTACATCCTGGGGATCGGAGACCGCCACAACGACAACATCATGATCACCGACCAAGGTACTGTGAGCGAAGGGCGCTGCGTCAACAGTGTAAACATCCTAGGGCTGATTTACAAGCCCCTTGCGACATCTTTATGCTGCCGTTGCATCACTGCTATGACGCAGTGGCATTGTAAACAATACGCCACTTTGCGACATATTTACAACGTGAGGTATCCAGGTAGAAGCATCACATTGTAAAGCCTTGTGCCAGGTATAATGTATGAAGGGGGGGCATTCTGACGCAAGTAAGCCTCGTAGAAGTCACACAGTGAAATCTATGAGATTTCACGGAGTCACTTTTACAACGCCGCTGCATCAAAACCTTAAGGAGTGACGCAGCATATTAGTAATAGGCATTCCTGACCATTGCTGGAGTTGCGTCGTGCTTGCGACACGACTCCAGCAATGCGCTGCCCTTACGCCAAAAGATGCATCACGCATCTGTCTAACCTTGCACCATGGTGCACCGCATTGTAAATGTGACACATCCATGGTGGCGCAAGGGTTTACAGGGCGCAAATGAACTGACGCATCTCTGCTAAAATACAGAGATGCACCAGTTCTTGTAAATCTGACCCCCTGTATGTTGAACTACTGCTGAAGTCGTTGTCACTTGAAGTCAATCCTAGCTTGCCTCTTAACCAACTTGTGTAAGCCAAGGCCTGCTGAATGGCCTTACATTATCACATGCGTACAGTAGCAGGTGTCCGGGCCCCTGCACATTCCTGGGCTTAGGCGGTGTCTCCTGTAGGTACCAAGGAATGGACAGGAGAGCTGAGCTCTGTCACTAATTACAGCTGCTGGATTGCTGAGCCTATCTTACCATTTATGCTGCAATAAACATTTTCAAGTTGCCTGGGGGGGTAAAGGACCAGAGACCAGAGAATTCCAACTACAGTGAGTCCAGTTTCGCCAACATTAAGAACCAGGAACAGTGGGGCCGATTCACAGAACTAACTTAAGTCAAAATCCTAAACTTACTACTTTTGGTATTCATAGAAGTTAGGATTTTGTCTTAAGTTTGTCTTAAGACAGACTTAAGAAAAAATCCTAACGGAAGTCTGTCTTAAGACTGTCTTAAGTTTGTCTTAAGTCTGTCTTAAGTTTGTCTTAAGACTGTCTTAAGTTTGTCTTAAGTTGGTCTTAAGACAAAATCCTAACTTCTGTGAATACCAAAAGTAGTAAGGTTAGGATTTTGTCTTAAATTAGTTCTGTGAATCGGGCTCAGCAAGGTTAGATAGGCTTTATTGCAAATTAAAAACCAACCTGATGTATATAACTCTCAAGAACATATTGTAAAGGTACAAAATCACCACAGGATATCCGAAACGTTGAGTGAAATGTAGACTGAGTAGCATAAAGCATATGAGAAATTCAGTTGCCGCAATGCAGAAGATAAGGAACAAAATGTGGTGATTAGTGTATAGGTTTCGATCCTTCAGTTTATGCATGAGTCCTCTAAACTTGTCCTAATCTAAAGTTGAAAAATGAGAGAAATCTAGTTAAATCAAGGAAAGCAGGAATGTGTCAGCTTTGTGGAGACTTCAGTACAAGTTCTCCAAATCAGGAAGTTGCATAGCATAAAGCCACACAATAAGAATATCACAGAGAGGTCTGTACCCCTCCGAGTCTAAAGGGAATCTGCTCTAAACTAAAGACTAAAGTATGAACAACATTTAAACCCACAGAACATTCAAGAATTCCATGTGATCAACTCCAGTATCTTTCCAACTTAGAACAGTAGGAATTGGCACCATTACTCAGCACCTTCTTGTCCCTCGTCCCACAGTTGAACATCGGGATGATATTGAATGTCTCCCGTCTTCAGATAGGACATGAATAGGTGTACTCCCTTAAAGTTCGTTAGCACCTCTCGTCCTTGCCAAAAAGTTCTCCTCCCAAGCCTTACTATCTCTAATATACAGTAAGCCTTTCACTAGCTATGAGATCATGTTAACGCACCTGCACAGGAGAGAACATTGCAAGACAAGCAAAACTTTCACGTTGAAGATTAAACATTGAAAAACAAATACTTAGGGTCTTAGGCTAGGGTAGCTTAATAAAACATTTAAATGTACATTTCAAATACATCAATAGGTGTGCACCACGTGCTTTTTGAAAATAAGTTCAAGACGTGGATAAATGTATACATCATTACGTAAGAAATGTACTTTAGGTAAATGGAGTATACCTCAAAATACTCAAACGCAGAAGTGAGTGAGAACTACAATCCTTTAACACTAATTTGAAAACATTAGGGTACATACTCATGTGAGTGTCTAGTTTTTATAGTGAACACACTTCAGTCATATGTTTAGTGCTTCTCTTTACGTTAATAAGTTTAAGGCACACAGTAACTATATGGTGTTAATGCACGTAAATATTGCGCTTCTGTGACCTATAGGGGTGGAGCTTAAATTGCACGTCTCCACAGCCATAATAAATGTAATATAGAAAATAAAGTATAGCATAACGCTGTTCAGGTGTTGACCACAGGAACGCCTCGTTAAAGCACACACGGGTTGTGGCAGCCCCTCTCTGTCCTCTATACAAACTACTTCAGTGTGATGGAGGGTAAGTGTTTGAAATAAATGCACAAATGGAGTCACCACACCACATATCCTCTTAACCCATTCTTTGCACCAGTCGGCCAACGTCCATCGCAAACACTACCACCGTAGGGCTGCGCACATCCGTTGGCCGATGCGGCCCCGCCCACACAATGGAACGCCCCGCATCGCGGCAGAATTGCCGCCACAGTTAAGGTGTTAATTATGAAGTGCCCAACGTGTGGTAATTGACCAAATCAGCCCATCCCCTTCTCCACCAAGGGACAGTGTACGTGTCCAGACCTCAATAAGGAAAGCACAACTGTTACCCCATTGAATAGAGAGGTCGCAAGACTGGTGTGGGCTGTGAGGGGGCTCCCTCACTGTCCAAGTCACTGACATTCATCACTGTCCAAACAGATTAAGTCCCAGAGGTACACAGCTTTCACTCAGTGTACACCTGGCTTAGATTTGATGACTACAACTAGGCAACAAACTAGTCCTGGGACAAGGTGCATGAAGGTGTCTTGTGTACCAAACCAAAGAACGGAACAGTTAAACAAATCCTTTTTTGTGCAGCAATTATTTTTATTGGCATAAATCAGGTACTGTAAAGAAATTCTAAAACATTACAGATTGAAATCAAGTTTAATTAAACCATAGTAAAGTTTAACACAGATGTATGCATAAAAAAAGGTGAAAATCAGTCTAAGAGTCAAGAAAGCTAGGATGGAAAAATAGAAAATTTGACAGGAAACAGTGGGGTTGAGGTGTTCATTGCAATTCTATGAAAAGTCTGAAAAATTCCAAAAAATGTTATTGAATTTTTAGGAGGTGTACTTGGCCCAGGTTGGAGTGTCTTGTGAGGGCAGGTGGTCAGGGTGAGCGACAGGTTTCTGAAAACTTTTACCTTCTGACTTAGAAAAGCTTTCAGTTTGAGACAGTCTCAGGAGGTTGAGCCGGGAGATTGTGTCCCTCACGCTGATGTTCCATTGGATCCAGGTCCTTTGGTGGAGTCCAGTGAATACTATGTGGTGACGCGCAGAAGATCCAGTCAAGAGAACAGCCACTAAGACCGAAGGATGATGAGGCGTCCCAGATGCAGGTCAAGCCATCTCCAAGCTTCTTGTTTTCAGAATCCGGTGGCCCGGTCACTCAAAGCATAATGCAATGTCCACTGAGGTTCTTAGAGCCCAAATGCGTCCACTCGAAAGTGGTCGCAGGCTAAAGGTGGGGTGCCTGGAAAATCAAAATCAGAAAGATGAACCAAAAGATCCAAATCAAATCAGTACACATCCCTGCTCTTGTGACCATTTTGTGTGGTGCTTCACACCTGGTTTCAATGCATGTGATGCTCTTTGAAAAGTTATTTTCTGTTTAGCAGCTCCATCTGGTTGAGTGACTTTCACAGCTGCTCAATACACAGGCACCCAGGGGCAAGGTCCACAGTAAGCCAGTTGTGCCTAATCCACAGTTTTAATGTTCCAGATGACATGTTCAAGACACTGACTCTTTAATTACTGGGAACAGGTCTTGTGGATGGAAGATTCAAGTAGGACCAGGACAGCTCTTCGAACGTTCCTCTGGTGGGGAGCAACAGCCTGTTTGTGTTCAAGCGGCAGGGATGTGTTCTTGGTTTCTTGGTGCCTTGGGGGTCATTCTTCTTCTGAAGTTACAACCAGCCAATCATTGAGTTTTTCAAGGAATATCTTGTTTTGAATTGGTACACAGACCAATCCCAGAAAAGATATAGTTTTACTACAGTGTGATGTATTTCCTGATTGGGTGAATGCCTTGGATATTAGAGGTGTCCCAATAACGTAAGCAGTAACAATCCAATATGGATCAGTAAATATATAAGCCAGACCTTTCTGTTTCCTTGCCCCAACCACTTAAAACTGGTTTATGTAACAGGCGTTCTAGCATCCACTGCTGATGGCCCTGCAGGCTCTTCCACAAAGCAGAGCAGCAAAGAATAATGCACTGGATGCCCACCTAAAAGACATCTCGGAGTTATGAGACTTATCCAGTGCCACACAGATGGCACATACCCTATGGCTCCTCTTTCCATTGGTCCACACACTGCATTATTGTGCAATGGCTGACAGAGTTACATCAAATATCTCATGAGCAGCGACTCAAGGAAAACTTTATGGAAGTGGTTCTTAACGGTATGCAGACAAAATATCGATATTAAATATCGATATACAATTATGTCGAAGTTTAAATATCGAAGGGACATGATATAGAAGGTAAGTAATATCGATAGATTTAATATCGATATTAGTAATATCGAAGTTTGAAATAGCGATGTCAGTAATATCGATGTTAATAATTTCGATGTTACTAATATCGAATTTTAAATTATTTTTGTGTATAATATTATGTATTTATTATGTTTTTAATTTATTTTTATGTAATTTCATTAAATGTATTTTAGTACTGTAGCGGGTTGTGGGTTTATAGGGGAATAGGGTGGGAAGTAATTTAATTATGTTAAATTAATTATTAATTAGTAGGAATTATAAATGTATTTTAATGAATTGGTAATTAATTTTAATTAATTGGTAATTAATTTTAATTAATTGATTAATTGATAAATCTGTTCTGTAGCGGGTTGTGGGTTTATAGGGTAATAGGGTGGGAAGTAATTTAATTATGTTTAATTATTAATTAGAAAGAATGATACATTTTTTTAATTAATTGGTAATTAATTTTAATTAATTGGTAATTAATTTTAATTAATTGAATAATTGATAAATCTGTTCTGTAGCGGGTTGTGGGTTTATAGGGGAATAGGGTGGGAAGTAATTTAAATATGTTAAATTAATTATTAATTAGTAGTAATTATAAATTAATTTGAATTATTTGGTAATTAATTCTAATTAATTGGTAATTCATTTTAATTAATTGATTAATTGATAAATATGTTCTGTAGTGGGTTGTGGGTTTATAGGGTGGGAAGTAATTTAATTATGTTAAATTAATTATTAATTAATAGGAATTATCAATAAATTTTAATTAATTGGTAATTATTTTTAATTAATTGGTAATACATTTTAATTAATTGATTAATTGATAAATATGTTCTGTAGCGGGTTGTGGGTTTATAGGGAAATAGGGTGGGAAGTAATTTAATTATGTTAAATTGATTATTGATTAGTAAGAATAATAAATTAAATTTTATTAATTGATAATTATTTTTAAGTAATTGGTAATTAATTTTAATTAATTGATTAATTGATCATTATGTTCTGTAGTGGGTTGTGGGTTTATAGGGGAATAGGGTTGGAAGTAATTTAAATGTAATTAAGTAATAATGTTCTTTAATTAATTGTTTTGTTAATTATATAATTGTTAATTAATTATTAATTGGTAATTAAATATTATTATATAGTATTTTTTATAAATTTTTTGGTTAAAAATATTTTGCTGATCATGTTTTTAATAATTATGTATTGGTATTTGTAAATGGTTTATATTTATTTAATAGTTAATATTTTTATTATTTAAAAAAAAATATTTATAAGTTTGTTATTTTTACCCCTACGCTATCCAACACTTTCCCTACTGTTGCACTCTCTGGAGTTGGAATAGTAATTGTTACCCCTACGCTATCCAACACTTTCCCTGCTGTTGCACTCTCCGGAGTGGGAATAGTAATTTTTACCTCTACGCTATCCAACGTTTTCCCTACTGTTGCACTCTCTGGAGTGGGAATAGTAATTTTTACCCCTACGCTATCCAACACTTTCCCTACTATTGCACTCTCTGGAGTGAGAATAGTAATTGTTACCCCTACGCTATCCAACACTTTCCCTACTGTTGCACTCTCTGGAGTGGGAATAGTAATTTTTACCCCTACGCTATCCAACACTTTCCCTACTGTTGCACTCTCTGGAGTGGGAATAGTAATTTTTACCCCTACGCTATCCAACACTTTCCCTACAGTTGCACTCTCTGGAGTTGGAATAGTAATTGTTACCCTTACGCTATCCAACACTTTCCCTATTGTTGCACTCTCTGGAGTGGGAATAGTAATTTTTACCCCTACACTATCCAACACTTTCCCTACTGTCGCACTCTCTGGAGTGGGAATAGTAATTTATACCCCTACGCTATCCAACACTTTCCTTACTGTCGCACTCTCTGGAGTGGGAATAGTAATTTTTACCCCTAAGCTATCCAACACTTTCCCTACTGTTGCACTCTCTGGAGTGGGAATAGTAATTTTTACCCCTACGCTATCCAACACTTTCCCTACAGTTGCACTCTCTGGAGTTGGAATAGTAATTGTTACCCTTACGCTATCCAACACTTTCCCTATTGTTGCACTCACTGGAGTGGGAATAGTAATTTTTACCCCTACACTATCCAACACTTTCCCTACTGTCGCACTCTCTGGAGTGGGAATAGTAATTTATACCCCTACGCTATCCAACACTTTCCTTACTGTCGCACTCTCTGGAGTGGGAATAGTAATTTTTACCCCTAAGCTATCCAACACTTTCCCTACTGTTGCACTCTCTGGAGTGGGAATAGTAAGTTTTTACCCGTACGCTATCCAAAACGTATTTAAATGTTTTTATTAGTTTTACATTGTTATTAATTGTTATTTATATTATTATTTTATGTATATAAATGTATTTGTAATTTATTATATGTTCATTTATTTATAAGTTATTAAAATAATTATTTTAGAGTTATTATTAATGAAGTATATACTATGTATTATATCTTTATTATTATTAGTTTTTATTTCATTATTTAATAATTTTAAATATTATAATATATTTGTAACTATGTGTATTACATTTATAAGTATTATTTTGTTAATATGACATTGTTTTTTTATTAAAATAAAACGATATTTTCTAAAAAACTATATTTTTGACATCAATATATTTTTTTCGATATTTTTGTACTTACCTTGTTAGAGATAGGATCTCGATATTATTGTCCTCGATATTTTTGTTGCGATATTTTTGTAGGTAGATATTTTTGTGGTCGATATTTTGTCATACATTTGTTCTTAAGTTTTTGACTTCCGGAAAACCCCACTTAATCATTACTGGAACGCGGGGACCCCCACTAAATCCTTATTGGAATCCGGGGACCCAATCAGGGGACCCCCCATGAGTCATTAATGGAAGCTGGGGACCACAGCATAATAATTGTCGATGATATGAAGCTCAAAACAATACACAAAAAATACAGAGAAAAGTGTTCATCAAAGAAATGCACAAATGATGACACATTTAATTTATTTTGCAAACATATAACATATAAATAAAAAATAAATAAATAATTGTAATTGAAAGGTTGGAGCTTATCTAAATTCAGTTGAGGTCACTCATCATCCATACTATATTCTGTTTGATGCACTTGCACTGCTCCCGCGAATCAATCCGACAATACTAATTTAGTTTTTAGCCTCCAATTTCAAATTCCTACACATTTACAGTAAGTTTTAAGTTTTCAATTGTACATTTAGCTTCTTATTTACATACAGTTTATTAATCTGGTAATATTATTTCATTTTCTAAGTAGTCGCGGACACCTGAGGAGGCTTCGCCGACCCCCAGGGGTCCCTGGACCACAGGTTGGGAACCACTGCTTTATGTTCATTCTCAGAGGAGACATGGTCCTGCCTTGGCTGCCGTCAGCTGTGAGTGCAGCATCTTGCAGGCACCAGTTGTGTTTTGGACTGGGCTCCACATGATTATAACACATACGTAGGTCGAAGAAGATGATGACGTGCAATCATCTTACACTAGGCATAACAGACGTAGTGCCTCTACGCATATTTCCGTGAAGTTTAAAAAAACTGTGGAAATACGCTACGATCCCTCCCCCTCCCAAATTCTTTAAAAATTAAAAAAGAAGCCACTTACCTACTTGTCTGCTGCCTCCCCTGCCTTGCCGCTCTCCTTCCTGCTCCTCGCGGCCTTCTTTAATGAAAAAACTCCTACATTGTGCATGTGCGCGTGCGCGTGCGCACGCGCAAGACATACATTGGAGGTTTTTTTTAATTGCAGAAGGATGCAAGGAGCAGGAAGGAGAGCGGCCAGGCAGGGGAGGCAGTATACACACAGGTAAGTGCCTTCATTTTTATTTTTTAAAGAATTTGGGAGGGGGAGGGAGCGGCTAACTCCGCTCCGCCACGGAGGCGGAGTTTTGCCTACCGCTGCGTTCGCAACAGAGTGCAGAGAAGGCAAATCTCCGCAAACTCCACTTGCGGAGCGGATTACCCGCCCAGGCTTAATGTGAATGTTATTTACATTTTGACAGCTCCCTGTATCAGTCTTGTGCTCTGAAAAAGAATCAGAGAAGATTCAGTGGAGCAGGGGTTGCACTGGGAGTAACACCTCTCATCTTTTTATCAGAGGAAAAGTGACTGAAGCCTGTTCAGCTGGCCTCAGGCTACACCAAGGGTCATCAATCTATAAGTCCTAAATTGACATAAAGGGGGTGGCATCATAGCCAGATTCCTCACATCTCAGCATGCCTAAGAGTGCAGAGGAGGCAGGGCTCCCTGGACTTGTGTACATTATGTACATTTGCTTGAATTGTATGTGTACAATTGCCCTTCTGCTCACCTCTTTAGCAGATCTATCCCTCTGTGTCATTTTATTTAAAAGCATCTTAAAAATGGAGAAGGCCTGTTGCTGAGGACATAGAAGATTTATTTATGTAGGGCTAGAATAGTGAATAGGGCTGGAATTCCCAGTTTCTCTACTGAACATCCGAGATGGCGAGTGTAAAAACACTGCAGAAATTGCTGGTTCACAGCAGCGGTTAGCACTGGTAATAAAGGCAGCTGATTTGAGAAGCAGATCATATAGACCTGTCTTGGGGCCAGATCTGACCCATATCATATTTTCTGTCAATGGTCAGCACAGGTTCCTGAAACAAGAGAAAGGCGACTGAAAACTTGGAAAGTCCGACTTAGGATCCTTGTTTATGTCACTAAACAGTGTCAGAATTGGTGGATGTATGTGGGTAAGAGATAAGACAACTGTACATCAGAGATGTCATTAGATGAGACTTGTTAGATTGGATAGAGTATACTTATGTCGGCTCATGATGGTCAGAGACGTCATTAGAGGAAGCTTGCTAGATTGGACAGAGTATACTTATGTTGGATCATCATGGCCAGAGACTTCCTTAGAGAAAGCTTGCTAAATTGGATAGAGTATACTCATGTTGGTTCATGATGGCCAGGGACATTGTTAGAGAAAGCTTGCTAAATTGGATAGAGTATACTCATGTTGGCTCATGATGGTTGGCGACGTCGTTAGAGAAAGCTTGCTAGATTGGATAGAGTGTACTTATGTTGGCTCATGAGGGTTGGAGACGTCATTAGAGGACGCTTGCTAGATTGGTTAGAGTATACTCATGGTGGCTCATGATGGGCAGAGACGTCATTAGAGGAAGCTTGCTAGATTGGATAGAGTATACTCATGTTGGCTCATGATGGCCAGGGACGTCAATAGAGGAAGCTTGTTAGATTGGATAGAGTATACTCATGTTGGCTCATGATGGCCAGGGACGTCAATAGAGGAAGCTTGTTAGATTGGATAGAGTTTACTCATGTTGGCTCATGATGGCCAGAGACGTCATTAGAGGACGCTTGCTAGATTGGATAGAGTATACTCATGTTGGTTCATGATGGCCAGGGACATTGTTAGAGAAAGCTTGCTAAATTGGATAGAGTTTACTTATGTTGGCTCATGATGCTTGGAGACGTCATTAGAGGACGCTTGCTAGCTTGGATAGAGTATACTTATGTTGGCTCATGATGGTTGGAGACGTCATTAGAGAACGCTTGCTAGATTGGATAGAGTATACTCATGGTGGCTCATGATGGGCAGAGACGTCATTAGAGGAAGCTTGCTAGATTGGATAGAGTATACTCATGTTGGTACATGATGGTCAGAGACGTCATTAGAGAACGCTTGCTAGATTGGATAGAGTATACTCATGGTGGCTCATGATGGGCAGAGACGTCATTAGAGGAAGCTTGTTCGATTGGATTGAGTATACTTATGTTGGCTCATGATTGTCAGAGACGTCATTATAGGAAGCTTGTTAGAGTGGATAGAGTATACTCATGTCGGGTCATGATGGGCAGAGACGTCATTAGAGGATGCTTGTTGGATTGGATAGACTATACCCATGTTGGCTCATGATGACACAGTACAGTAACTCCATTACACATCAATGCACAGGCCTTTTGGACGTAGAACTAACCCAGTTTGGTTTTCTGTTTCTGTAGTTCCCAATTTTGTTAAGAGGATTTGGTCAAATGAAGGAGAGAATATCAGGATTTGGCCTTTACGTTCTGCACTCAGCAAGTTTGCATGAGGCCACAACACTTCCTTGTAGAGTGATATCTAAAGTAAGGATGTATGACATTACAACGCATGCTTTTACATCGCATGCCTTTACAATGCAAGTATTACAACGCAGTCCATTACAACGCATAGTGCTTTGGGGTGCTGGATAGTGAATAGTTTAATTTACTATTCCAACTCCAGTCCCCGTGGACACTAGGGAAGGTTATTGGATAGTAAATTAACCTATTCCCTATCCTAGAGCGCCCCCCAGAGCAATGCGTTGTAATAGTTTGCGTTGTAATGGTTGCGTTGTAAAGGCTCTGCGATGTAAAAGTTGCGTTGTAAAGGTGTTTACCCTAAAGTAATAACACAATTTAAATGTGATTTAAATGTGATGGAGTGACCACCAAGACATGGTTGATGATCATCTATCATGCGTTAGTAGTGAAATGGATTGAGCGTCACAAATCTGTAAGGTACACCACAGCATAAATCAGTGGAGGAGGTCATGTTCCCACTGATGCATGTCGGGCCTGTGCACAGTACCTGATCTAAGTAGAGCCTGCAGGACACCTGGCCAGTCAGGTGTGTGAGCCCTGGGAAGAATCTGAGATGGTCATCGATTCACCAAAATGCCAGGCGAAGTGGAAGCGACATGACACACACTTTGACCTTAATGACATCCCAGAAAGGGACACTGTATGACATTTGACCTTAAATCTCCCCAGCAAATGGCTGTCATGCCCTTCTCCCTGAATACATAACAAGAATTGCCATCACTGAAGCTGCATGATAACTTTATTATTAATATATCACAACACCGAACATTTTCATTTTAGATACCACTTTTAGTAGGATGCTGGCAAAAATTTTGAACATGGTGAGGAATAATACTTGACCTGAGCTGTAACAAGCGAGTTAAACAAGTGACTCAGACCTCTTTTACTGGGGACTTGGGGGGTAGGGATGGAAGTGTGGTTCTCTTCCAAGAAAATGGAAAAGCACAATTGTCTCTTGAATTTGGCAAAAAGCCATAGGCTCAGAAAGGGCACTCATTAAATGTTCAAGTCCTTTTATTTTGCACCAAGCCAATGAAATCTGATGCTCCACATGAGTTGACTCCATTGTTTCCAGAATGCGCTATGGGTGCCCACAAGAGTCAAAAAATGACCTTTATTGTGCCAGGTCAGCATGTTGTCAGAGGTGTCCATCACATGTCATTGGTGCACACTTGTGCTAAAAAATGACTTACAATATGTCAGCTTCAGAGTTTTTCCATTAATGTTGTCCATATCGCCATTTGTAACTCTTTTGTCAAAAAATATCTCTAGTATGTCAGGTCCAATATGTTGTGATGGTTGCCCCTCCCCCACATGCCATGGTTATGTCCTTATGCCAAGATTTAGGTCCAAAGAGCTAGCACCAGCATTTTGCCATGGGTGCTCCAAGGCCAAGAATTTCCTCAAATATGCCAGCATCCATGTGCCAAGAATTACCTGCAGTTTGCCAGTCCCAGTATTTTAACTCAGGTGTGTGTTATCTGGGAAAAGGGCGTGAAGCGGGCTCAGGGATTCGGTTTTCAGGCTGGTTCCCATATACTATGGGCGGGAAAGCCAGGAATGTTGCAGAGGGCCAGTAAATGGCAGCTATGGCATCAGGGGCATCACTGGGGAAGGTCAAAGGGAGGGACTGCCACGTTGCAAGTGGTAGGATGCCTCTATAAGCAGGACACCCCCCTTGGGAAGATGTCTGGCAACTTTCCCATGTTGAATGTAATCCTTCACTTGCACCATTGGTGCCTCCCTGACCTTTGTCGTTTTGTTCCCTTTTTGTTTCCCTCTGTTCTCTGACCACCATGCCTAAATTCTGATTTAATCTCTGGATTATAATCTGGTACTGTTTGATGACAGGTTGCCTAATCCCTGATTTACCTCTTGGATTGCCATTTGGTTGTGTTTTCTGAACAGTTTCCTGAACCCTCTCTTGCCTCTGGATTACATATTTGTTGCTGTTCTTGTTCTTCCTCGGGTACCTGAATTCCAGGTTTGCTATTGACCCTGGATTCCCCTGTTGCTGTTCTCAGCTTCCTTTGCTTCCATTCTCCTTCAGAGTGTAATTCTGCTGTTCATGATTGCTCACACACAGGCGAAGCTAATCTCTGGGTAGGGGAGTGTTTTTTTTTCAGACTCTTGTCCATCAAGCCCTGCACATCCTTACATCTGTCACTCAATTGGAGAAGTGTGGCTCAATGGTTAGAGCGGCAGACCCTGATGCAGAGGTCTAGCCCCGGACCAGGGTTCAATTCCCCGCCTCGGCGGGTCTTGGGCTCAAAAATTCCACGGACCTGATAATTCTCGCCTCGGTGCCTATTCCAATCATGGAGTCCCACTCTGCAACTCTGGGCAATAGCTTGCTTAATCTCCACGACGGCCCCCAAAACGCTAAGGATGCCTGGCCTCCACCTTGGGGGTGCCCAGGAGTGGACACCTCACAGGGAAAGCCAGGATGGGTTCCACAGCGGTATTCGTACAAGCGCCTTGAGACCCTTGCGGGTGAGGAGTGCGCTATACAAGTATGAATTTACATTTGTACATTTACAATTGCAGTGTACCAGTGGCAGTATTTTGCCATGAGTACCCTTGAACTAAGAATTATCTTCAGTAGACCTGTATCACTCATTCACAGCTGTTCTCACTCTCACTTATTGACTGTCACTCAATTGTACTCGCTCATTCATTTGCACTCTCTTGTACTCACTCTTACTCTCACTCACACTTACTCTCACTCATTCTCACTCGCTTTCACTCCTACTCAATCAGTCATTCTCACACTCATCACTCTTACTTAGTCCATCGTTCTCACTTACTCTCATTTATTATAAATTGCTCGGACTCACTCATTACCACTCATTTCTTGGCACTCACATTCACTCTTAATCTCACCCCATACTTTCTCACTCACCCTCACATGCACCCACTCTTACTCTCACACACTCATTCTCAGTCTGATTAACTCATTTTCACTCTCTGTTACACTTACTCACTGTTACTTGCTCTCACTCGTTCGCTCACACTCTCTATCACTCCCTCACACTCATTTCGCACACCCACTTTCACTCACTTGCAGTCAGTCTCTCTCATTCTCACTAACTTTTGCTCTCTCATAGTCCCTGGCTTGTGGAGTGTGTGTGGCTCCTGGCGACCCCCAAGTGACGTTCACGGAATTTGACTCATTAATAGTCCCTGGCTTGTGAAGTATGTGTGGCTCGTGGCGACCCCATGTGACGTTCACGGAATCTGACCCATGAATAGTCCCAGGCTTGTGTAGTATGTGTGTTGCGACCCCTGAGTGACGTTCACGGAATCTGACCCATGAATAGTCCCCGGCAGGTGGTGTATGTGTGGCTCCTGGTGACCCCCGAGTAACGTTCACGGAATCTGACCCATGAATAGTCCCCAGCTGGTGGAGTATGTGTGGCTCCTGGCGACCCCAGAAAGACGTTCACAGAATCTACACCCATGGATAGTCCCCGGCTGGTGGAGTATGTGTGGCTCCTGGCGACCCCCGAGTGACGTTCACGGAATCAGACCCATGAATAGTCCCTGGCTTGTGGAGTATGTGTGGCTCGTGGCGACCCCCATGTGACATTCACGGAATCAGACCCATGAATAGTCCCAGGCTTGTGGAGTATTTGTGTGGTGACCCCCAAGTGACGTTCATGGAATCTGACCCATGAATAGTCCCCGGCTGGTGGCGTATGTGCGGCTCCTGGCGACCCCTGAGTGACGTTCATGGAATCTGACCCATGAATTGTCCCCGGCAGGTGGTGTGTGTGTGGCTCCTGGCGACCCCCGAGTGACGTTCACAGAATTTGACCCATGAATAGTCCCCAGCTGGTGGAGTATGTGTGGCTCCTGGCAACCCCCGAGTGACGTTCATGGAATCTGACTCATGAATAGTCCCTAGCTGGTGGCGTATCTGTGGCTCCTGGTGACCTCCGAGTGACGTTCACGGAATACAACCCATGAATAGTCTACGGGTGGTGGAGTATGTGTGGCTCCTGGCGACCCCCGAGTGAGGTTCACGGAATCTGGCCCATGAATAGTCCCCGGCTGGTGGACTAGGTGTGGCTCCTGGCGACCCCCGAGTGAGGTTCACGGAATCTGACCCATGAATAGTCCCCGGCTGGTGGAGTATGTGTGGCTCCTGGCGACCCCCGAGTGAGGTTTAGGGAATCTGACCAATGAATAGTCCCTGGCTGGTGGCACACGTGTGGCTCCTGGTGACCCCCGAGTGAGGTTCAGGGAATCTGACACATGAATAGTCCGCGACTGGTGGCGTATGTGTGGCTCCTTGCAACCCCTGCGTGACGTTCAGGGAATCTGACACATGAATAGTCCTCGGCTCGTGGCGTATGTGTAGCTCCTGGCGACCCTGAGTGAGGTTCACGGAATCTGACACATGAATAGTCCCCAGCTGGTGGCGTATGTGTGGCTCCTGGCGACCCCGAGTAAGGTTCACAGAATCTGACACATGAATAGTCCCCGGCTGGTGGTGTATGTGTGGCTCCTGGCGACCCCCGAGTGAGGTCCACGAAATCTGACCCAAAAATAGTCCCCGGCTGGTGGCGTATGTGTGGCTCCTGGCAACCCCCAAGTGAGGTTCACAGAATCTGACCCATGAATAGTCCTCGGCTGGTGGAGTATGTGTGGCTCCTGGCGACTCTCGAGTGACGTTCATGGAATCTGGCCCATGAATAGTCCCCGACTGGTGGCACATGTGTTGCTCCTGGTGACCCCTGAGTGACGTTCCCGGAATCTGACCCATGAATAGTCCACGGCTGGTGGCGTATGTGTGGCTCCTGGCTACCCCCGAGTGACATTCATAGAATCTGACCCATGAATAGTCCATGGCTTGTGGAGTATGTGTGACTCCTGGTGACCCCCGATTGAGGTTCACGGAACCTGACACATGAATAGTCCTCGACTGGTGACGTATGTGTGGCTCCTGGCAACCCCCGAGTGACGTTCAGGGAATCTGACACATGAATAGTCCTCGGCTGGTGGCGTATGTGTGGCTCCTGGCGACCCTGAGTAAGGTTCACGGTATCTGACACATGAATAGTCCCCGGCTGGTGGCGTATGTGTAGCTCCTGGCGACCCCCGAGTGAGGTTCACAGAATCTGACCCATGAATAGTCCTCGGCTGGTGGAGTATGTGTGCCTCCTGGCTACCCCGAGTGAGGTTCACGGAATCTGACCCATGAATAGTCCCTGGCTTGTGGAGTATGTGTGGCTCGTGGCGACCCCCATGTGACGTTCACGGAATCAGACCCATGAATAGTCCCAGGCTTGTGGAGTATTTGTGTGGTGACCCCCAAGTGACGTTCATGGAATCTGACCCATGAATAGTCCCCGGCTGGTGGCGTATGTGCGGCTCCTGGCGACCCCTGAGTGACGTTCATGGAATCTGACCCATGAATAGTCCCCGGCAGGTGGTGTGTGTGTGGCTCCTGGCGACCCCCGAGTGACGTTCACAGAATTTGACCCATGAATAGTCCCCAGCTGGTGGAGTATGTGTGGCTCCTGGCAACCCCCGAGTGACGTTCATGGAATCTGACTCATGAATAGTCCCTAGCTGGTGGCGTATCTGTGGCTCCTGGTGACCTCCGAGTGACGTTCACGGAATACAACCCATGAATAGTCTACGGGTGGTGGAGTATGTGTGGCTCCTGGCGACCCCCGAGTGAGGTTCACGGAATCTGGCCCATGAATAGTCCCCGGCTGGTGGACTAGGTGTGGCTCCTGGCGACCCCCGAGTGAGGTTCACGGAATCTGACCCATGAATAGTCCCCGGCTGGTGGAGTATGTGTGGCTCCTGGCGACCCCCGAGTGAGGTTTAGGGAATCTGACCAATGAATAGTCCCTGGCTGGTGGCACACGTGTGGCTCCTGGTGACCCCCAAGTGAGGTTCAGGGAATCTGACACATGAATAGTCCGCGACTGGTGGCGTATGTGTGGCTCCTTGCAACCCCTGAGTGACGTTCAGGGAATCTGACACATGAATAGTCCTCGGCTCGTGGCTTATGTGTAGCTCCTGGCGACCCTGAGTGAGGTTCACGGAATCTGACACATGAATAGTCCCCAGCTGGTGGCGTATGTGTGGCTCCTGGCGACCCCGAGTAAGGTTCACAGAATCTGACACATGAATAGTCCCCGGCTGGTGGTGTATGTGTGGCTCCTGGCGACCCCCGAGTGAGGTCCACGAAATCTGACCCATAAATAGCCCCGGCTGGTGGCGTATGCGTGGCTCCTGGCAACCCCCAAGTGAGGTTCACAGAATCTGACCCATGAATAGTCCTCGGCTGGTGGAGTATGTGTGGCTCCTGGCGACTCTCGAGTGACGTTCATGGAATCTGGCCCATGAATAGTCCCCGACTGGTGGCACATGTGTTGCTCCTGGTGACCCCTGAGTGACGTTCCCGGAATCTGACCCATGAATAGTCCACGGCTGGTGGCGTATGTGTGGCTCCTGGCTACCCCCGAGTGACATTCATAGAATCTGACCCATGAATAGTCCATGGCTTGTGGAGTATGTGTGACTCCTGGTGACCCCCGATTGAGGTTCACGGAACCTGACACATGAATAGTCCTCGACTGGTGACGTATGTGTGGCTCCTGGCAACCCCCGAGTGACGTTCAGGGAATCTGACACATGAATAGTCCTCGGCTGGTGGCGTATGTGTGGCTCCTGGCGACCCTGAGTAAGGTTCACGGTATCTGACACATGAATAGTCCCCGGCTGGTGGCGTATGTGTGGCTCCTGGCGACCCCCGAGTGAGGTTCACAGAATCTGACCCATGAATAGTCCTCGGCTGGTGGAGTATGTGTGGCTCCTGGCTACCCCGAGTGAGGTTCACGGAATCTGACCCATGAATAGTCCCTGGCTTGTGGAGTATGTGTGGCTCGTGGCGACCCCCATGTGACGTTCACGGAATCAGACCCATGAATAGTCCCAGGCTTGTGGAGTATTTGTGTGGTGACCCCCAAGTGACGTTCATGGAATCTGACCCATGAATAGTCCCCGGCTGGTGGCGTATGTGCGGCTCCTGGCGACCCCTGAGTGACGTTCATGGAATCTGACCCATGAATAGTCCCCGGCAGGTGGTGTGTGTGTGGCTCCTGGCGACCCCCGAGTGACGTTCACAGAATTTGACCCATGAATAGTCCCCAGCTGGTGGAGTATGTGTGGCTCCTGGCAACCCCCGAGTGACGTTCATGGAATCTGACTCATGAATAGTCCCTAGCTGGTGGCGTATCTGTGGCTCCTGGTGACCTCCGAGTGACGTTCACGGAATACAACCCATGAATAGTCTACGGGGGGTGGAGTATGTGTGGCTCCTGGCGACCCCCGAGTGAGGTTCACGGAATCTGACCCATGAATAGTCCCCGGCTGGTGGAGTATGTGTGGCTCCTGGCGACCCCCGAGTGAGGTTTAGGGAATCTGACCAATGAATAGTCCCTGGCTGGTGGCACACGTGTGGCTCCTGGGGACCCCCGAGTGAGGTTCAGGGAATCTGACACATGAATAGTCCGCGACTGGTGGCGTATGTGTGGCTCCTTGCAACCCCTGAGTGACGTTCAGGGAATCTGACACATGAATAGTCCTCGGCTCGTGGCGTATGTGTAGCTCCTGGCGACCCTGAGTGAGGTTCACGGAATCTGACACATGAATAGTCCCCAGCTGGTGGCATATGTGTGGCTCCTGGCGACCCCGAGTAAGGTTCACAGAATCTGACACATGAATAGTCCCCGGCTGGTGGTGTATGTGTGGCTCCTGGCGACCCCCGAGTGAGGTCCACAAAATCTGACCCATAAATAGTCCCCGGCTGGTGGCGTATGTGTGGCTCCTGGCAACCCCCAAGTGAGGTTCACAGAATCTGACCCATGAATAGTCCTCGGCTGGTGGAGTATGTGTGGCTCCTGGCGACTCTCGAGTGACGTTCATGGAATCTGGCCCATGAATAGTCCCCGACTGGTGGCACATGTGTTGCTCCTGGTGTCCCCTGAGTGACGTTCCCGGAATCTGACCCATGAATAGTCCACGGCTGGTGGCGTATGTGTGGCTCCTGGCTCCCCCCGAGTGACATTCATAGAATCTGACCCATGAATAGTCCATGGCTTGTGGAGTATGTGTGACTCCTGGTGACCCCCGATTGAGGTTCACGGAACCTGACACATGAATAGTCCTCGACTGGTGACGTATGTGTGGCTCCTGGCAACCCCCGAGTGACGTTCAGGGAATCTGACACATGAATAGTCCTCGGCTGGTGGCGTATGTGTGGCTCCTGGCGACCCTGAGTAAGGTTCACGGTATCTGACACATGAATAGTCCCCGGCTGGTGGCGTATGTGTGGCTCCTGGCGACCCCCGAGTGAGGTTCACAGAATCTGACCCATGAATAGTCCTCGGCTGGTGGAGTATGTGTGGCTCCTGGCTACCCCGAGTGAGGTTCACGGAATCTGACCCATGAATAGTCCATGGCTTGTGGAGTATGTGTGATTCCTGGTGACCCCCGAGTGACGTTCATGGGATCTGACCCATGAATAGTCCCCGACTGGTGGCGCATGTGTGGCTCCTGGTGACTCCCGAGTGACGTTCACGGAATCTGACCCATGAATAGTCCACGGCTGGTGGTGTATGTGTGGCTCCTGGCTACCCCGAGTGACATTCATGGAATCAGACCCATGAATAGTCCATGGCTTGTGGAGTATGTGTGACTCCTGGTGACTCCCGAGTGAGGTTCACGGAATCTACACCCATGAATAGTCCACGGCTGGTGGCATATGTGTGACTCCTGGTGACCCCCGAGTGACGTTCATTGAATCTGACCCATGAATAGTCCCCGGCTGGTGGAGTATGTGTGACTCCTGGCGACCCCTAAGTGACGTTCATTGAATCTGACCCATGTATAGTTCCCGGCTTGTAGAGTATGTGTGGCTCCTGGCAATCCCTGAGTAACGTTCACGGAATCAGACCCATGAATAGTCCCTGGCTTGTGGAGTATGTGTGGCTTATAAATCATTTTAGATGAGCTGGAGAGTCTTTGACTCCTGAGAATATCAAACCAGTGATTCATATCGGATCTGTGAAAAGTATTTTTACCTCTGGCGAATATCTGGAAAGTGGAGCATATGTAAACACCAGTTATGAGGGGGAGAATATGACTCATGGGGAGTATCTGATCTCTGGAGAGAGTTTGATCTGTGGAGGGAATTTAACGCTTGAAGCGCATCTGATCTTGAAGACTATATGATCCCCATAGAGTATGTAAAAGCTGGAAAGAATCTTTAGCCGGAGAATATATGATCCCTCGGAGTGTCTGATCCCTGGGGAGTGTCTGGACCCTTGAAGAGTGTCTGATCCCTGGGAAGTGTCTGATTCCTGCAGAGTGTCTACTCCCTTGAAGAGTGTCTGATACCTAGAGAGTGTCTGCTCCCTTGAAGACTGTCTGATCCCTGGGGAGTACATGATCTCTGGAGAGTGTCTTCTCCCTTCAATCAAACAATCAATCAATCAATCATGGCATTTGTAGAGCGCACTACATACCGTGAGGGTCTCAAGGCGCTGGGGAGTGGGGCATGCTGCTACTGCTCGAAAAGACAGGTCTTGAGGAGCTTTCTGAAGGTCAGCAGGTCATGATTCTGCCGCAGGTGGGTGGGGGGGGGTGTTCCAGGTCTTGGCGGCGAGGTGGGAGAATGATCTGCCGCCGGAGGTTCCTCTTCGGATGCGGGGGACTGTGGCGAGGGTGAGGTCGGCGGTGCAGAGCTGGCGGGTGGGGGTGTAGAGGCTGAGTCGTCCGTTGAGGTACGCCGGTCTGGTGTTGTGGAGATTCTTGTGTGCGTGGTTGAGGAGCTTGAAGGTTATCCTCTTGTTGATGGGGAGCCAGTATAGGTCTCTCAGGTGGGGTGTGATGTGGCTACGGCAGGGGATGTTGAGGATCAGGCGTGCCGAGGCGTTCTGGATGCGTTGAAGCCGTTTCAAGAGTTTGGGCGGTGCTCCTGCTTAGAGGGTGTTTCCGTAGTCCATCCTGCTGCTGACGAGGGCCTGGGTGACTGTTCTTCTCGTTTCGGTAGGAATCCACTTGTAGATCTTGCGGAGCATGCAGAGGGTGTTGAAGCAGGAGGACGAGACGAAGTTGACCTGCTTAGTCATGGAGAGGGTGGAGTCGAGGATGACCCCTAGGTTGCGTGCATGGTCGGTGGGCGTTGGAACTGTTCCCAGTGGTGCCGGCCACCAGGAGTCGTCCCAAGCCGAAGGGGTGGTTCCAAGGATGAGGACCTCCGTTTTGTCCGAGTTAAGCTTCAGTCGGCTGTTCCTCATCCATTTGGAGACAGCCTTCATTCCTTCGTGGAGGTTGGTCTTGGTGATGTGAGGGTCCTTGGTGAGGGAGAGGATCAGCTGGGTGATGATGTTGAGGTCGTGTAGTCGTGCGACACGGACGAGCAGAGCCATGTAGATGTAGAATAGCGTTGGGCTGAGGGATGAGCCCTGGGGTACGCCGCAGATGATCTCGGTGGCTTCGGAGCGGAAGGGAGGAGGCGGACGCTCTGTGTTTTCTTGGATCCCAGCGGCGTGGAGGGATGTGCATAGTGTGCGGTGGCAGATTATATCGAAGCGGGTCATAGGTCCAGGAGGATGAGGGCTGCGGTTTCTCTGCTGTCCATCAGGGTCCTGATGTCGTCAGTGGTGGCGATGAGGGCAGTTTCGGTGCTATGGTTGCTGCGTAACCCGGACTGGGATAGGTCCAGGATGCTGTTCTCCTCGAGGTAGCGGGTCAGTTGTTTGTTGATGGTCTTCTCGATGACCTTCACCGGGAACAGGAGCAGGGAGATGGGGCCAGAAGTTCTTGAGGTCCTTCAGGTCAGCCTTGGGTTTCTTGAGTAAGGCATTGATCTCGGAGTGTTTACAGCTCTTCGGGAAGGTTGCAGACTCAAAGGAAATGTTGATGGCTTTCCGGAGGTGAGGTGCGATGGAGGTGCTGGCTTTGTTGAAGATGTAGTGCGGCAATGGGTCAGACAGGGATCCGGAGTCGATGGTGTTCATGATCTTGATGGTGTCGTCGTCGTTTATGTTGGTCCAGGAGAGCAGGGGGTTGGTGCAGTTGGTGCAGATGGTGGTCGTGGGGCAGAGGTCTCAGTTGTTCTCGGGGTGGTCGTGGCGTTGAATCTGTCGTGGATGTCTGCAATCTTGCGATGGAAGAAGGTGGCCAGCGAGTCGCACAGGTCTTGTGAGGGTAGGATGTTGTTGGTGTTGGAGCTGGGGTGGGAGAGTTCCTTCATGATGTTGAAGAGCTCTTTGCTATTGTGTGCATTGTTGTCTAGGCGGTTTTTCAAGGAGGCTCTTTTGGTGAATCTGATGAGGTGGTGCTGTTTGTGGGTGGTGTTCTTGTGGGCTGCGTAGCTGTCCGGTGTTCGTTCACGGAGCCAGTTCTTCTCTAGCTTTCCGCAGGTTTTCTTGGAGGCCCTGAGGTCTTCAGTGAACCAGCTGGCTTTCTTCCTGGAGTGGCTGTTGGAGGATTTCTTGAGCGGGGCGAGGGTGTTGGCGCAATCGTCGATCCACTGTCTGAGATTGTGGGCGACGGTTTCGGGGTCGGTGGGGTCGGTGGGTGGGCTCTGGGCGAGGGTGGTGGTTTGCTGGTCTTCGGTGTCTTTGCTCCAGCAGCTGCGAGGCATCTCTTGGGTGTGGTGGTGCGTGGTGTGCTTCCGGAATGTGAAGTGGATGCAGCGGTGGTCGGTCCAGTGGAGTTCGGTGGTGTGATTGAAGGAGACATGGGGGCTTGCGGAGAAGATGGGGTCAAGCGTGTGGCCAGCAGAGTGGGTGGGTGTTGTGATGAGTCTGAGGTTGGCGAGGTTGTCAATCAAGGGGGTGGAGTTGGTGTCGTTGTTGTTCTCGAGATGGAAGTTCAGGTCCCCGAGTAGGATGTAGTCTGTGGAGACGAGGGCGTGTGTGCTGACGACGTCGGCGATGGAGTCGCTGAACTGTGGTCGGGATCCGGGTGGTCTGTAGATGAGGGTTCCTCTGAGGGTGGTGTTGGGGTCGGTGTGGATCTGGAAGTGCAAATATTCGGCGGTGCTAAGGGTGTCGTCGGTGTTGGTCGAGATTCTGAGAGTGTTCCTGTGGACGATGGCGATTCCTCCTCCTACTCCATTGGTGCGGTCCCTGCAGGTGATCTTATAGCCTTCTGGGATGGCTATGGCGATGTCGGGTGCCTAGGAGGGTGTTCAGCCAGGTCTCCATCAGGAAGGCGGCGTCTGGGGTGGTGGAGTCGAGAAGTTCCCATAGTTCGACGGCGTTTTTGCGGGCGGAGCGGGTGTTGAGAATGATGCATCTATGGTAGTGTGATCATCCGGCATTGAGTGCGTAGAGGGTGCTGTCATCGTATCGGTGATGGTTGGCCTGGCGATCGTGGTGGCCAGGGGTTCTGGCGCTGGGCGCGTCTAGGCGCGGACGGGCGCAGGCGGGCTTGCCTTAGGTGCGCCTTTTGCGCGCCAGCGACTTGCCTGCTGCGTGCGGCCGCCATATAAGAGGAGAAGGGAGGGAGGAGCAGCTGGGAGTCGGGAGCGGGGCGGCAAATGGGCGAACCGTGGGGTGGGGCCACAGGGGAGCAGCGGCGGGAACGGGGAATAGAAGCAAATGGGGCGCAGGGAGGAGGGTGAAGTAAATAAAACAAGTAATCACAACAAAACTAGCAACATGGGAAGGCACAAAATAACAGTTTGAGCAGAATTAGAAAAGAGTCAGCAATCACGGGCGCAGGCAAAAGTGGTAGGGCGGGGGGGCAGCGAACTTGCAGAGTGGCAGCCGCAGGGCGACAGAGGCACGGATACCCAGGAGGTGTTGAACGTCGTGGGGACTGGCCTAACCTACAACCTTGAAGAGTGTCTGATCCCAGGAGAGTGTCTAAGACCTGCAGAGTGTCTGATCCCTGAAAAGTATCTGACCCTGGAGGAGAGTGTGGATGTGGGTAGAATCTCATCCATGATTGGCGTGTGACATGTCTACTGGGGTCATAGGTAGAGTACCTTCAAGGAGTGTCTGATCATGAAAGTACTTACCCCATGAAGAACTGACCTCCAAATAGTAAATGCCCCCTGTGTACACTACAATGTTCTAAAGTATATGTTATCTATGAAATATATATGATTAATAGAGGGAGTATATGTGGTCAGTAGTGAGTACTTGAGCTTTGGAATATCTGTCAGTTGCATAGGCTTGACCAGTGGAGTGTGGCCACCCTGTGTAGTGAGCCTGATTTGTGGACAATCCTTGTGTGACCTTTGGGGAGGAACTGAGCCTTACAGATTGTCTGACCCATACATACCTCGGATACGTACGGAGTATCTATTATGTGCAGTGTACATGAACTCTCTTTACAGCTCACTGTAGAGTATGTGACCACAGGACAGTATTTGAGATGTGGAGTGTGTGGCCTGTGGAGTTTGTCTTAACTTTGTGCATCTCTTTTTGCAGGTAATCTGTTCCACATCGACTTCGGTCACATCCTGGGCAATACCAAGCGGTTCATGGGAGTGAACAGAGAGTGGGTGCCATTCGTCCTCACCCCAGACTTCCTCTATATGATGGGGCGGACCAAAGGGAAGTCCAGCCTCTACTTCCAGAAATTCAAGGTAATCTTTACACCAGAAACATGTGACACTTGAGCATTTCTATAAAACTTTGTGCTGTTTTGTGCTCATTGCCCACCCTTATTATTCAGTTTCCAGGCTCTGCGGCTTCAGTAAAACTTGTCCATTGTTAGTCAGTCAAACTTTGCTGCATGTGGTGGCTGTTTATTGCTCTATAGCTCTTTAATCTGTCTCACTAACAAATAAAGTTTAACAAAGAAAATGGCCTATACCTATCCATGGACAATGGAGGCCACATGACTAGACAGTATGACTGGACGTATTGTATTAATGAAAACAACAACCTGTTGGGTGGGTTGCTTGAATTAATCGAATATGTGAGGTTACAAATGCGATCATTTACATTGCTGTACGTTACATCGCGGTTAATCGTTACAAGGAATTGTGCTAGAGGCGCTGGACTTAGGAATAGTATGATTTACTAGTCCAACTCCAGGGTGTAACAGTTGGGAAGGTGTTGGAATAGTAAATCATACTATTCCTTAGTGTATAGCGCCATCCAGCGCAAGTTGTTGTAGCGACTTGCGTTGTAATGACCGCGATGTAACTGTATTGCAGTGTAACGACCACGTTGTGAAGGTCGTTTGCCAAATTAATTTGTGATTATTCTGGCCTGCAGTTCGGTCTGTCGGGTTTTTGCCCACCATGTCACCTCATTCATGAATAATTACCAGAGAATGAGATAATTTAGGCAATACATTGATCTTTTTTTACTTTCGTTCTGATTTATTGCATGGCCTGAAAGGTTTACCCTAATTTATCAACAGACATTAAAAGGCATTCCTTCATTTGCGTGTCCCAAAAGGTACTCCTTGACGTATGGTCTGATCAAATAGGGTATGTCCTAATTCATGACTCCATTCAACTAGAGATTCATACCTGACCTAGAAAGATATATCTGATTTAGCATTTCACCTGAAACCCCTCACCCACAAAGGTGCCCCTCACTCACAAAGGTGCCCCTCACCCACAAAGGTGTGCCCAGAAAGATCAGAGTACTGTTAGGCTTCAGATATCCGTTTGAACAATGTAGCTATTTTTGCTCTATTTTTGCTAAAGTGATGATCTTTGGAAACAACACCTCCTCATGGAATGATGCTTGGTGGCCCTCTGAACTAGGACCCACACCTGCACTGACAGATCACACCTGCAACCTCAACATCATCCTAGAGAGAATACTCACCATGAAACATCAGATCAACTCAGTAGCCTCCACCTGCTTCCACCCCCATTTGCATGCTTCCAAAGATCTTCCGATGGCTCCCGTCGACACACAGAAAACGGTCACGCAAGTGCTAGTCACCAGCCAACTTGACTACGGCAATGCACTCTATGCAGGAATCACCACCTGACTCCGAAAGAGGCTGCAGACCATCCAGAACTCATCGGCGAGACTCATCCTGGACCTCTCCCAGAGAGGACCCACATCACCCCCCCATCTTAGTAACCTCCCCTGGCTCCCCGCCCAGAAAAGATGCCAATTCAAGTTGCTGACACATGCTTTCAAAGCCCTTCACAACCAAGGTCTAGCATACCTCAACCACCGGCTGAACTACCACCAACCCTCAAGACACCTGCATTCCGTCCCCCTCACACATACTCCCCGCATCAGCCGAAGCCACAGCGGAGGCCGTTCCTTCTCCTACCTCACCACCAAGTCATGAAACACCCTTCCCTTCCACCTTTGAACAGCACCATCACTCATGGAAGTCAGAAAGGCACTCAAGACATGGCTCTTTGACTGACAGCAGCATGATCTCCGCGCCTGGATGCCCTCGCGGGTGATTAGCCATGCTTTACAAACTCTGATTTATTGATTGATTTGCTCTGGATTGATTCTGCATCATGGGTTGGTTTAGTGTGATACCCAAACCCCTCTGGCTGCCATAAAGCATGAACTTATATCTGTAATAATCTGATTTCCTGGTCTGACTACTTAGGACAACATTACTAAGTTGACCATTACGAAGATAAGGTTCTTAGGCGTGCTACGATTTACAGATATCCGAAGTTGGAGGTCAGTATCACTTAAAGGTGAAGAGTCTCTATTTCGATTCTTAACTTCAGTAGCAGTGTAATGGGTCTGATGGGGTGTTCTGGATCTGGGAGTCTTATTTTGAGAAAGCTTGTCTTCTGGCATTTTTTCTTTTACAAGTCGAGCCTGGGGTCTAATGACTGCTAGTCTTGCTTTAATTTTCTGAAGTGGTTAGATTTTCAGCTAGTTAGTGTCGACACAGGTGAATACTCTCCTATCGGTAACGCTGTAGGACTTGATGCAGGGTTGAGGCACAGTCGGTGCAAGTTGTCCGAGGGCTTGAGTGATGTGGCCATGTGCCTGGATATCCTTTCGGCTGATTAGTGCACTATACAAATCAACATAACATATCACAGCATAGTATAACATAGCATGTTTCTTTTACTTTTTGCTTCAGTGTTGGGCACTTTGGAGATGAGTAGGTCGTAGCGACCATCCAGGTGGGAGAGGACAGGGTGAGAAGGTGGTGACGTCTGATCGCAGAAGGTTGAATTTTATTCTACTCCAAAGTGAAAGTTCATATTGGGCCAACTCAGTCACCTTTGCGATGAGTATCTTGAAGGAGAGGTTGCTGTCATGAATGGTTTAGCATCCCTGCATAGTCTTGCATGGTGTTGTTGGCAGTGATGATGCATTGTGCTACGTTCGCATGTGGATTGGTGCACGGTTCGACATTCAGCCCTGAAAAGGTGAAGCGATGTTATGTTATAAATTATTTGCAGAGCACTCATGTGCAGATGCTTCATGTAAGGTGATGCAAGGGCAATGCAATCCCTAAGTCAGATTCACCAAGCCGCCACGCAAAGCCACCTTGCTTGGCCCAGTGTAGCCTGGTAAATTGGACTAACAGAAGTCGCTGCCTAGCGTTGCTCTGCGGTGGGAAGCAGTTTCATGGGCGGAGCAGGAGTGTTTCTGCAGGACACTTAGAAAGAGGAAAACGGATCTAAGGATTGCTTTAGTGCAGGAAGGTGTCCCTTCCTGCACAAAAACAATCCTACCTGCAGTGTAGGCATCCTCGCACCATGGTGCAACAGTGCCTATGTTGGCACTAGGCAGCACGTAGTGCAGTTGTGGAGGGAAACACCAGGAATGCCCCATATCTTGGTAAATATGGCGAATTCCTGCCCTGTCTATTGGACGCAGCACAGCAAATTGTCCTGCTGTGTTGCACTGCATCAAATAATGATAAATCTTGAGCCAGGTTTGCTAATCTCAGGCAGCCAATTAATAGAAGGAAAATGTATTGGCCAGAATGTCATCTGAGGCTTTGTGGATTTTTAGGGTCTTATAGGCTACTTGAGATTGAACAGGAAGCCAGTGTAGACGTTGCAGTGCAGGTGACATATGCAATCTTCTAGCAGTTTTTGTAAGCACTCGTGCCACAGCAACTGCAGCCGATGTAAGATTCAGACTGAAAGTTCAAGTTACATTGAAATAGTCTAGTCAAGATGAGACTGAACCATTGCATTCCCCACTGGTGTTTGCATTGAGAGATTAATAAAGTGGAGAACCTTTATGGAAGGCAGAGGTGGGTGAAACAATTGTGGGCCGCTTTCATGGACTGGGTTTCCTGAGAGAGGGTGTTGTCCAAAAGAGCTCTCAAGTGCTGCACCACTGTCGAAAGAACTGTGCGATTGCCTGATATACGTGGCAATAAGCTTGTGTCACCCACCACTACAGATCAAGAGGTCATTAAGATTTGGTTTAGGATGACTTTATTTTCAGGAAGCTGTTGACCATCCATCCCCTGATGTTGTGGAGAGATAACATCAAACATTTGTGTTTTGATTGGGATACTCTTGCCCGCCAGGTAGCCTAAAGATACGTTTAGTATCGTCAGCATCCATGTAAAAGCACACTCCTGATTGGACAGCGATTGGACGCGGGGTTGCCTGTATATGTTAAACAGAACGGGTGAGAGTATTGACCTTGCGGGAACCAACAGTCTGCGTTGTATCCCTTCGGAGAGCATGGGGGAAGAGAGGCCTCTTGTGTTCTCCCTGAGATCAAACATGTTATCCACTTCAGGACTGTGTCTGTGTTACCTGCTGCTTTCAGGGTTTTGAGTTGTATGTTGAGGTCATTGCCCTCATGCATAACAGGATTAGTATGCCAGTTTCTTCTTTATCAATGAGCTGGCAAAGATAATTATGGGTAGATAGAACCACCATGTTGGTGCTATGACTGGGATGGGAGCCTGCGTGTTGCCCGTCCTTTAGGTCATTAGATTCTGCCAAATCCATAAGCTGGTGCAGGGCTATTCTTCCAGAGGTTTGCCCATGTAAGGGAGCAATGAGATGGGTCTAAGGGCCACATGTAGGTAATCCTAATTTACCGATTCTAAAATACCGAATTTTACCGATTCGGTATTTTAGAATCGGTAAATGCTATGTAGGAAATAATTTGGTAAGTATTACCGAATCGGTACGATTCGGTATTTACCGAATCGGTATTTACCGATTCGGTAATTCCCATTCATTCCTATGGGCCTGGAGGCCCATAGGAATGAATGGGATTTACCGAATCAGTAAATACCGATTCGGTAATGGGGGAACACATTCAAGGGTGGCAGGATGGCACATTGACACCCTGTTGCACCCCTGAATCGTGAATGTGTGCACATGTGGCACACATACACGCCCTAAGGGCATGTATGTCTGCCACATGGCACTTTTGAAAATGCACAAAAATGCTTTGCCAAAGGTTTTCGATATTTACCACCAACTTTTAGTTAGTGGTAAATACCGAATCCATAACTATGCAATTCACTCATTTGAGTGCTCTCTACATTGCAGATTTGGTAATTTACCGACTCGGTATTTTTAGGGATCAGTAATTTACCGATTCCTTAAAATACCGATTCGGTAAATTACAGAATCTGTAAATTGGCCACCTACATCTACAAAGCCTAATACCGGTCGGTAACGGCCGAAATTCGGTAATTTTGGCCGTTACCGACCGGTATTAGGCTACCTACATCTGGCCCTAGGTTTCTCCATCACGTTGACTCCCAGGCTGGGCTTCTTTAGCAGAGGCCTTACTACAACTGCCTGCCAGGCGTGTGTAGAAATGCCAATAAAGCTAGAACAAGCATTTACAATGCAATGGTCTCGGCATTGTTAAAGCTAGAGCTATTGGCATTGCTCATGACATTATTTTTATTTATGTTTTTGTTTTTAAAACATAAATAAATGGCATTGTCATTTACAATGCCAATAGGTTAATCGCTCGCAAATGCGAGACCTATTGCATTTGCACCCACACAGAGCCACACACACAAAGCCACCCACACAGAGTAATTCACATAGAGCGACCCACACAGAGCCACTCACACACACACACACAGAGCCACCCACACAGAGCCACCTACACATACACAGAGCCACCCACACACACACACACAAAGCCACCCACAAACACACAGAGCCACCTACAAAAAAGCTGCACACACAGACAGAGTCACACAGACAGAGCCCAACACACACAGAGCCCCCCCACACACACAGAGCCCCCCCACAGAGAGCCCCCCACACACACAGCCCCCCCCACACACACACAGAGCCACCCACACACACACAGCCACCTACAAAAAAGCTATACACAGACAGCCCAACACACACAGACAGTCCAACACACACAAACAGCCCAACACACACAGACAGCCCAACACTCACAGACAGCCCAACACACACAGACAGCCCAACACATACAGACAGCCCAACACAACATTTATTGCTATCTTTTGTTATTGTTATTATGAGAAAAAAAGGACCTGGAGATAAAAGTTAAAAACGAGCAGCTGTGGCATTAGCCAAAACTATTCACTTACATACACGCCCTTCCCTATAGAAATACAATACTCGCCCAAAAGACTAGAGCAACACTAGCCACTACTCACATGCTTCAGACGGCTTTCACCGATGACACTCGACTCGTGCTGTTGGTATTTTCTAGTCATTCATTTGACATAGAGCTCTGGCTGGGGAGTAGATGTCTTCGCCTGTGAAAGCAATCTTCCAGCAGCTGTTACTTACATGAAGGAAAGGGAGACACACCCTCCTCAGAGGTTGGAGGGGTTCGACTGGGGAGGGCATTGGGTGGAGTACCGCTGACAGCACCACACTCGCAAGGGACATTCACAACTGTAAAGTAGGCAGAGTTCAATGTACCCATCCAGCACCTGCTTAAGGCCAAACCCAAGAGTGCAGTTCGGGCAGCATCACACAGAACTACGGAATCTCCATGCAGAAACTCTAGGGGTTGGAAAGTAATGGATTGGTGCTGGAACATAAGCACGTAAGACCATGTCCACAATGGAAGGGTTTGGGGACGAGCTCTGTTACCGGGTAGATTTTTGGGAACAGACGTATGCAAGACCATGTCCACAATGGAAGGGTTTGGGGACGAGCTCTGTTACTGGGTAGATTTTTGGGAAGGTGACCAAATTATCGTTTCTAAAGGTTTTTTTTCGTGCAGCTGCTCGGGTGTACTAGGGGGCAGGACAGCAAGCACAAGCAACGAGGGGGGGGCAGGAGAGCAAGCAAAAGCAAAGAGGGGGGCAGGAGAGCAAGCATAAGTAACGAGGGGGGGCAGGAGAGCAAGCACAAGCAACGAGGGTGGGGGTCAGGAGAGCAAGCACAACCAACGAGAGGGGTTCAGGAGAGCAAGCACAACCAACGAGGGGGGGTCAGGAGAGCAAACACAACCAACGAGAGGGCAGGACAGCAAGCACAAGCAACGAGGGGGCAGGACAGCAAGCACAACGAACGAGGGGGGGCAGGACAGCAAGCACAAGCAATGAGGGGGCAGGACAGCAAGCACAACAAACAAGGGGGGCGGGACAGCAAGTACAAGCAACGAGGGGGCAGGACAGCAAGCACAACGAGCGAGGGGGGAGGGCAGGACAGCAAGCACAAGCAACGAGGGGCAGGACAGCAAGCACAAGCAACGAGGGGGCACGGGCAGGACATCAAGCACAAGCAACGGGAAACATCACTTACAACAAAACTTTTACAACACACTACCATTACATCGCAACCATTACAACGCAAACTATTACAACGCATTGCTCTGGGGGGCGCTATAGAATAGGAAATAGGTTAATTTACTATCCAATAACCTTCCCTAGTGTCCACGGGGACTGGAGTTGGAATAGTAAATTAAACTATTCACTATCCAGCACCCAGAAGCACTATGCGTTGTAATGGTATGCGATGTAAAAACCGCGTTGTAACGGCATGCGTGGTAAAAGCATGCGTTGTAATGTCATACATCCACAAGCAACGAGGGGGCACGGGCAGGACATCAAGCACAAGCAACGAGGGGGCAGGGGCAGGGGCAGGGGAGCAAGCACAACAAACGAGGGGGGGCAGGACAGCAAGCAGAAGCACCGAGGGGGCAGGGGCAGGAGAGCAAGCACAACCAACTAGGGGGGGGTCAGGACAGCAAGCAGAAGCAACGAGGGGGCAGGACAGCAAACACAACGAATGAGGGGGGGCAGGACAGCAAGCACAAGCAATGAGGGGGCAGGACAGCAAGCACAACGAACGAGGGGGGCAGGACAGCAAGCACAAGCAACGAGGGGGCAGGAGAGCAAGCACAATGAACGAGGGGGGGTCAGGACAGCAAGCACAAGCAACGAGGGGGGGTCAGGACAGCAAGCACAAGCAACGAGGGGGCAGGAGAGCAAGCACAACCAATGAGGGGGCAGGACAGCAAGCACAACGAACGGTGGGGGGCAGGACATCAAGCACAAGCAACGAGGGGGCATGGGCAGGACATCAAGCACAAGCAACGAGGGGGCAGGGGCAGGAGAGCAAGCACAACAAATGAGGGGGGGTCAGGACAGCAAGCACAAGCAACGAGGGGGGGTCAGGACGGGAAGCACAAGCAACGAGGGGGCAGGGCAGGAGAGCAAGCACAACCAGCGATGGGGGGCAGGAGAGGAAGCATAACCAACGAGGGGGACAGGGGAGCATGCACAGCCAGGGGGCAGGGGAGCATGCACAGCGAGGGGGCAGGGGGGGAGCATGCACAGTGAGGGGGGGCTGGAAAGCAAGCACAACAAGGCGGCAGATGCACAACAGAGGGGACAGATGCACAACGAGGGGACAGAGACAAGAACACGGGCACAACCAGGAAACGCGAGCACTCACCAGACGCACAACGAGGGGACAGAGGCAAGAACACGGGCACAACCAGGAAAAGCGAGCACTCACCTGAGGACTTGGCAGCTTCTCGACTTCCTCCGGCGGCGGTCGGGCAGAAATGGCATCAGGAAAGCGGCGCCATTTTCGCATTCGGGGGCGTGTTTTTGCTGTCGAGTGACGTATGACATCACAGAGTTAAAAACTGCAAAAATCACGCCCCCGAATCCAAAAAAGACGGGGCTTGAACTGAGTGACGCACCTCTCCTCCAATGGCTGGCCTCCATTTAGGAAGCCAGCCAATGGAGAAGAGGGGCGGGTTCAAGCCCCCATACATATAAATCATAAAATCTCGGCTGCGTGACACTGCTGCGCAGTGTACATGCTAGGCCGAGACCTAAAAACAGTCAGGAGGCTGTCACTCGCAGCTAAAAGGAGTGGCTGATCATGGTGTGCAGGATCAGGATCATTTGAGAAACACGAAGAGTGGGTTTTTGTTATGGTCTTGAAAGATCGTCTTGCACAGTTTATGAGAAGGTATCTAGATGGCTCCCTCTCGATAATCAACATTTTCCTTCGTATAGGTTATATCCCATCATCATGCTGGCGGATTATAAGTTCATAGTTGGGAAAGTAGAATCCAAGTCGCTCCATGTCAAGGCTGAAGATGACATGTCCTTGAGGTACTTTGCAGGTAGGTTGTGGCAAACAACACCTGGAGATGGTCTTGTGGACGAGTTGGAGATAGACGAGTCAATATTAGGTGAACCAATGAAGTGCACTGTCTGTAAACACATAGCGCCTCATTTATGAGGTTTTGGCACAGAGCAGCACAGAAAGGAAACTTGCTGCACTGCCTGCAACAAGAGAAAAGGGCAGAAATGCATTTTATCTATAAGATATAGTGCATTTCTTCCCTTTTCCCCTGTGCTAGCACACAATGGGCTGCCATGCACCAACGCAGGCACCCTTGCACCTTGGTGCAATAGTGCCTGCGTTGTGGGGCTGATTGATTTTGTGCAGGAAGGGACACCTTCTTGCACAAAATCAAGCAATTCAGGCGATTTCCTCTTTCTATGTGTGCTTCAAAATGCAGCACACATGGATAAAACAAGGAGAAATGAAAACATTTCTCCTCGTTGCCCCTCCCTAATGCCACCCGTGGGGTGGCATTAGATTTTGACAAATTCCCAGGTTTATAATCTGGGAATGCTTCAGATTCCATGGATGTTGCCTGGGATCACCCGCAGCAACACCCATGGTACGCCTCTTTCACGTAGTGTTCTGCATGAAGGGGCACATATTTACAAGCTGGCTTTACATGGCCTTGTAAATATGCTGTGGCACATTGTGCCACCCGAATATTTAAAAAAAGTGACGTTCCGGCAGAGCAAAAGTGCTGCAAGGGGCCTCATAAGGGAGGCCCATAGGATGCTGACCTGATCTTAAACATTGACAGCATCAAAGGCAACAAAAAGGTCAAGTAAGTTCCAAAGACGGGGTTCACCATGGCCATTGATGACAATGTTGTCTTTCACAACATGGATGTTTCCCAGTGTAAATATTGCAAACCTTTGCTGCTGCAGATGTGGTTCTCCAGTTCAAAGCCACCAGCTTTCCTTACACGGCAGGGCTGATGTATGACAGGTCATTATTACCAAGTTCTTTGGCGTTTGATGATAGCTCATATTTTATCTGCCGCTGGGAGGATGGCTTCTGCGAGAGATGTGTTGAGTAGGACAGCAGGCGCTTCACTGAGGAGGACTTCACACTGATGATGGCACATTGTCATCTTACGGACCAGTGAGGATGCGTGAGGGTTGTGAATGAGAGTGGTTTGAAGAGGCTGTACTTGTGAGTGTTGATTGGTTGAATGGAGTTGGCCTCTATATTTTTGAGGTTGCTGGGATTGGAGTGTTTGCGTGTGTTCGCTTGCTGTGAGTTCAGTCGTTAAGCGGTAGTGGTGATGCAGCTTCGAGGGCTGATACAGACGCATGTTGAATAAGGAACTTGAGCTGCAGGAGCTCGGGCCCTTCCTGACTGCTTACTAATGGAGATTGTGTATTACTGTATTCTATGCAGTGGCGGCCGGCATGGATCGGGGGTGGCGTTGCGGGGATGTAAAAATAAGAAAATAAAAGGGAAGAAACGTACCTTATCCGTACCGCGTCTCTTCTCTGTAGGACTCGGGAACCAGAAAGCACCCAGGCTCCCCTGACCAATCACAACGCTGCAATGCAGAGTTGTGATTAGTCTGAGCGTCGTGGTTCGATGCTCAGCCAGGAACAGGGAGCCTGGGCATGTTCTCCATGCAGGCCGTAATGCAGCCTGTGTGGAGCCTGTGTGGAGAACAGGAAAAGTGCACATGAATATTTGTCAAAGAGTCATGTGCACTTAGGAGTGGGTAAACCACTCCACCCATGCCCTGCCCTGTCACCAGAACAGCCCGGCCATCTCAGCCTCAGGAACAAATAAAATGGTAATAACGTTCAGTTATTTTTACTTTGTTACACTGCTTAAAAGCAGTGGTGTGACGCTCCTCTGCCTTAGCAGAGGAGCCGCCACTGATTATATGGCTGCTTAATGCCGAATTCTCAATGGGCCCGATTCACAAAAGTAATCTGAGACAAATTCCTAACTTTATGACTTTCGGTATTCACTAAAGGCATTTAGGAGTAGTAAATTTAGGATTCCTAACTTTACTGCTCCTAAATTGAGCCAAAATCCTAACTTTACTGCTTTCGGTATTCACAAAAGGCATTTAGGAGTTGTACAGTTACAACTTTCGGTATTCACAAAAGGCATGTAGGAGTAGTAAAGTTAGGATTCCTAACTTTACTGCTCCTAAACTGAGAAAGAATTCTAACTTTACGGCTTTCAGTATTCACAAAAGGCATGTAGGAGTAGTAAAGTTAGGATTCCTAACTTTACTACTCCTGAATGCCTTTTGTGAATACCGAAAGTCGTAAAGTTAGGATTTTGTCTCAGATTACTTTAGTGAATCGGGCCCAATGAGTATACGTTTTCGGAAACTCCTACATCTTGCAATTCTGGTTATAGTACAACAAACCATGGGGCTGAACAGCAGAGGGCAGCCATCTCTGGTGTAGTGTATTTTGAAGTTTTTATTCTAAGTCACTGTCACACTTACAGACTGACTCACTGGTGAAAAGTAAATCATGTGATTTCAGCAAATTAGAAGAATAGTTTGCATGTATCTTATCATCCCATCGTTGTTATTTATTAATCTATTTATTTTTGTGCTGTAACATTATTCAGAAATATGTAATCTACTTCAGTGGTAATATTTATTAAATCCTTATTCACACTGTATACTAACAGTAGTACATGATGTATACTGTGCTACCACGTTACAATATTGTTCTTTTAATCTTATGTTTCATTACTTCAAGTACTATTGACTATTCATATTTCACAAGAGTTATACAGTCTAACTCTGAGCAGATTAATGCAGAGTTTTATTATGCCGTAAATGTTTTATTTCCTTGCTTTTAAATATGTCCTATATCAATAGAGTGAAACCAACCTCGACTCCATCTTCTATACTCTCCTCTTTTTAGAGGTGCTCATATTCTGCTTTTATCTCTTGGACCACACCCCTGACTTGTCCATATCTTCCATCCCCAGGACATCTGCAGCCAGGCGTACTTCGCCCTGCGCGCGCACTCCCGGCTCCTCGTCACCCTCTTTTCCCTGATGATGCTGACTGGTCTTCCTGAGCTCACCAACGACGGGGACCTCCACTACCTGAAGGAAGCGCTGGCACTAGGGAGGGACGAGGACTTTGCCAAGAAGCACATCCTCTACCAGATCTCCATCTGTGAAAACCTGAACTGGACCGTCCAGGCCAACTGGTGGATCCACCTGAAGATCGGCAGCAAACAGAGCTGATGCCGGCGCCTGGCGGGTGTTGGGGCGTTAAGTGTTATGGTTGGCAGAGATGGGCCATCAGGTATATCTAGCGTTGGTGCCATGTGTCTGCTGCCATGGACTGTGCTCTTTAAACTTCTTAAGAAGTCAAAGGGTGCAGTAATCAAAGTGAAGGAATACCAAAGCACATTTCTTACCATGAATGAATTTGCATAAAACATATCGGCACAGTTAGAGCCTGGCGGGTTGCCGCTGGGTCTGCCAGTCTGTGAGAGCCACATCGCCACATCTGGAGGAGGACCCCAGGCTGTTTGGAAAGATCCCTGCTATGTTCACAGGTATCTCTTGCCAAAATGTAAGTTCAGTAAGCCTGAATGCTGAGTCAAGTGCTATACTGTTTTGACCCATTCAGCATTTTTTAAAAACATTTTTAATGTTTTTCTAATACTTCCACATTCTAAAAACAGTTTTGCTCATGCCATATGACATTATACCCAATTCTCTCTGCCTTCCTACCCCAGTAGTGTCTCTCTTCGCATGAAATGTAAGTCAGAACACGAAGTTTACAACTAGAAAACTGTTGAATGCTCTTGACAATTACCTCCAGCAAACAAAAACACCACAGTGCATCCTTTATACAAAGCAAAGAAGGGGTGGATGTCCCAGAAGTCTCCTCACCTTTGTGAATGGATCAATTTAAGAGAATCAAATAGCCTTAGAAATGGGGAACACCTTGCCCATTGGGGTCATAAATCAACTAAAGGCAGAGGATAAATTGAGTTGAGCACTATGTAATGGTCTTGCGGTATGTATAGATTGATTGAAACAGTTATAATTATTGGATGAGGCAGTTTTTTATTGCTGAACACACAAAGCTACAAGCTGTTAGCAAATGTAATGAGGAGTGAACAGTTTTTTTTATCACGTGTTTCAACCCTTGGCGTCTTGCAGTCCTGGGGCTTTCTCAAGGCTATAAAATAAACAATCATACAGAAAGGACAATACCACCTCATTACTTTTGCTCACTGCTTGGAACTTTGTGTTTTCAGCAATAAAAAATTGCTTTATTCAATTACCAGAACTGATTCAATCAATCTATACATACCGCAAGGCAACTACATATTGGTCAACTCAATTTATCCTGCACCTTTATTTGATAGTGCATCTCTTACACAACTTCCGGCAATCTCAATGTGTAATTTAACAGTTGTCACCAGTTTGCCCTGATTCTCACATAGCCTTTATCACTGATGTCACACATTATGAACAATGGATTTAAGCCCAGATCTCTGTACTGGGGTGAATGTATGACATTGTTCTGCATTCTGTCCATCAATTGTTCTTTTTGCATTTGTCGCCCCGAGTGGGACAGGTATGCCCAGACGTGGGTCCCGTGCTCTCCATGCCACTGGAGTCATGCTATCCTGGGTGAAGAGGGGTGAAACCCCAAAACCGGTCCTAGAATGCTTGTTTCCAGTCCAGGGAGGATCTGGCTTGGCAGTTTGGGCTGGACTGTTCCCATGGGGCACAGAGTCAAGACTGATTTGCATATAGCTCGATTCAAACTGGAATGGCATGTTGAGCAAAAAAACGATGGATTTAGGCCCAGATTTCTGTACTGGGGTGAATGTATGACATTGTTCTGCATTCTGTCCATCAATTGTTCTTTTTGCATTTGTCACCCCGAGTGGGACGGGTATGCCCAGACGTGGGTCCCGTGCTCTCTATGCCACTGGAGTCATGCTATCCTGGCTGATGAGGGGTAAAATCCCAAAACCGGTCCTAGGATGCTTGTTTCCAGTCCAGGGAGGACCTGGATTGGCAGTTCGGGCTGCACTGGTCCCATGGGGCACAGGGTCAAGACTGATTTGCATATGGCTGGGGTCAAGGTGGAATGGCATGGTGGGCAAAGAAATGATGGATTTAGGCCAGATCTCTGTACTGGGGTGAATGTATGACATTGTTCTGTATTCTGTCCATCAATTGTTCTTTTTGCATTTGTCACACATTATGTAGACAATCATCATCAAAATTACTTTATTCGATTAATACAAGTTAATCATAAAAGTATATATTTACATCACAGTTAAATATTTTAAAAGAAGCAATTCATCAGTATCAATCAATAAATGATTTCCTGGATTTGAGACACATACATAAAAAAGAGGCAACACTGTAACAAGTTAGCGGATCAGGCAGCATTCGTAGAAAATACAGGGCCAGACGTTATTCTCTAAAATTGTGCTTACGTAAAAGCGGAATTAAAAACCTTTTCCGTTGGTTACAATAACATTTACAACAACAAAAAAAGATGTGCAAATCAGACTGTCGAGAAGTGTCATCACATGGGCAACACAGGAGATCATTCGAAGAAAAGATACCAGTGGGGTGGCCCAACATACAAGGGATATAATTGAGCCGAAACCTTAACAAAATAAACCTGGGCCATGGGATTGTTACAAATTCCACATAGGGAGATATACTGTCAACCTGCAATGGCCCTTCAATATATTCTCTAACTGTAGGTTTATTTTGCTGTTCATTCAATCTCCCTTCTTTAGCAGCGGTCATAAAACAGGTCTTTAGTGCATGTTTCGAGACTGAGCCACATTTTTTTGGTGATATGAATAAGCTACCTAAATCAAGAGTGTATAAAGTATCTTTCACATACTGCAGCCATAAAATGTTCTTCTTGTACTCAAGGGATAGGCAATCCTGTATTATTTGTTGAGTCAATGACGCTGTGAATCTACGCCAAACTGAGTGCCATAAGAGGATGAGCAACGTTTATCCAATCGATTATATAAAGAATGCTTAATTCTTCATGTAAATTAAAATTGGGACAACCAGTGGGATTATGTAGCCATACCAGAGTTCTCTCCCTCTCTTTCTTCCCTTCTATTTTCTTTTCTCCATCTTTTAACTTATTAAGAAAGTTTTTCCTTCTATGTTTCCAACATGATGGTAACAATACTCTCAGGACATTGAATGTAAAAATCATTTTGATACTCACACCATTTTTATACCTTTTTGTAGTCTTGATGATGTTATAAGGTTAACTCGCCTACTTCTTTCATGTACCATATGACACATGTATTGTCTAATGCCTTTTTTCATACATCAGATGTAATCGCCCATGCATGTTGTTCTCAATTTATACTTTGATGTTTTACTATGAGTATGTCATCTCAATAAAAAATTTTGAAATGACAAAAACACACCAGGTTTAAGACACTTTACTATGTTGATTAAGAAACAGAATTCTCCTCTAGTTACATCTAGTTTCCCTTTTAGTCCACTTTCTAAAGGTCCAATTCATTCTCAGGCCCTCAGTGTTCTTTTGCATTTCAAATTGGGGGTGTCATCTTGCATATAGTCCAGCAACAATTTACACATGGCTTCGAATTTCTTATGTTCGTCCCATGAATGATATACTGACTATTCCATTACCATTAAATTCCACAGCTGTAGGGCCCACGCCCCACGTTCGAGACCTAACTAAGGTTCTTCCAGTCACTGTGATGTCCTGTTTCGCTGCCAACAACATACGTGTTTTCATTGTCCATTCTCCTCCTTAGTGCCTTCGGGTCTACAACCTTTACACCACGGTCAAAACACCGCGGTGCCATTACGATGCGTCTTTTACAACGCAAGTCGTTACCACGACTTGCGCTGGAGGGTGCTTTAGACTAAGGAATAGTAGATTTACTATTCCAACACCTTCCCTACTGTACGTAGGCTGGAGTTGGAATAGTAAATCTTACTATTCCTAAATCCAGCACCCTGACTTGCGTTGTAAAAGATGCGTTGTGATGTACCGCGATCATTTTGATCGCGTTGTAACATCGTACATCCGTGCCTTCGAGCCCCTGGATCAGATACTCAAGATTATAATAACCGGGTCTGAAGGGATTGGTCGACTGGCAGCCTTCTTTATGTGGCTTAGTATTTCTTTCCAGAACATCACAAGGGTTGAGCAGCCCCACCACACACGCAAAGCAGAGCCCTCAATATTACACCCTCTCCGGCATTTACTGCCTGTGTGTGGTGAGAGGCTTTTTAGTTTTTACAGGCTCATATACTAATTGTACATAATTTGATATCATGACTCCCTACCCTGAACACTATGCACCAATGGTGGCATGTCCCGCCAAAGTCTGGTTCAGTACTCCTGCGTTATCGCTCTCATAATCTCTCTCATTTCTGCATGGAAGGTCATTTATGGGTTTTTGGGAGAGTTTTCAATGTGGCATAGATGGCTGATATAAGGCCTTTGGCCATTTAATAATTGGGAAACAGTTTTTCAAACAGTGTGAGTTCACTCGTCCCCGCCGCCCTATTCGTTGGATTCATCACCCAGTGTCTGACCTTAAAATATCGGTGCCTATCATTCTCTGGGAGTTTAAAGTCAGTGTTGCATTGGATGAATGACTTAATCATTTGATTCTAGAATAGATCTTGTACATATATGTTGTATGTAAAGCTGGTGTAAAGTCTGGGGAGCTCATTTATGAGCCCCTGCGTCACTTTTGCACCACGGGTGCGTCACTTTTTGTGATGCACCAGTGGCGTTAAAAATGCGCAATGTTGCGCCATATTTACGAAGTGACGCATCTAGGTAGATGCGCCACTTTGTAAACCCCTGCGCCACATTATACCTGAGCCAGGTATAAGGTATGCAGGGTGGGTGTACCCCCGCAAGAAAGGGTCGTAGGAGATTTCGCTGCGCCACTTCTAGGACGTCAATGCATCAAAGCCTTACGCCTGCCTCACGGCAGGCGAAAGGGTGACGCAGGCCCTTTCACTTGGGGCTTGCCCCATGTGAAAGGAACATTGCTTTTGTGACACACTCCAGCAATGCGTCACTTTTGCGCCACACCGATACGTCAGAAATACTGACGTATCTGTTACTCCTTGCGACATGATGCGCCAAACAGTAAATATGACGCATCCATCATGTCGCAAGAAGGGCGCACTGAGAAGTGACTCATCGCTGCTTTCACGCAGATCTTTATTTCTGGTAGTCCCTTTACACCTGAACCCCTAATGCCTTTTACCGTTAAGCATTTATTTTTTTGTTTCTCAAAAACAAACTTCCAAAGTTGGGGTGGACTTGTTTCTCAGAACAAGGACCCTAGTGCATAGGGAGTATTCTCCCTGTACGAGGTGCCTAGTATTGATTTTTCATAACCGGGCATGTATTGCCTCTCAGGGACCATCTTCATCAGGAGCTTCACGTTAATTGAGCAGATTGCAGTAGAGGTACCCGCCCTGTGTCGGATGGGCTGCTGCCGATGGCTGCAGCTCCAGTGATTGTAACTTAGTGGGGGAGGGGGCTCAGGTTTGGGCGAGCACTGAGCAGTTGCTGCCTGCAGCCCCCGCACTAACTATGAGCAATTCTGAATTTAGAGGCAGATTTACTATTCTTTCATGCAATGCAGGGCTGCAAGCAAAGTTGCAGCGGTGCGTTGCGAGAAAAGAGGGAGATCAGAAATGCTGCATATTTATAAAAATTTGGAGCATTTTTGCTCTCCCCTTGTGCTGGCGTACTCTGTGCAGCCTCGCACCAACCCAGGCACCTTTGCATCATTGTGCAAGGGGGCCTGAGCTACAGGCAGGATTATTTTTGTGCAGGAGGGAACACTTTCTCGCACAAAAGCAATCCGTAGGGAATTTTCCTCTTTCTAAGTGTGTTGCAGAAGAAATATGGAAGATAAATAAAGTTATTTCTCATCATTACGCCTCACTGGATAAGGTGTAGCATTTTGATACATTTGCAGGTTTACCACCAGTAGTAGATCTGGGAATGTGCCAAAATCCATGGGTGGGTGTGTGGGAATCCCATGTTCCACCTACGGAATGCCTCGCTAGTTGAAATGTAATGTAACGCCACGCAAGCGACTGCGTTGCCGTACGTTTCTTTCCAAAGCCCTGCAAGGCCATGCAAATCAGGCCTTGTGTTGCTTTGTAATTTCCAAATAAGCATTTGCATTACCCTGCATCACCTCACGCGATGCAAGGACGACTTAAAGGCTTAGTAAATCTAGGACGAAATGTATGCGCTTTAGAATATGCATTTGCATCAAATATTCACACTCCCGTTCCTGCTTGACAGCATAAGTCAGACCCTGTGCAGGGGGCGCAATACAGACAGAGGCTAACCAGGGAGGGTGAGGTCATTTGCCTCTGATGTCTTGAGATCTGTTCTACTATGAATATGCAAACTGGGCCAAACACACCATTGCGGCACTTAATTATCAAGGTAGCGAGGTCGAGCAGACACAACCCAGGAGGAAGCGTGTGGGGCAAGAGCTCAGAACTCAACAGTCAATCAGACACAATTATGCATTTACCAACCAGTGCTTATCTTACTACAAAAGTACGTGCTTTAATAACACAGCAGAATGTAATACTACACAGTACACTGGGGCTCAGCTTCAGGTTTGTGATTCCGACTGTGATTCCTAGGTGAGCGTTTACACACTCGCTGCACTCTTTACTCTGCCCAAAGAGCTTCTCTTGTGTCTACGAGACGAATTTCTGACATAATATCGACAGACAGAATATCGACATACAAAAATATCGACACAAAAATATTGAAATCAAAAATATCGGAGTCATATCTTCATAAAGGTAAGTACAAAAATATCGAAAAATTAATATCGTAGTACAAAAATATCGAAATTAAAAATATCGTTTTTTAAATGTATAAATAATAATGTAAAAATAATTTTAAAATACATATAATTTTGCAAATATTAAATAAAAACATTAAAACATAATTAAAAAATTAAAACTAATACATATACATTTAAAATAAATTAAAAACGTAATAATTTAATATATTTTTATTTTTTTTAATTCCATTTCATTGATTTAATTTAAATATAAATTTATTTTATTTTTACCCTGTACGCCTGTACCCCAAAAACCCCAAACTGACCCTGAACCCTAAAAATACCCCTTTACCCAAAAACCCCAAACTGACCCTGAACCCTAAAAATACCCTTTTACCCAAAAACCCCAAACTGACCCTGAACCCTAAAAATACCCCTTTACCCAAAAACCCAAAACTGACCCTGAACCCTAAAAATACCCTTTTACCCAAAAACCCAAAACTGACCCTGAACCCTAAAAATACCCCTTTACCCAAAAACTGAAAACTGACCCTGAACCCAAAAAATACCCCTTTACCCAAGAACTAAAAACTGACCCTGAACCCAAAAAATACCCCTTTACCCAAAAACTGAAAACTGACCCTGAACCCTAAAAATACCCCTTTACCCAAAAACTGAAAACTGACCCTGAACCCAAAAAATACCCCTTTACCCAAAAACTGAAAACTGACCCTGAACCCAAAAAATACCCCTTTACCCAAGAACTGAAAACTGACCCTGAACCCTAAAAATACTCCTTTACCCAAAAACTGAAAACTGACCCTGAACCCTAAAAATACCCCTTTACCCAAAAACTGAAAACTGACCCTGAACACTAAAAATACCCTTTTACCCAAGAACTGAAAACTGACCCTGAACCCAAAAAATACTCCTTTACCCAAAAACTGAAAACTGACCCTGAACCCTAAAAATACCCCTTTACCCAAAAACTGAAAACTGACCCTGAACCCAAAAAATACCCTTTTACCCAAGAACTGAAAACTGACCCTGAACCCTAAAAATACTCCTTTACCCAAAAACTGAAAACTGACCCTGAACCCTAAAAATACCCCTTTACCCAAAAACTGAAAACTGACCCTGAACACTAAAAATACCCTTTTACCCAAGAACTGAAAACTGACCCTGAACCCAAAAAATACTCCTTTACCCAAAAACTGAAAACTGACCCTGAACCCTAAAAATACCCCTTTACCCAAAAACTGAAAACTGACCCTGAACACTAAAAATACCCTTTTACCCAAAAACTGAAAACTGACCCTGAACCCTAAAAATACCCCTTAAAAAAACTAAAACATATAAAATTTAAAATATTATTATATACTTACCTATACTTACGTTGTAATGGTATGCGTTGTAAAGGTACCTGCGTTGTAAAAACATGCGTTGTAAACACATGCATTGTAATGGTTTTTGCATTGTAAACATTTCGTTGTAATGGTAGTGCGTTGTAAAAGTTGCGTTGTAAAGGTTGTTTCCCCGGTGGATAGCGTAGGGGTAAAAATTACTATTCACACTCCAGAGGGTGCAACAGTAGGGAAAGCGTTGGATAGCATGGGGGTAAAAATTAATTCCCACACTACTCCCACTTTAACACACAACACACTACACATATAAAAAAGACAATTAATATAAATTTCAATTAATCAATTAATAACAATTAATATTACTAAATTGATGTAATTATAAATGAACGAAATAACACATATTAATTACTAATTAATTAACAATAAATACCAAAGAAAATTACAATCTCTTTAATTAATTACATTTAATTATATCACACCCTATCCCCCTATAAACACACAACCCACTACACAGAAATAAATCATATCATTTATTCACTTAATAATTCTTAATTACCAATTAATTATTATTTAACAATAACAAAAAATTAAATATATTAGCACATTAACTCTAAATAATTTAATTACATAATTAATATTATTTAATTACCAATTAATTATTAATTAACAATAACAACACATTAAATATATTAGCACATTAACTCTAAATAATTTAATTACATAATTAATATTATTTAATTATCAATTAATTATTAATTAACAATAACAATAAAGTAAATATATTAGCACATTAGCTGTAAATAATTTAATTTACTAATTAATATTATTGTTTCCCAATTAATTAATTAACAATAACAAAAAATTATATATATAAAAAAATTACTCTAATTAATGTAATTAACTAATTAATATTAATTAATTACCAATTAATTATTAATTAAAAATATGTACAAAATTATATTAATTAATTAACTAATTAATATTAATTAATTACCAATTAAGTATTCATAAAAAATATTTACAAACATATATTAATTAATTAATTATTATTAAATTACTTCCCACCCTATTCCCCTATAAACCCACAACCCGCTCTGATACTAAAACGCAAAATGTAAACAAATTTACAAATTTTCAAACATACATTACAAAACATGTTTAACAAACATATAAACAACACATTAAAATACCTAACACTTAACAAAATTTCGATATTAGTAAAATTCGATATTAGTAACATACATACCTTAAAAAAACGATATTCTGTCTGTCGATATTTTGGACATCGATATTCTATACTATCGAAATTAAAACATCGATATTATTGTATATCGATATTTTAATTTCGATATTTTGTCTCACTACCCTACGAGACTTATACTTAGGCTTTCCAGTTTTCAGTTTCTATTTTGTGGAAATTCTGGTGGGTTTTTTCAGTGTTTTCAAGTGATTTCAATACCTTAAAAAAACTGTGGTTTTCAGTGGCTACACATTTTTGTGCTATTAAAGCAACAGAAACAGTGTTTTTCCGATGTTTATGGAACGTTTCGCTTTTTTTATTGCTTGTTTTCTGCACCGATAGAGCTTGTTATATATAGCCAGTTTACATACAGTGTATATGAGGTTCAAATACATTTTTAGAACTCAAACTTATTGTAATACACCATAAAATACTTCTGTAGTGAGTCTTTGGTCATGTGTGCTCGTTCTTTCCTTCACATGTAAACTTTTATCTGTGAAAAGGCACTCTCAACATAGGCACTTGAGACGGGCAATTCCAAAACAGCCAGTACACAATTTGCTAACTCTGACCACTGACATAGCTTTACATGCCAATACTGGTGCACCTGATGATTGCAATTCTCTTGGACAAGTTCTGCAACAAATGCGTGGAACTGGGTGCATATGCCCTCAGAGTTATTGAAGATGTCAAAAATTAAGCAGCACTTTTGAAAGTCCGGAGAAAATTCCCCTTTACAGAAGGGATCTAGTACTTGTGCAGAGTACCACAGTGCGGTTTCATTAACTTCAAATGCCATGGTTGGTGAAGGGACATTTCTATGCATCATTGCGAGCCATTTCACATACATTGTAAAATAAAATGTACTCAATTGCTGGCTTACCAAGTGGCAAGCACTCTAACATGGAACATGTTGCAGCGCCAATGTCACTAAAAGTGTCGCCCAGCCTACTCTCAAGGAGATGTTTTACATCTACACCAATTATGCTGAACACTTGGTAGACAATGGTGTTTTCAGTCTCTAGTTTTTTTATTACGTTCACTACAGCAGTCATGTTTTCCTGTAAGAATCTAAGAATGCGATAGAGTGCACTTTTTTACATCACTATCAATATGCAAATGAAGATCCTTGCATTTCTTGTCTTTGGCGTCATCACTCAGCAAAATTTCTGTAAATGGTTGCCACATGGATAATATAGCATTCACGGCCTCTAGGACTGAGAACCAACAGCTAAATTACATAGTTGAGATGACTCTTTCTTTGATGCCACACAAAGCTCAAAATTAGAAATATTTGTGTTTTAGTTCCTGCGCATAACAAAACAGTGCACCAGAATGGACTAAAAAGTCAATAGCATTCTTCATTAACTCTGAACATTGTAAAGATGCTTTCAGCATACAATCTAGCAAGTGGCAAGTATCTCTTACAGGGAAGCACTTCGGCTCAGATGTCGATTTTGGCAGGTCATCACACAACTTTTTCATATACGTAGCTGAATCACTGCAATTACAAACCACATCACTTAAATCTTTGTTGAACTTGATAAGAACATTTTGAAAACAGCATTCCAAGTAACATTGCATTCCATGTTTTCCAAAAGTCTGGTGTCATGTTTTCGCCACTATCCCAGATGCTTTGTGACTGCACTCTTTTCACATATACCTGTCACTACAACTTGCATTGAATGTTTAAAGCCTGGGGTGTTTGGCAATTCACCTACTATCAATACTGACTTACTAGAAAAGGGGGCTGATGTTTCAAGGGGTGTTACCATTATCTGTGGGTAAATGTGATGATACACATTGGGAAAGAGTCTTATGAAATCTGCCATTTTACCTACCAGTGAAATAATCAAACGTAGTCAAAATATTAAGTATGATTTTGATATTTCCTGATTCTCTATTGTTTGTAAAATAATTAAACATGACCTAAAACATGCCCTGCATCTTTAGACCAAAAAACACAACATTGGAGGGAAAAAAACAACAAAAGGAAGAAGAAACACTATTTTAGTGACATCCCTATACAACAAAACTCAAGCAGAATGTTAGCCCAGTCATTCTTGCTGCTACCTTGTATAACAAAGTTACTTTGTATTGGCCCCTTCAGGAAAAAAAATGACTTTCACTCTCTTTTTCCTTTCTTTGAATGGCATTTAGTTTGTGGTTGTGCAGGTGTTTTTTCAGTATATATATGTCTACACTTGTGAGGGCTATTTCCCTTTTGGTGGGGTTTTATCAGTTATTATAGGTTTAAACCTAAAACAGGATAGCGTACTTGTGCTCAAGAGTAAATATAGGTCTAGGCTCAGTATTTCCTCGTGGGAGAAGCCCTCTGTTGTATCGACACAACTGTCCACCTGTGTGAAGTAACAAACTATTCCAAAATAAAGTATTATCAACAATCTCAGTGTCCAGTCCTGATTGCACCTTTCGTGGATGATTCTTTTTTGACTGCAGAGTCCTGTAGTAACACAAAGCAGACCAGATGTGCAGTAGATGTGATGTCAAGGATAGTAAACCTCTACTTACCTACATATACTTACTTTCATTGTATTTTTATTCTTGATATTTACGCCTCGATATTTTGGCGCCCTGATAATCTTTCCTGATATTTTGGTGAAAACCCAATGGGGGTCGGTTCAGACTGTGAATGTGGGATTGTCCACTGAGAGGAGTGATGGAGAAGGTACCATGAGATCTGAGATGCCTCGTTTGCTGTGAGTTGGTTCCGAAAGGGTTGTGGAAGGCCAGTTTCTTTGAGGGAGGTTGCCAGGCTGATCACCGCTGGCCCTGAGCTTTTGTAGCAGGGTGGATTCAATGCACTAAGCCAGCAACATATGGTTGTATGAGAATAAGAATATTCAAGGAGGTCTTTACTGAAGGCGATAATATGACCAGGAGGGAAACACATTAGGCTGCTGGTGATGTCACTAGCGCCGGGGTTGGTGATAGTCAGTGGAAGGCCTTCAAATGAGTACTGTACGCATTGTATTTTATTCAGTGATTAATCTTTGAAAAATTAAGTGCATGGGCCTTTCTTGGAAGGTCAATGCAGCCTGCATTACCCATTGCCCCTGCCAGCACTGCCAATACAATATCTTTTAAACAACAGTGACCCCCTGAGAAGTGAGAGCATTAAATCCATGAATATAGACTCCGTTGTTACTATATTGAATCGACATGTCCAGCCGGACAGAGGTCTAATATTTACTTTTAGGCAATAGAAAGGGTTGTACAAAACAATACAGAAAGTGGAACACAAGCCTGTGCCCTACTAAACACATGGAAAACAATTACAAGTGGGGGAAAAAAGACAACAGGGGGCTTTAGGCAAAGCTTTACGGTTTGTTGTACTTGAGAATTAAGCAGTGTCAAAAGGCAACAAATCTCATATATAACACCTTTACAATTAAAGTACACACAGGGTTTGAGTGTATAATGTGTTTCAAAGTGTCGACGGCGTTTCGATCCGGCATGGAATTGCGCGGATCATCATCAGGACATAGATATTATGCCTAACAATAAGAAGCCCCAATTGCCAGGGGCTTGGTGGAAGATTTAAACAAGGTGGAGTGCCCGAACGATAAAGGGCAGCTCATGAGCCGGTCCGGAGGTTATGTGAGCCGGAGAGGATTTCCAGCTCATTCGCGAGTGCACAGGGCTATGTCGAATTTTGCAAGTAGCCACAAGGGTTCAGTAGAGCCGGCACGGTGGCCAGTCTTACATAACCTCCCCCTGTTTCCATGTGTTAAGTAGGGCACAGGCTTGTGTTCCACTTTCTGTATTGTTTTGTACAACCCTTTGTATTGCCTAAAAGTAAATATTAGACCTCTGTCCGGCTGAACATGTCGATTCAATATAGAAACGACTGAGTCTATATTCATTGCTTTAATACTCTCCCTTCTCCAGGGGCCACTGTTGTTTAAAAGAATTAACTCCCAAGGTCCCTGGCCGACTTGTTTGGGTTCCCTTGTTGCCTTAAAATATGCCAATACAATACCAACACAGCACCTAACCATCACACTTCTACAAGTTTAACAAAACAGACTATTTCAGGCCTCACAAAGCTATATTAATGGCGTGAGAGGCTGGTATTATTCATCATCAATGCAAATTGACTAATTAAACACGGTTGTTGTGCTCCATTCACAATTAAACAGACAGTGCCATCATGTGGTCGACTGTCACTAGTGCCGGTGCTAACAATTTAGTGCTGGTGCGAGCATCAGAAAACACCAGCTCAAATTAAGCACTGGTTTTATGGCAGTTGATGGATTCCTTTCAGTACTAACAACAGCTATATAGCAGCACCCAATGTACAAGAGCCCTCAAGACGCTGTGAATGATTACAACTCCTCCTCCGACTCTTTTGCTTTTCTGATCACATCTTAATAGGCCACAGCCTGCAGGGGGTGAGAAGTCCCTAGAGTGGAGTGCGCATGGGGAGTTGCAGGTCGCAGACGGGAGAAGTTCTGGACTTTAGTCCAGAAGTGCTGAGATTGCGACATTGTGTACTGATTGTCTGCAGGTGCGCTTGCTGCAGCAAATTGTGAGGTTGGATGTGGCAGTGTGTTGTGTGGCTGTGGAGTCACTTCAGCTGGAAGAGGTCCCAGATGTGCTAAGATTCATTTCCTGGGGTCCAGTAGGCCTCTCTAGAAGCTGATGGTCCTTCTGGATAAAGCAGCCAATCGCTGTATGTGGTGCTTCCCACGCACCACGAGCCTCTGCAAGGAGCACATTGACTGGTGCGTTCCGTGTGGGTGGGAGGGGCTATGCCTCGTCAGAGGTAGTAAGCGCTATATAAATACAATTACAATTACAAGGCCAGAGCTCCTACCCCCGCTACAAGGAAACTAGCAAGCAAAAAGAACTTTTAAGACTTCAAGGTTTATAAATAACACAGATTCAATTGATATGTCTACTGGCATTTAAACAAACGCTTCATGATTAATAGACGGTCAATATTACACTTGAATAGTGTGAAATGAATTGTTTCTAGGCGCTGATACTTGGTGTCATTATAAAAACTCAATATTAATAGATTTAACCAGAATCTGAATGAAGTTAAGTCAACTTTGTGAAACATCACACGTTTAATATTGCTATGTAAGATATAAACTGTTTATGTGCATTCCCTTAACAAATATATAATTTAAGGACCATATATATATATATATATATATATATATATATATATATATATATATATATATATATATATATATATATATATATATATATATATATATATATATATATATATATATGTTGGGCATTTTACTAATCTAAATTTGTCTTATTTCGAGTTTGCTTCGTAGTTGTATTTTTAACTTTCTCTTCTGCACCTGTAATATTTAGTTTCGAGCTCAATGTATTGTTTTTGTCTCTTTCCTCCTTATTTTCAGCTAAAATGCATCTGATTTCAACGTCGAGGTACACTGTGGATTATTCTTATATTTGTGCACGGGTCCTTCTTCTATGTGGCCGGCAGATGGCAGTGTGAACTCACTAATATCATAAACCTGTCCCTGCATTTTTGGGTCCGGTGTTAGCCAGACTTTTTGATTTTACTAAAATAGTATGTATTATATACTTACTTAACCACCTCTTGTCATCCATCGGTCTGTTGTGTCATTCACGTTTTGCTTCCACCTCCTACAACATACAGCAAGGGGCTTGTGGCGGGCTTACTTCAGCCACTGGCTCACTTCACTGTGAGTGACTGTATTTTGCCCTCTGGTGGCCATCTACACACAAGGTACTTCTCACTAGGGCCAGAGTTTTTGTTTCACTTTATAATTTTTTTTAACATTATTTGATGTGATAACAGGACTCCTTGGAATGGGCACAGGGCACGTTCCAACTTTATCACTTCCTGCCTCCTGCTAATGCTGTTTATTTATTTCGTTTTTGTGGTTTTCTATAGCGCGTACATGGCCTGGAGACATCAGAGTCCTTCACAATAAAGCCTTAACATATCAATAACAAATGGAAAATATACATTTACATTAAAGGTGGATCAAACACTTAACCTCTCCCAGGAGGTAAAGTGCTTCTTTGTTTATTTGTTTGTTTGTTTGTTTCTTCCTTCCTTCTTTCCTTTTTGCCTTCTATCTTTGTCTTCTTTCCTCTTTTTTCCCTAATTTCCGTCTTTTTTTCTGTATTTTTGTTTTCTTTCCTTCATTTTACCAAGTTTCCTCCTTCCTTTCTTTTTTCTTTATTTCTTTTTTCGCCTTCTTTCTTTCATTCTTGATTTCCTTTTTTACTTTTCTTTCATGTTTGCATTCTTTTTTCCTTTCTTTCTTTTTGCCTTCTTCCTTTTCTTCCTTTCTTTTTCTTTCATTTTTGCCCTCTTTCCTTTTCCTGTTCCTTCTTTCCTTTTGCCTCCTTTCTTTCCTTCTTTTCTTTTTTTGCATCCTTTCAGTTTTTCCCTTTTTTCTATTTTGCCTTCTATCCTTCTTTTTCCTCCTTTCCTTCATTCTTTTTTGCTGTCTTTGCTTTTTTTCCATCTTTCTTTTTGTTTCTTTTCTTCTTTCTTTTTCTCTCTCTCGCTATCTTAGTTTCATTAATTCCTTACTTTCTTCCTTTTTGCCTTCTTTCCTTGGTTCTTTCCTGCTATCTTCTTTTTCCACCTTCATTCTTTTCTTCTCTTTTTGCCTTTCTTCCTTTTTGCTTGATTTCCTTTCTTCCCTTTTTGCCTTTCTTGCTTCCTTCCTTTTCACCCTTGACTCTTTTTTTTATCTGTGCTATCCAAGACCTTATGATTTTACTAAAAGTAAAGCATAGTTCTTATAGGGCTTTTCAGTCAGACTCCATCCGTTAGTCTGTGATTGTGTCATTCACTTTTTTCCACCAACTGCAGCATGCTTCAAGGGGCAAAGTGTCACTCACTTCAGCCACTGACTGCCTTCGGTATAAGTTATGACATGCTGCCCTTTCATAAGGAGCTCATCTACACACAAAATAGTTCCTTCAGTGCCAGAGAGTATTATGGTCATGTTTACTTTTTGATACCGTAAAAAAAAATTGCCTTTAGCCTATTTGTTTTTAGATTTGATTAGGGCCCAGCAGATTCACAAACAATAAAGGGGCATATTACCAACAATTAGCGCTATTTATCGCTAACGATGCTTAGCAACGAATTTTTTAATGCTGAGCATCGCCGGAAATTATCGCCGAGATAACTTGCTATTAGCAAGGTTTATCTCAGAAGTGATAAAAATCCTCGCGCTAACTGCCAAATTAGAGATTATCGCTGGAAAACCAACGATAATCTCTCGAAGTTAGGCGTTAGCTTGATGATAAGGGCTCACAAACTTAGCCATGATAATCACCTTCCATAGGATATCATGGCTAAGTCAGGAAAATACCAGGTGTAAAAAAAGCAGTGCTAACCGCGGTTAGCGCTGCTTTTTTTATCACTAACAGGGTTAGTGAAATCCTTGATAATAGGAGAAATGTCGCTTAACAACATTTCTCCTATTATTTTTCTCTGGAACGCCCCCTTTGCATCTCATTAGAGATGCAAGGGGAAGCGTAGAGAAAAAGGGTGCTAACATGCGAATTTGCGTGTTAGCACCCTGTTGCTGATAGGGAGATCATTTTATCTCCGCTTTCTTGGCTTTTAAAGCCAAAAAAGTGGAGATAAATCCCTTGATAATATGCCCCTAAGTTTTGCAAAAACCATAACAAAACAAAATAGAAATTGCCAAAAGGCTGACAGCCAACGCTAGACCTATTGGCTTTGCCAGTGCTTGTTCCATTTCCATTGTATCACAATGCTCCGAGTCCAGACTCTACTGCTTCTGCTTAGGGTCATGTCACGGTCAGGTGTGCCTTGTTTTGTGTGTATGCACTTTATCAAGTACATTCATTCACTCCGATATTTCTCCAAATCAGACAGTGCAACTCTGAAAAGGAAACACTACCACTGTTTCGAAACTGTGCTGACTAAAAACCATGCTTTGTTTGAGAAATGAATTCACTTTGCTCGGGGCTTTAAGTGGGATGTAGAAGTATGGGGCTCTCTAAAATGGACACCGCCTATGTAGTGAAGGGAAGTGGCTTAAACAACTAAACTAAATTTCTGTGGGTCCTCTAGTGTGACACCCGACTTGTATTTTGGTTCCTCTGTGAACTTTCCGTTTTTACATCCAGATGAATAACATAACAACTGACATATACCGAAAACCAGTCAGGACTATTGGCTTTGTCAATGGTTGTTTGATGTTTAAGAGACTTGAGTAACACAAACAGGTGTGTCATGAAGACTTTTGAAAATGTTTCAATTCTGTAATTGTGTGACTGTGAATTAAACATTACTGAGGCCTGTGCTGGGATTGTGGTTTTCAGAGTATCTCAATCACTTTTGTCATGTCCAGTCTATATTAGTCATGTACGCTTTTCTCTCTCCACATCAGCACCCTCTTTTCACTTGTTTCTGAATACAACCCCTTCACTTCATCCCCCAAACACACCACACACACACACACCTGTAAGCACTGCATTTTCTTTTACTTTCACCTTCTCAATATGTTGACAACTGTGTACCCCCTTCATGTACATTTGCACAGAATCACAGTTGCAACTGGAATACGTGACCATTGCCGTGTGCGCTCTGCAGAGAGTCCAAGGATTGGATGAGCATTTATTCTGAACACGTTTTTGACCCACTGGCGGTCACTGAGAGAAACTCTCAGGGACATATTCACAAGCCCCTATCGGTACCACAACGCCACTTTCAGTGACGTTGTGCTGGCAATAGGGTGAACAGCAAAACAAACAAGATGATGGACGGAATGTTGCACAATGGCAAAACATTCACCCCCAGTCACAGATCTTGGTTTAATCCATCGTTATTTTGCTCACCAAGCCACCCCAGTTCAGACATGGCCATATACAAATCAGTCTTGACCCTGTGCCTCATGGGAACAGTCCAGCCTGAACTGACAAGCCATGTCTTTCAATAGGGGCAATAGGGGCTACACCTTATTCACAAGGCAGCGTTAAGCCACTTAAAGTGGCTTAACGCTGCCTTGTGAATAGGCCCCCTTTCACGCTGTGTTTAGCGTGAAAGGGGCGTGCAGTGGTTGTTGTGGTGGGCGTTCCACCGCAACACCCATTGATATTTACGCTGCCCCCTATTCACAAGGGCAGCATAAATAGGACCTAAAGCCAAATTTAAGGCGAGGAAAATCCTGGTCTTAAGTTGGTGATAGAAGGAGAAATGCTTTATTTCTCCTCGTTTTTTAATTCTCCGTGTGAGCTGCCTTGTGCAGCTCACATGGAAACTGCAAAATGCCATGGATCGTTTATGTACAGGAAGGTGTCCCTTCCTGTGCATAAAGCCCAGAGTCACCGGTTACTAATTAACCTGGCCCTTATATTCTGAATACCATGGACATTTAACAAGACGTCTGAGAGCTCACACAGCCTAGCTTATTTACCTGCAGCTTGAAGCAATATAGCTTCCTTCACTGGTGCTTTCTCTTCACCCTCACCTCAGTCCTGATGAAGACCCCGCCCCCAATGCGCCAAATTTGCTGTTCTGTTTAGGGGTCGGAACGTCAACACTTTTTATTTTATTGTCAGGCATATATGACAGAGAATATATATCTGCAAATATGTTAGGATATGACATTTAATGTATTTTCCAGGAAACTTTCTGGATAGTCCATTATCTAATTATTTACTGATGTATATATATGCGCACCACTGTCCTTTCTCACTATCCCTCCCATGCACTTATCACTTCACCCATCTGTGCACCTGTGTGTTGAAAAATATTCAGTTATGAAATTTCTTGTACTTTATATTTCGATTCATTTCAATGTTGTGATGAAATAAAATCACATCCATTGGTGGAACAACTGTATGGTGGTGCTTTACTTAGTTCAGATACAATAGATTAACTCTTGCTTTGTGTATCTGTTTTAAATTGCTCTCCACTGTGACATTACCTTGATGTATCACTATTTACCCAGCTCCAGTGGTTTCCCGGGTTGCCCCATTGCCACATAACTCGCCTTTCAAAAGGAGGCATTAATGTGGCACAACAAAGAGAAATACTTTTAATTCTCCTCGTTTTTTGCTCTTTCTATGAGTGTTGCATTCTGCAGCACACACAGAAGGAGCAAAATGCCATGAATGATTGTTTTTGTGCAGGAAGGTGTCCCTTCCTGCACAAACACAATCATCCCTAAAACACAGGCACCCTTGCACAATAGCACAAGGGGGCCTGCGTTGGTGCAAGGCAACTTTTTAAACTCAGTTGCGAGCACAGGGATGCGCCGTATTCTTGTTAATATCGCTCATAACGGCATTTTCAAAATGACGCAGCTCAGCGCACCAAAATTGCTTGCGGCGCTATGCTGCGTCATTTTCATGTAAATATGACCCCAGGTCCCTCGCAATCCTGGGATCAAGGTGAAAGAGGGAGGAAAGGCAAACCCCAAAAAACAAACAAAAGGGGGGTGTCTGCTCAGAGTCAGAATGCCTGCAATGAGTCTGGCAAGCAGGGGAACTGATAGAAGGTAAAGGTGGGGGAGAAGCAAAGGTGGACAAACTAATTCCAGAATTGCTAAGGCTACATGGAAAGTTGGCAGGCACCTCTCCAAGGAAAGTGTGTCTAAAGTAGCAGCGCCCCGCAGGTGTACCCCTTGAACTTGTCCAGCCTGGCAGCCTCTGTGCCCCACCTGCCACAGGCTGCTACACCACAGTCTTAAGAAGATGTGTCTCACAAATGCCCTCCACCCCACCATGGAGCAGACGCAGATCTCCAAGGCCATTGCTACTTCCTAACACCTCAATTCTCTGGGAATACTACAAATGTGTAAAAATGTGGGATTTCACCACCTGTTGCTGGTGTCCCCACATTTAGGTTTGCACAAACCCACGCCTGTGGGATTATACTTTGAATGAAAATTGCACCATCCTGTTGTAATTTCACAAGTGAAAATACAAGTCCTATATGACGTTATGGGAGTTACAAAGTTGAATTTGCCGCTGTTAGTGTATGGAAGTGTCACTTAGTTGGGCAAATAGCTTTGTGGATCCGGCCAGACTCCACACGTGTCGTTCATTTTATCTCAAAGTTCTTTTGCCATTTGGCTTCTACTCCAAGGACCCGATTCACAAAAGTAATCTGAGACAAAATCTTAACTTAAGTTAAACTTAAGACAAACTTAAGTGTAACTGAGACAAACTCCTAACTTTAGTACTCCAAATGGTTTCTGTGAATACTGAAAGTCGTAAAGTCAGATTACTTTTGTGAATCGGGCCCCAAGGGGCCGATTCACAGAACTAACTTAAGACAAAATCCTAAACTTACTACTTTTGGTATTCACAGAAGTTAGGATTTTGTCTTAAGTCTTAAGTCTGTCTTAAGGCTGTCTTAAGTCTGTCTTAAGACAAATTTAAGACAAAATCCTAACTTCTGTGAATACCAAAAGTAGTAAGTTTAGGATTTTGTCTTAAGTTAGTTCTGTGAATCGGGCCCCAAGTTTTCAATAAAGGCTTTGTATAAGATGTGAACAATAACTTCCTAGTTGAGACCATGTACATGGCTTATATTAAGTTTGACTGATCATATTTTGCAGTTCATGTATGCTCTTTACATTAAATTTGGCTGAACTTCAGTTATGTTACGTTATGTTATGTTACGGTACATTACGTTATGTTGTGTTGTGTTATGTTACATCAATCAATCAATCAATCAATCAACAACATTTATATAGCGCACTACTCACCCGGAGGGTCTCAAGGCGCTTGGGGGAGGGGGGTCTGCTATTGCTCGAACAGCCAGGTCTTGAGCTGCTTCCTGAAGGCAAGGTGGTCTTGGGTCAGGCGGAGGTGAGTCGGGAGGGAGTTCCAGGTCTTGGCGGCCAGGAAGGAGAAGGACCTTCCTCCTGTGGTGGCTCTTCGGATGCGGGGGACGGCGGCGAGGGCGAGGATGGTCGATCGAAGCTGACGGGTGGGGGTGTAGAAGTTGAGGCGGCTGTTGAGGTGTCTTGGGCCTTGGTTGTGCAGGGCTTTGTGTGCGTGGGCGAGGAGACGGAAGGTGATTCTCTTGTTGACCGGGAGCCAGTGCAGGTCTCTCAGGTGTCCGGAGATGTGGCTGTGTCGGGGGATGTCGAGGATGAGTCTTGCTGAGGCGTTCTGGATCCGCTGGAGTCTCTTCTGGAGCTCGGCGGTGGTTCCGGCGTAGAGGGCGTTACCGTAGTCCAGTCGGCTGGTGACGAGGGCTTGGGTGACCGTCTTCCTGGTCTCGGTGGGGATCCACCGGAAGATCTTACGTAGCATGCGTAGGATGTTGAAGCAAGACGAGCAGACGGCGTTGACTTGTCTGGTCATGGAGAGGGAGGAGTCCAGCATGAATTCCAGGTTGCGTGCGTGGTCTGTTGGTTTGGGTGCGCAGCCCAGGGCGGGGGGCCACCAGGAGTCGTCCCAGGTGGAGGGCGAGGAGCCCAGGATGAGAACTTCCGTCTTGTCTGAGTTCAGTTTCAGGCGGCTGTTTAACATCCACTCGGCTACGTTTTTCATCCCTTCGTGTAGGTTGGTTCTGGCGGTGGCGGCGTCGTTGGTGAGGGAGAGGATCAGCTGGGTGTCGTCGGCGTAGGAGATGATGTTGAGGTTGCGTTGTCGTGCGATGGCCACCAGGGGGCTCATGTAGACATTGAAGAGGGTGGGGCTGAGTGAGGAGCCTTGAAGGACGCCGCAGATGACTTCGGTGGCTTCTGATCTGAACAGGGGAAGGCGGACTCTCTGAGTCCTTCCGGCGAGGAAGGAGATGATCCATTCTAGTGCCTTCTCCTGGATTCCGGCGTTGCTGAGGCGCTGCACAAGGGTGCGGTGGCAGACGGTGTCGAACGCTGCGGAGAGGTCCAGGAGGATGAGGGCCGCTGTTTCCCCGTTGTCCAGTAGGGCTCGGATGTCGTCCGTGGCTGCGATGAGGGCGGTCTCGGTGCTGTGGTTGGCCCGGAAGCCAGACTGCGAGAGGTTGAGGGATCCGTTCGTCTCGAGAAAGGCGGCCAGCTGCTTGTTGACGGTCTTCTCGATGACTTTGGCCGGAAACGGGGGAGCGAGATGGGTCGGTAGTTTTTGAGATCGGTGGGGTCCGCTGATGGTTTCTTCAGTAGAGCGCTGAGTTCGGCGTGCTTCCGGCTCTCTGGGAAGATGGCGGTGTCGAAGGAGGTGTTGATGATGTCCCGCAGATGGGGTGCGATGACAGCGTCAGCTTTGTTGAAGACGTGGTGAGGGCAGGGGTCGGTTGGAGATCCGGAGTGGATGGAGTTCATCATACGGATGGTGTCTTCGGTGCTGATCGGGGTCCAGGCGCAGACGGAGGTGGTGGGGGGCGATGGTGCGGTCGTGGGGAGCGTCGGTTGTGTGCTGAAGCTGTTGTGTATGTCTGCGATCTTGTTGTGGAAGTAGGAGGCGAGGGAGTTGCAGAGGTCTATGGATGGGGTGATGTCGTTGTTTCCGGCGTTGGGGTTGGAGAGCTCTTTGACGATGTTGAAGAGTTCCTTGCTGTTGTGTGCGTTGTTGTCCAGTCGTGCCTTGAATGCATTTTTCTCTGTGGCGTGGATCAGTTGGTGGTGTTTTCGGGTGGCGAGCTTGAGGGTGGTCATGTTGTCTGGTGTCGGGTCTTTGCGCCATGCTTTCTCGAGGGCTCGGCAGTTCTTCTTGGAGCTCTTTAGTTCGTCGGTGAACCAGGATGCTTTCTTGCTGCCGAGTCTGCTGGGAGGGGTCCTCAGTGGGGCGAGGTCGTCTGCGCAGTTGCTGATCCACTTCGTGAGGTTGTTGGCGGCCTGGCTGGGGTTCGCTAAGCTGGTGGGTGGGTGCTGGTTCAGTGATGCGGTGAGTTGGTCGGCTGTGATCTTATTCCAGCTTCTGCGTGCAACCTGTTGCTGGTGGTGGTGGATCGTGGTTCTTCTGAAGCTGAAGTGGACGCAGCTGTGGTCCGTCCAGTGGAGTCCGGTGGCGTGGCTGAAGACGATGGCCTTGCTGGATGAGAAGACGGCGTCAAGTGTGTGTCCGGCGTAGTGGGTGGGGGAGGTCACCAGCTGCTTGAGACCGAGGTTGGCGAGGTTGTCCAGCAGGGTGGCGGTGTTGCGGTCGTTGTTGTTCTCCAAGTGGAAGTTGAGGTCCCCGAGGAGGATGTAGTCAGCGGAGGGGAGGGCGTGCGGGCTGATGAAGTCGGCGATGTCTTCGCTGAATTGTGTCCGAGGTCCCGGGGGTCTGTAGATGAGGGTGCCTCTGAGGGTGGTCTTGGGGTCGGTGTGGATCTGGAAGTGCAGGTGTTCAGCGGATGTGAGGGTGTCGTCGGTGTTGGTCGTGATGCGGATGGTGTTCCTGTGGATGATGGCGATGCCTCCTCCCGTCTGGTTGGTGCGGTCCCTCCGGGTGATTTTGTATCCGTCCGGGATGGCGATGGCGATGTCGGGTGCTGAGGAGGCATTCATCCAGGTTTCCGTGAGGAAGGCAACGTCTGGAGAAGTGGTGTCGAGGATGTTCCAGAGTTCGATGGTGTGTCTGTGGACGGAGCGGGTGTTGAGCAGGATGCACTTCAGGTGGTTGCTGCTGGTGTTCGGCTTGTTGGGTGCTGGTGTGGTGCAGGTCCGGTTGCATGTGAACTTGCACGAGTGGCAGCAGAAGGGTCCGTGGGTGCGTCTTGGGGTGGCTTGGTAGCATCCCGGGGATCGGCCGGTGTTGAGTGCGTTGAGTTCGGTGGCGTCGTAGGTCCGGCGGGTGGGCTGGTGTCTTCGGGGGCCAGGGGTCCTGGCACTGGGCGCGGTCCAGGCACGGACGGGTGCAGACGGGCTTACCTTTGGCGCACCTTCGGCGCTCATTCGGTGCTCCCGCTGTGCGCGTCCGCTGCGCGGTCGCTCAGGGGGCGTCATAAGTAAGGAGCCGGGAGGGCGGGTCAGCTGGGTGGCGGGAGCGGGGCGGCCAATGGGCAGTAGGGGGGCGGAGTCGCCGGGGGTCTGTGGCGGGAAGGAGGTCCGCGGGCGGCTCAGCGGCGGCTGGGTCGCCCGGCTGAAGAACTGCACACAGGAAGGAGGAGGGCAGCAGGAGGGGGAAAGGAAAACCCAGAGGGAAAAGCGAGGCAGCAGATGGGGGGAAAAGAAAACCTAGAAGGAGAAAAACGAAGGCAGCAGGTGGGGGCAAGGGATGCACAGAGGGAAAAGACGAAGGCAGCAGGAGGGGGAGGAGGGATTACATGGATTTGTGTAGCGTGACTTATCACCCGTTAAGTCTTCAGCTTTGTGTGATGTGCGAGGAGGCGTCCCTGATGTGAAGAGGGATGTTGTTCCAGGTTTTGGGTGCGATGTAGGAGAATGCTAGTCCTCCCATTCTGATTATTGATTTTGTGGACGTAGGGGGGAGCGAGTGAGAGAGAGGCCAAGCGTAGGTGACTGGTGGGTTGGTAGAAATAGAGGGGGTTGTTAAGGTATGTAGGTCCAATATTGTGTAGTGCCTTGTACGCATGCGTGAGGGGTTTGAACTGCCGCCATTTGTGTATCGGCAGCCAGTGGAGCTCTCGGAGGTGTGGTGTGAGGTGGGTAAGTCGTGGGAGGTTGAGGGTGAGTCTTGCTGTGGCGTTCTGTATTGTCTTGAGTCACTGGAGAAGGTGGTTGGAGATTCCAGCATTTGTTTTGGTATTATAACTTAGTTAGTTTGTCTGGAGTACTGCATGTACATTCAATGCTAAAGGATTTTGGAAATACCTATGAAAGGCTTATTCTTGTCATAATTAAATTAGGCAGCTCCTGTAGTTCACACTTTGTTTTAAAAAATAAGTCAATGGGCCCAATTCACAGAACTAACTTAAGACAAAATCCTAAACTTACTACCATTTTGGTATTCACAGAAGGCACCTCCTCATTTCGGTATTCACAGAAGTTAGGAGTCCTAACTTTACTAATCCTAAACTGAGAAAAATCCTAACTTTAAGACTTTCGGTATTCACAGAAGGCCTAACTTTAGGACTCCTAACTTCTGTGAATACCGAAATGAGTAAGTGCCTTCTGTGAATACCAAAATGGTAGTAAGTTTAGGATTTTGTCTTAAGTTAGTTCTGTGAATCGGGCCCCATGTTCTTGGGTGTAGTAAACAATGTTCATTTTTTGGGGTTGTGTGTCATGTAAAGCAATTTCTTCTCTTTTATACATTTTTCACATTCTCGAGGATATCCAGTTTCTCTGTAGCTGTCAGGTAGGGCCAGTAAATTACTGTTTTCCTGGTTGGCTGTAAAGGCCCCCCTTTCATTAGGTAAATTCCTGGTGCTTGTTCTGCTATGTGGCTTGGTATTTGTGAGCAGCAGTCTGTTAAAATTCCCAGCTGTTTTTTTTACGTGAAGTCCATGTTGACATGTTTTCATTCCTCTTCTGTCGTCATAGTTCATATGTCCTTCGTAGGGTAACAGGATAACAGAAGCGTGCCCTCTGAAATTGTATTTATGCAAGTGACTTTATGTTTCATAACAAGTCATTTGAAATAAATTTTTGTGGATTTATAGTTGTTTGCTGTTATTATATTAGTCTGTGATGTTTGTACACTGACATACTTCATCAGTACGCTCCAAGAATGTAAAATCAGCATCATCTCCCCCATTTGAGTGGGATTACATTTTTTCTTCACAGGAAAAGTATTTTTCTGGTGGAGAACCCCCCTTCCTACACATGCACTGCACTTTTGGGGCAGATCTCTTCTTCTTTACTCCCGGGAAACAGACTTACTCCTGCTTCTGACACGAAAGAGACTGCAACCGTTTCTAGGATGGAAATGTGCCATGAAACCAATACAGTTTCATGTCCCAGCAGGGCGCGCTCAGCCTTTCATCCTTCTGAGATTAATACAATTAGGAACCAATCAGAGTCTGGCCAAAGTGTCGCACCCAGGAGGATATCACTCAGGAGCTGCCTGGTGTTTCCGAGGACACCAGGCTTGGTTTTACTGGGCAGAACCACACCCAGTAAGAAGAAGACGGGGTCTGCAGGCACAAATATAGCTCAGCTCCTGTCTGCCTCCTCCTGTAATACAGTTCCTACAAATTAAGCAGTACTGTGTATCAGGACAATATAACCGTCATAATGTGGGGAATGATTCCACACATATCAGAATATGTTGGCCTAATTCCTAGCAAGCTCACAGTGCCCCATCTGAACCCCAAACCTTACAGGGTACCGGAGGGTGTCGCCAACCTCAGAACATGACAGTTTTCATTCCCCAAGGAAATCGTGGTAACAGATCCACCCTTTCCTTCCTACTCAGGCATGCCCAAAGGGAGGCACAAGAAATACACAAATTAACATTTCAAACATGTATTGAAGTGATTGGATTCTTCTGTAAAAAGCGTGAGCTGCAAGTATTAGCAAAAGGAAACAAAGCATTGTAAACAGCATTACAAGGATGGTGAAAAAGATAAACAGTTCAAGCATTAATTATTACAGTGCGATTATGATTATGAATATATGCATGCTCCTATCCTACCTACACTATCGAGAGCATAGTGGGAGTACCCTCTGCCTGATCTCTTGGGACATCCCAACCCCCCATACCGGTGTGTGATGTATCAGGAAGAGGGTCTGGGGAAGAGCAGGATACCGTCTTCAGCAGGATGAAGGCTAGAGTCAGCGGGCCACATCTCAGGCACAGCGTTCCAGGATAATCTTAGCCAAAGTGCTCCTATGCCAGATTCCTTGGGACATCCCAACCCCCCGTACCTGTGTGTGATGTATCAGGAAGCCGGTCTGGTGTAGAGCAGGCTATGGTCTTCAGCAGGATGAAGGCTAGAGTCAGCGGGGTCGCATCTCAGGCACAGCGTCCCAGGATAATCTTAGCCGAAGTGCTCCTCTGCCGAGGTGGTTTATATAATGAAATCACTGTTCCCATCGCACTGTGTCAGAGGTGCAGCGCTGATGTGGTTGTTTATTTTTGTGACTTAGAGCTGTCTCCAACTGGACAACTAAAATTAACAGCATCCGGTATAGTGTTCCTTATCCGTGTACAGAATGTGCTAATATGATATTACGCCTACTGAGAAATGTCCTGTCTGCAGAATAATTTGTAAGTAAGTTATTGTGTAAGTGCAAGGCATGTCAAAAGTGGAAAGTCACAGTTTAGAAAAAGATGTCAAGTTTAAAATGTGTAACTAAAATGGGGACTTGTGCACGGCCCTGTTGTACCTCACAACACTCCTATGTCACTTTGGACTATATACAGTTCCGCAAGCCGACCACACCCTCTCCCACCCAGTGCCATGAACTCCCTTGTAGCAACCCCCTACGTCCAGTGCTTGGTGTGTAAAAGAAAAAGTACAGGGCCCAAAGTTTGTTCAGAAGCCAGAAACTTGTACATTCAAAGTTCGGGTGCAGAATTCACCGGCCGCATACTCTTGATTCCACCTCTGGCCTCTTCCATCACCAGACATTCCCTGCCCCTTTATCTCACTTCTGCAGCCTCTTTTTCATCCCTGCTTTCTCTCTCTGCCACTTTTTATCTGTTTTTTCTCTTCTTTATTCTTTCCACCTTTCGTGCCTTAATAGATGTGGAAAAAGGCTCGCAATTCCGCCTGGAGTGGAGTGCCAGATGTGGATTTTCAACCGGTAAATCCCCTCAACACGTCATTTTCCATTTCAAGCATAATAACTGCTAATTGTGTGGGTCGTGGGGGCCATTAACAGCCGCAATAGTTGCTTCTAGACTCTGTTATTTTGTCACACCTGCCTGTAGCGTCATCCCCGCCCTAGAGCACGCGAATGAAATACGCCACACGGGAGCTGCGGTCAAAAACGTATTTATTCCTCAGCATACATTCAAACACTGTGCATTATCTCATACTCAACGTTAACCACACCCTAACACCTCCCTTAGATCACGTGTTCCCTCTCCAGAGTCAGCCCAGAATCGCGAGGGTCCAAAAGCGCATAACGTTAATACGCTACACTGCCCAGCGCAACTCGTGATCGGGTCACAGTATAATGAAGCTGGGGAACAGGGATACATTTTAGCCCTTCTGTGAGGTGCAGAGTTTGTTCAGCCAATCCAGAAACGTAGAAGGTGGGCATTAACTATTACTATTTGCCTGCATTTTCAACCTTCCTTAGCCGAGTGAAAGTGCATGTAACATACCGGCTGGGTGGAATATATGGGGCCTCATTTATGAGGCCGTACGTCACTTTTACGCCACTGGTGCCAATTTTTGTGACGCAACGCCAGCGTAAAAAATGTGCCTTGTTGCACCATATTTACAAAGTGACGCACCTAGACAGATGGGTCACTTTGTAAACCCCTGCGCCACATTATACCTGTGCCAGGTATAATGTATGCAGGGGGGCGTTCCGGCGCGAGAAAGGGTCGTAGAAGTGACGCAGTGAAATCTATGAGATTTTGCGGTACCACCTCTAGGACACAAATGCGTCAATATCTTATGCCTGCTTCTTACGTCTGCCTCAGTGCAGGCGTAAGACTGACGCAGGCCCTTTCACATGGAGCTTGCCCCATATGAAAGGACACATTGCTGGAGTTGCGTGACTTTTGTGACACACTCCAGCAATGCGTCACTTTTGCGCCAAACAGATTTAGTCAGAAATACTGACAGTAACTGCTTGCGACATGATGCGTCATACATTAAATATGACGCATCAATGATGTCGCAAGGAGAGCGCACTGAGAAGTGACGCATCGCTGCTTTCACGCAGCAATGCGTCACTTCTCATAAATGAGGCCCATGATGCCTGTGTGGAGATGAGTGGTTAAGAGGAGGGTGCTAGTAAGCTGCTTCACCATATGACGGTGGGCCTTAACTGCTGTTAAACGCCTTTTCCCCTCATGAAACCCTTACCTTCTCTCAAGCGCATACATTTGGCCTAGTGCCACGGTCTGACGCCACGTGTGGTGGGCGCTATACTATTAGGGCGGCCTGCAGACCGGAAGTCGTGCTTCGGCCTCACTCTGGTGAGTTCCTCTCCCTCCCAAGGACCGCGGTACCCGGATGAACTCTCCAGTGACCCCACACGTCCTATTAATAATTACCCGAGAAGAGGCGCTAGCTGTCAGCTGGGGGTGTCTCCCTGGTAACCCCCTCCACCCCCCCATAAACACGTGAAAAGAGATCTCGGCGGAGGCACACACCTCTGGGGAGCCAAGGTAGGCACTTCTTATATTTACAGGTTGTTACTGAACTTGCAGCAAGACATTTAATACATTAAATAAAACTACGACCTGGGTGAGATATTACAGAGTCAGATTTAAGGAAGACATCCCACCTCTGGGAACTGGCACGGGAGCAACGACCGCTGGGAATAGCGCTGGGATGGAAGGGCGCCGAGCCTGTGGGTCTGCCACAGATCACGGGTGGGAAGAGGGGGTGCAGGGAGTGGTGAATGTTGGGTTCCACTTGTGAAAGTAGACTTGCTCTTGGGGATCCCAGCAGGATGAAGGAGGGAACGGAGATGGGGGTGTGTGCACTGGTTAATGTAAGCGAAATATAGAACGAGATGCAGTCCCAGCTCCACACGAGCACTACGAGTGATCTTGGAGCTACATGCACGTGTGTGATGTTATAATTAGGGATCTTGGTTTTATAGTATTTATTTTTTGCAATTTCCGTCTGTATTTATCCATATTTATTTTTTGCTAATTTTATCTGTGTGTATCCATATTTGTTTTTGGTTTTTTGAAAACATTAAGCTGAAATCAGTATATTTCCACATTTATTTTAGCCGATAAATGTGCGCTAATGCTTGAATGCCTGCCAGGTTTCAGTGCTGTGAACACCTGCAGAAGATAAATCAATGCACTTATTTGAAAATATGCACATTTCTGTATCAACCATGTGCATATCTACTGCTGTTAATGCCTCTTTACTAAAATTCCTTTCTTTTTTTAACCCCCCTTATCTATCAGTCCACACATCTATTGGCCTGGCAGTCTTGGCACTCAGTATTTAGAATTACTCAAAAAGCAACCCAATTTCCGTATTTATCCACATTTAAAAATAAATACTGACAAGCAAATTAATGTTTTCTCTCTGTATTTATCTGTAAAAATCAGTAAAAACGGAAAACAGGGGGCCTTAGTTCTAATGCAGTAGTATGGTCGTTTTGAAAAATACCACCAGTAGTAAACCCCTGCCCTCTCACTGTCTGTGCCCTGTTTGTGTCCATGCTGGAAATGACCTGTTGGAAATGGCTCCCTCAGGGCTACAGTGACAGTCTCCCAATGTCGGGTACCCGGGCCGGGCGTTCACAGGCTGGCATCCCTGAAGGGAACCCATGCGCCAGTCCTCGACGGGCCACTGGAGCTTCGTGGGAGGTCATCCGAGAGGAGCCAGAAACAGCCGAGGATAACACGGTGCCAACGCAGGAGCCGAGACCGGAGTATGTACGCCAGCTCTACAGGTGAGGGGAGGTAGGGCAAGGTGTGGCGGGCGTGCCGGTGTCCCAGTGGTGAGGTAGGGAGATGGATGGAGGGGGTGGTGAAGGGCCTGAGGGTTGGGGTCTGCCATGGATCACTCTGTGCCAACCTGAGGGTCACTTCCTCGAACAATCACTCGGTCCTGTGCCCTTCTGAGAGGCTTTGCGTCTCATCGGGACCTGTCTCTGGTAGTGCATGTGATGTGCAGAGTGTGACGTGTGAAAGACGCGTTCGGAACAGGCCAGTCCCAGCTGGTACATGCACAACCATTAAGAACCAAGGGGCATATTATCAAGGGGCCGCAATAAAATTATCGCCACTTTAGCATTAGTTTTCGGCCAAAAAGCGGCAATAATTTTATCGCAATGTTAGCAAGGATACGCTAGCGCGTGTTTCCGTGATTTAGCACCCGCTTTGCATTGCATCGTTAATGACATGCAAAGTAGACATGCCTCAATAGAGAACTTGGGGAAATATCGCGAAGGCAGCTTTGCGATATTTACAACAATGCCCCGGCCGGCATAGCAATAAACAAAATCGCGCTAACTGGCCATTAACGCTGGATTTTAACGTCTGCTAAAATCCAGTGTTAGGCATACTTTGCATGGGAGCTGGAATGTGGGGTTACGACGACAGGGTCGTATCAGCAAGGTCATCGCTGTTTAGCAGGGAACATCGCTGGTTCTTCCAGCGATGTTGGGACATTTCCCTGCTATCGCTGGAATTTTCATTGCCAATGCGCTCACCGTTGTAAATACAGTGTTAGCTTGGCGATGAATTCCAGCGATAGGGAAACTCGCACTAGAAGCGGGCAGAAATAATTATCCCTGCTGCTTGTTAATATACCCCCAAGGGGGGCTCGATTGTTCACCTCGACATTCACAGCCCCTACGGTAGACCTACCTGAAGGGGTCCGCGTGTGACTGAATCGCGCCCAGCTTGAACTGCAGCATAACATGAAGTCCATGTAAGTCCGGTTCTAGAGCAAGACCTAACAGGCCCCCTCTTCAGACCAGTGCATTATCATATGGAATATTTCTCGAATCTGCTTTTAGCTGTGAAATAAATAGTATATGTTCTATTTACAGCTAAACTTAGTTCATGCAAGTACAGAGAGGCTTTCTTTGGTCCTGCCTTTCATCATTGCATTTACTCGAAGGTTCTGATTGTGAACATTGCGGCCAATCAGGCTGATTCAACTACAGACTTTATCTGCCACAACTGGTGCTCAGCTAACCCTCTCTAGCAACAGACTCATTGGTGGAAGAACAGAGGGGAGGGATGGAAGAACAAGGCTGGCCCTGTGGTAGTTGCCTTATTCACTTTGTAGCAGGTCAATAACATTAATTGCACTTTATTCTTCTTTAAACTCTCACCCAACACTGGGGTCCAAAAGTCAGACAAAGGCCACTAACTAGTCCTTTTCACAAATGTAAATGTGGTTGTTAACATAAGTTTATGACTGAATTTACCCATGTGTAAGAATGAAAGGAATTCAGAAAGAGATTCTTAGGCATAAAGCCTTTTAGGCGAGACCTGTTGGCTTTGCCAATGCTTGGTATGGCATGCCATGTGTTGAATTATAAGTATTTGCATAGTGTTTACAGTGGCTGCAGTGTCAATGGTATAGAATGGAGAGTGCCCTTGCCAAGGGGTTAGTGTGTCCAGATTCAGAAGCATTTTAGGACCGTACAAGAATGGTGAAAATGGGCCACATAGATGCTCTGAATGTAACATAAGTTGTAGGTAGTAATGGCGGAGGAGTGTCACCCCACTGCCCAGAGCCAGCAGATGATGAATAAAATGATAATAACACGTTGTTATTATCATTTTATTTATTGCTGTTAGAGCCGCGCTATAACTATTTGGCGAGGCGGGCCGGGCATAGCAAGTAGGAGAAGTAGTGTGCACTTATAAGAACACAGGTCTGTTTTTGCCGGCCGTCCAAGCCCGGCCAAACAGACATGCGCACATATGTTTCTCCAACCCAGCTGTGTTGCACAGCTGGGTTAAAGAAAAGCCACAGGCTCCAAGGAACTGTCTGAGTGTCAAACAAGGCGGCTCAGACCAATCCTGGCACTGCTCTCATCCTAAGAGAGCAGCGCCTGGATTGGGTGGGAAGCCTGTGCCTTGAGGTCCGTCCACATCTGGGCTGGATGAGATAAGAAACGAGGTGGCTGGAAGAGTCAGCGGGAGTGGAGCAGCAGGTAAGTCTCTTTTTCTTATTTTATTGCCAATCCCCTACCCCTTTCTCCGCCGCCTGCCCTACCACCCTAGATAGGTGACGGCCGCCACTGAGGTAGTCAGAAAAGTCCAATTGGTTACAGCTTTTATTAGAGTGATGCTTTGTTCTAAGTGTTACTTTGGGTGCAATGGTTATAAAAGAACCCAAAAAGCACTCCTGACAGCTTTTTTGTAGTAAAATCTAGCAATTATTGGTGTTCAATGGGTTTCCTAGAGTTTCAGCCCCTGTGCCCTTTGCCACTGCACCTGCTGCACCATTCAAATCATGGCCGTGGTGCCTGCAAGGTCACTGCAGATGTGATTGCTTGTTTAGTAGTAACATGTAGCAATAATTGGTGTTCAGTGGGCTTCCTGGAGCTTTTGTCCCCTGCACCACTGCACCTGCTGCACCATCCAAATCATGGCCCTAGTGTCTGCAAGGCCTGTTGACATGAAACTAGTTTGTGGATGAATACAGTGAACACAGCTTTCTCATTGGGCGGAACAAACTGAACCTGGACAGCCTAAAGCAAATAAAGCCAGCAAATGGGAAGCAAGAAAACGTGAGTTACACACCACAGAGCCAATGGCAAGCAACGGGTAGACGGCATTCCCAGGTCAACTTTCTGAAACTACTTATATTGGAGATGTCTTTCACATACCCCACAGCTGCGCTGTATGGTAGGCTGGGACTAAAAATGGGTTACAATCGAGATAAATGTTACGACACTCTTGCAGCGTCAAAGTTGGGTGGGGGTATCAATTACAGAGTGGTGCACTATATTTGTTAAAGGTGCAGGCTGAGACATGTGAGATGCCACCCTGACAGGCTACACAATTTCTTTCAATGTCATATTAATTTCATTTACATAACATTTGTTTTAATGGGATGTTACTTTATTTTCCTGCTTCCTCTGATTTCTGCGGGAGTGTGTTGCAGTAGCTGTAGGTGAGCAAGTGACTTACTCCGTAACTCAAAGGAGGTGGGTGAAGTTCATTTACACCTGTTTTGACACTGTTAGGGCTGTAGCAATGCAAGAAGTGTAGTTTGTGAATAGCAATGACCTTTCGCTTTTGTGGGTGTGTATTTGTAGTAGCATGCCCATCCATAAGCCCCTCCCTACATTTCCTTAAACTCCTCCAATTTAGTAGTAGGTATTCCCCATTTTGCCACCACTCCCTGTTCCCTCCCAGAGATGTCTGTTAACTTGGGCGAGATTTCAGCAGAGAGAAGATAGGCGGAGGTCTTCTGCTGTAGGTTTGCGTATTGCATTTTGTAGTACTTGAGTTGTACTTCTGTAGTACAAAATACAGTTCCTCATCTACATTGAGTCTGAAGGTGCGTGTTATTCCCTTTTGAACATTGTACCTAAATATAGTGGTATTCCAATACCACATTTGTGTTCTTCAATGGCGGACGGTCTCTTAATCTCATTCTTTTCCCTCCAGCATGTTGGGTCCTGAGACGGCAGAATATTTTCTCAACCCCCCGCCTCTTGAGATCCGGGCAAGACCAGAGATCCAGAAAATGATGGAAGCCATGGGAGGTAAGGGCGGCCAATGGACAGTTCAGTTTCTAAATACACAGAGGTGTTTGCAAGAAACCCTTCACCCTCAAATCCCAACACAAATATTTAGACATTTTCTATCTCATCTTTTTTTCAAATCGCACGTTAGCAGCAAAATACTCCAAAGTTCCATATTAAAGGCCACATGCACCAAAGTAGGCAATTGCGAATCCTTAATAGCAATTATTAAGGAATCACTATTAGGAAGTCGCAATTACCTATTCATGTAGGTTTCATAACAAAAATTGTGATTTCTACATATTCCTGGATAGCGAATCGCAAATTGCGGTTCGCTATTAGGAAATGTTTTCCCATTCATTCCTATGGGCCTTAAGCCCATAGGAATGAATGGGAAGGCATTGGCAATTTGGGAATACCAAATAGGTACTTGCAAATGCAATTTCAAGGGTGATAGGGGGCCAAAAAGCCACCCTGATGCACCCCCAAAACAGGTAAGTGTGCACATGTGGTGCACATACAGGCCCTAAGGTTGTGTGTGTGCGCCCCATGGCGCTTAGAAAAATGCAAAAAAGTGAATTTTTGTAAGGTTTTGCAATTTACCAACTTGAAATTGGTCATAAATTGTGATTCCTTAATGCAGGGTCACAATTTTTTCTTGCTTTTTGAGATTCCCTAAATGCATTTGCAAAATAGATAATCGCGAATATTGCTATTCCGTATTTTGCGATTTGCTTTGGGCTTGATGCATCCCAAAGGGCAAAATACAGGTCGGAAATTGTCCAATTCTGCACATAGGCCCCTTTGCTTGATGCATGTGGCCCTAAGCTTCTTAACTAGTTGGAGTAATTATTCACCAAAATGCATCTGCTCTTTTTTAGTTTTATGTTTTAGTCCATCAGTGGAGTGGAAATTGTTTTGTAAAAATACCAAATTCCACTCCATAGGCAGATTAGAAAAAAAGGGTGTATTAGGTACATGAACACTGAAAATGGCTCGTTTTCAGGCTTCCCACACCCATGTGGACTCTAAAATGTGATCCAGGGAGATTCAAGCTATCCACAGCTGTTTCAGTCAAAACAGCTGAATGAGCATGTTGTTCTGTTCAGCAATCTGTTACGCTGTCTCCACAACCGATCAGAATACAGCAATGTGTTAAGACTAGGGGGCCGATTCACAGAACTAACGTAAGACGAAATCCTAAACTTACTACTTTTGGTATTCACAGAAGTTAGGATTTTGTCTTAAGTTTGTCTTAAGACAAACTTAAGACAGACTTAAGACAAAATCCTAACTTATGTCTGTCTTAAGTCTGTCTTAAGTTTATCTTAAGACAAACTTAAGACAAAATCCTAACTTATGTCTGTCTTAAGTCTGTCTTAAGTTTATCTTAAGACAAACTTAAGACAAAATCCTAACTTATGTCTGTCTTAAGACTGTCTTAAGTTTATCTTAAGACAAACTTAAGACAAAATCCTAACTTAAGTTTGTCTTAAGTCTGTCTTAAGACTGTCTTAAGTTTATCTTAAGACAAACTTAAGACAAAATCCTAACTTAAGTTTGTCTTAAGTCTGTCTTAAGTCTGTCTTAAGACAAACTTAAGAGAAAATCCTAACTTCTGTGAATACCGAAAGTAGTAAGTTTAGGATTTTGTCTTAAGTTAGTTCTGTGAATCGGGCCCCAGGTGAATGGGTTGCTACTTGGACTAAACACAGATGCATGGGTGTAAATGAAGGTAGTTTGTCTAATGAGATCAAAGTCAAATTCCTCTCACAGACCTGTTAGATCCCTGACATCTTTGCCCATGCATATTCTTGGAAAATCTCTTTGTCTTTCCATGTTCAAGATACTTCTTTGATGGGCATGGCATCATCTTTGGTCTAGATGCACAATGCCCCCTTTACCACAAATAGACAGCAGAGGCATCGATTAACGCCTTTGTACTACACCTCCATGGGGCGGTCATGGTAGGACTGAGGTTGGTATCAATCTATAATGTAACCATGTGTCGATGCATGGAATTAAGTATGAATAGATGGCTTTGTACACGTGTTTGTGGAAGGATGATTTGTTGTTTGGAGTATCTATCACAGAGGCATTACCTCAGTGATAGGGATTTGGAGTCCAGAATTGGGACAATGAGGAAATGCATAGATTGCTTGCGTATAATGTTCATTATTCTTTTCTCTGGCCATGTTCCTCATGTCTTCCTCCTTTGGTATTTCTTGTCCTTCGGGTTCGATGGCGCTTGGATATTTACCACAGGTTTCTAGACCTTCCGCCAATCTTATAGCGTCCCTATTGGGCGAGCAGGCAACGCATCTAAACAAATTATCTAAAGATTAATGGTATACACATTTCTCTTGTCTTGGAGATGGGACCCACCTTCTCTAAAAAGGACTAGGGTACTATGAGAGTAGGAGAGAAAGAAACGAAGATCAGAGATAAATAATCTGGGTGGTGCTTGCTCCCTGAGCCCATTAGCCCAGAAAGGAGCCCCCTGCCCGTAGCCTACAACCACCACTCCCCAGTCCACAAACCCACAAATATGAACTAGATTTCAAATGCAAGATTCAGTTGCACAATACATGAGTGCTCTTTATTCTAATAGTAAACTTCTTTTTTTTGCACCATTCCTCTTGTTTCCAGACTCTGTCGGCGCAGAGCTCCTTTGGACAATAATTCGAGCAGAGTCTCACCAGCGACTGCAGGCGATGGAGCCGGTGGGAGAGAAGGTCGGTGACTGTTTAACTTCTAATGCAGAGATGTTGAAGCAAGACCCTTTGCATTAAATGGAATAAGAAGCTCCAGACACAGCCTGGTCCACATTAACACATGTTTCCATCCTTAGTCTGGTAGCTCTACTGATGAAAGGTTAATGGCCAATGGACACACTATTAAAGATAAAGACTCTAAGAGCAAAGCCACAAACCTGGCCCCTGCTCACAGTCTAGGAGCACCAAGCACTACACCTAGATGTGCCTTGCACTCCCCCAGGGAGCCTTCAGAAGAGCTGACATTCATATATGGTCACTGGGAAGCAGTCACTGCTCAAGGTTCACCAGTTACAAGGTGCCCCTTTGAGCAGTGGCGATACAAAAGAGGATGATGGACGGAGCGTTTGAGCAAATCGGTCTCACTCACCCCCAGTCAACTGATCTGGGTTTAATCCATCACCATTCTTTAGCTCACTCAGCCACGCCAGTTCAGACATGGCCATATGCAAATCAGTCTGACCCTGTGCCTCATGGGAACAGTCCAGCACGAACTGCCAAGCCATGTCTTCCCTGGACCGGAAACAAGCATCCTGGGACCGGTTTCGGATTCATTATCCTCATCAGCCAGGCTATCTTGAATCCAGTGGCCAAGTGAGCAAGGGACTCACGTCTAAGCATACCCTGCCACACTTAGGGAGAACAAAGCATATTGCCATGTCTGAACTGGGGTGGCTGAGTGAGCTAAAGAATGGTGATGGATTAAACCCAGATCAGTTGACTGGGGGTGAGTGTCTGATTTGCTCAAACGCTCCGTCCATCATCCCCTTTTGTATCGCTTTGTTCGCCCTAAGTGTGGCAGGGTATGCTCAGACGTGAGTCCCTTGCTCACTTTGCCACTGGATTCAAGCAAGCCGGGCTGAAGATGGCTGAAATGCCAGAAACTGGTCCTCGGAAGCTTGTTTCCGGTCCAGGGAAGGAATTGCTTGGCAGTTCGGGCTGGACTGTTCCCATGAGGCACAGGGTCAGACTGATTAGCATATGGCCATGTCTGAACTGGGGTGGCAGAGTGGGCTAAAGAACGGTGATGGATTAAACCCAGATCTGTTGACTGGGTGTGAGTGTTTGATTGGTTCAGATGCTCCGTCCATCACCACCCCCTTTTATACCACTTTGTTCTCCATAAGTTGGCAGGGTATGCTCAGACGTGAGTCCCTTGCTCACTTTGCCACTGGATTCAAGCAAGCCGGGCTGAAGACAGCTGAAATGCCAGAAACCGGTCCTCGGAAGCTTCTTTCCGGTCCAGGGAAGGCATGGCTTGGCAGTTCGGGCTGGACTGTTCCCATGAGGCACAGGGTCAGACTGATTTACATATGGCCATGTCTGAACTGGGGTGGCAGAGTGGGCTAAAGAACGGTGATGGAATAAACCCAGATCTGTTGACTGGGTGTGAGTGTTTGATTGGTTCAGATGCTCCGTCCATCACCACCCCCTTTTGTACGACTTTGTTCGCCATAAGTTGGCAGGGTATGCTCAGACGTGAGTCCCTTGCTCACTTTGCCACTGGATTCAAGCAAGCCGGGCTGAAGACAGCTGAAATGCCAGAAACCGGTCCTCGGAAGCTTCTTTCCGGTCCAGGGAAGGCATGGCTTGGCAGTTCGGGCTGGACTGTTCCCATGAGGCACAGGGTCAGACTGATTTGCATATGGCCATGTCTGAACTGGGGTGGCAGAGTGGGCTAAAGAACGGTGATGGAATAAACCCAGATCTGTTGACTGGGTGTGAGTGTTTGATTGGTTCAGATGCTCCGTCCATCACCACCCCCTTTTGTACGACTTTGTTCGCCATAAGTTGGCAGGGTATGCTCAGACGTGAGTCCCTTGCTCACTTTGCCACTGGATTCAAGCAAGCCGGGCTGAAGACGGCTGAAATGTCAGAAACCAGTCCTCGGAAGCTTGTTTCCGGTCCAGGGAAGGCATGGCTTGGCAGTTCGGGCTGGACTGTTCCCATGAGGCACAGGGTCAGACTGATTTGCATATGGCCATGTCTGAACTGGGGTGGCAGAGTGGGCTAAAGAACGGTGATGGATTAAACCCAGATCTGTTGACTGGGTGTGAGTGTTTGATTGGTTCAGATGCTCTGTCCATCACCACCCCCTTTTGGACCACTTTGTTCGCCATAAGTTGGCAGGGTATGCTCAGACGTGAGTCCCTTGCTCACTTTGCCACTGGATTCAAGCAAGCCGGGCTGAAGACGGCTGAAATGCCAGAAACCGGTCCTCGGAAGCTTGTTTCCGGTTCAGGGAAGGCATGGCTTGGCAGTTCGGGCTGGACTGTTCCCATGAGGCACAGGGTCAGACTGATTCGCATATGGCCATGTCTAAACTGGGGTGGCAGAGTGGGCTAAAGAACGGTGATGGATTGAACCCAGATCTGTTGACTGGGTGTGAGTGTTTGATTGGTTCAGATGCTCCGTCCATCACCACCCCCTTTTGTACCACTTTGTTCCCCATAAGTTGGCAGGGTATGCGCAGACGTGAGTCCCTTGCTCACTTTGCCACTGGATTCAAGCAAGCCGGGCTGAAGACGGCTAAAATGCCAGAAACTGGTCCTCGGAAGCTTGTTTCCGGTCCAGGGAAGGCATGGCTTGGCAGTTCGGGCTGGACTGTTCCCATGAGGCACAGGGTCAGACTGATTTGCATATGGCCTTGTCTGAACTGGGGTGGCAGAGTGGGCTAAAGAACGGCGATGGATTAAACCCAGGTCTGTTGACTGGCTGTGAGTGTTTGATTGGTTCAGATGCTCCGTCCATCACCACCCCCTTTTGTACCCCTTTGAGCAGTGGCGGCTGGTGATCTTTGAATGTGGTAGGGCACAATACTTGCTGCAGTACTTTTATGGGCCCCACGTGAAGAAAAGTTGGATTAAAATATGGTCAAATAGTTCATTTTAAGGCACAGTTTTCATATAAACTTGCTAATAAACCATAGACTCTGAAATGGCAACCATGAAATATCCCAATATATTTTTTTTGTGCCAAGGGAGCCTGGTGATCCCCAGATGGTGGCTTCACTTTTTGACATATATGTCAAGAAATTCCTCCAGTATGGCAGGCCCAGAACTTTGACATAGGAGTTCCCAAATCCTTTAGGGGTCCCCAAATATCAAGAATACCCACCAGCATGCCAGGGCAGCATTTTGTCAGTGCCCCTCCTCCCCCATATGCAATGGGTGCCCCTCAATCCAAAAGTTACCTTCAGTTTTAAAATGCACTGCGCCGATTGATTTTAAAATCTGCACTTTGTAATTTTGCTTTGTACTCCTGATTAACTCACCACTGGGAATTCTATACTCCTGCTGCCCCGTTCCACCGCAAGCGCTAGGCTTGTTTGTGTGGAGGGCGCAGGGAGGCACCTTCTTCCGGCCTCACGGCCGAGGCAGGCACTGATTGGCTGAACACGTAGAGCCGGAGCTGAGTAACAGCCCGTCCTCTACAAAAGCCCATTGACTCTGCTTTTCTCCCTGAAGACAAACGCACGCACGTATGTGAATGGTGAAGCATTTTGGGAACTGTACTGCTAAACTTTGGCTGTGTGAATGATATTCCGATTTGCACAGACCTTCAATTGATGTATTTTCATGTTTTCATGTTTTAAACTGACGCGCACTAAAACGAATTGAGCTTTAGGTAGCGCGAGTAAATTTTTAAAATGCACTGCGCCGATTGATTTTAAAATCTGCACTTTGTAATTTTGCTTTGTACTCCTGATTAACTCACCACTGGGAATTCTATACTCCTGCTGCCCCGTTCCACCGCAAGCGCTAGGCTTGTTTGTGTGGAGGGCGCAGGGAGGCACCTTCTTCCGGCCTCACGGCCGAGGCAGGCACTGATTGGCTGAACACGTAGAGGCGGAGCTGAGTAACAGCCCGTCCTCTACAAAAGCCTGATGCCCCCTACGACGCGCAGCGGAGACGCGCTGCGATCGCGCCAGAGTCGCGCCAAAGACAAGCCTAAGACCTGCCCGTCTGGGCCCGTCCGGGACAGTACGGGGCTAGGGGCACGGGGCTATGTCCCATCTACTCCGAGAACCATAGGTATGAGCGCCTCCTTCCTAAAATCCCTGCGCCCCACCAAACATAAAAATTGTACCACTTTATCGCCTCTACAATTTATAACAAATACTTGCTATAATTGCAATTTCATTCTCTCTAATCATCAACCCTACCCGGAGCCCGGTCACCACAACCAAACTCCTAAAGTACGACCTAACCTAGGGGCCCAATGTTTCACGTTCTACAGCATCAACTGTAGATCGTTACCGCAGCACAAATTTGATATTTTTAACCTCCTACTTGACAACAAACCTAGTGCTCTATTTTTAACGGAAACTTGGCTGCACGAAAGTGCGGGTCCTGACATAGCCACGGCTCTCCCTCCTAACTATGCCATAGTTAGGAAAGATCGCAAAGGTCAAGTGGGCGGGGGAATTGCTATTATCTTCAATAGAGATTTTACATGCACGTTTGAACCCGTTAATATACCAGACTGTGAAGCGGTGTCTTTCAAATTGAACCTGACCCCCAACTTTACAGTCTCAGGCATCCTAATATACAGACCTCCTGGGAATGCCAATACATGGGCAGCAAACCTGGCAAACTACATCTCTCCTTTCCATCTCTCCTCTAAAAACTTTTCCCTCTTGGGAGATCTAAATCTACATTTTGACGACCCTGCTAATGTGACTTGCAATAATTTGATGGATGATCTAGTAGCATTGAATCTAACACTACTCAACTCTGGGCCTACTCACCGGGCAGGACACTTGTTGGACCCCATCTTTTCCAATATCCCGGAACTGAAATGGCTTAATACGTCCCCTACCGGATGGTCAGATCATCACCTTGTTCAATTCTGCCTAAAACTGCCATTACCCTCGAAACCAAATAACCCCTGCCCGACATCTTCCATGAGAAATTGGAAGATGCTAGATGTGGAAAAATTTAATAATACACTAGCCATGCATCCCCCGACCTTTGGCCATGATATGGAAAGTATCGCCACATCCACTCACGCCTGGCTTGAAAAGGCCAGTGAGAACTGTCTCCCCCTCTCCCGTCTAAAGAGTAACATCCACCGTCCCCCAGCACCATGGTTCAATGAAAACCTAAAAATTGAAAAATCAAAATGTAAAGTGCTAGAAAGGAAGTGGCGCAAAGACTATGCTCATGACAAAAAAGTGGCATACCACAAAGCCAGAAACGAGTATCACTCTGCATGTGCTAAAGCGCGTGCCTCTTATGTGGCAAAGACCATTGACACGGCGCCAAACAAGGCAAGAACGCTGTTTAATACAGTCAAAGACCTTGCCGGCGCAAACACGACTGCTACAACTCGCCCTCTGGACAAAACAAAATGCCAAGCCCTTGCGTCTTTCTTCACCGATAAAATTGAGAAAATCATTTTCGACATCACCAGGAACACCCCTGCTCATGATCCCAGAGAGGAAATGCCCCTACTGACAACAAACTCTAACACCCTTGACCACTGGCCCCAATTCACCCTGGAATCATTGAAATCCACTCTTAAGACTGTCAAATCTGGCTCCCCCTGCGATCCATTACCCGCCTCTGTTTTCAGACAACTGGATGACCCAGCCTTAACCATCATTGCTGAAAGCCTTAATTCTTCCCTCCAGCTCTCCATAGTACCATCAATCTGGAAACATGCGATGGTCTGTCCACTTTTGAAAAAACCCTCTGCAGACCCTGAATTGCCGGCAAATTACCAACCCATCTCACTCCTCCCCATTTTTTCAAAATTACTTGAAAGACACATCCACTCTGCCCTCACCCTCTTCACCGAAGAAAATTCGCTCCTCCACCCGTCTCAGTCAGGTTTCAGAGCGGGTTTTTCCACCGAAACTGCTCTGCTGGGAGTAACCGAAACCATCAGGAAACTCCTAGATGATGGCCAGACAGTCGCACTCATTCTGCTTGATTTGAGTGCGGCTTTCGATACCATCTCCCACGCTAAACTCCTGGCCACGCTCGGGAGAAACGGTATACAGTGCAAAGCGCTCAAATGGATTGAGTCTTTCTTGTCCCAGAGAACCTTTCAGATCTCATCCCCCATCGCCTGTTCGGACACGTTCAGTACCCCGCACGGTGTACCCCAGGGCTCCATTTTAAGCCCTTTGTTTTTCAATTTGTACCTTAGACCCCTGGCAGATTTGGCAGACAGGGCGGGACTCACCCTGATGACATATGCCGACGACTCTCAGATCGTCTTCTCACTGTCAGAGTCCAAACCGACGGCTCCATCCACCCTCAAATTAGGGCTAGAAAAAATCTTCAGCTGGATGTCTACAAACCAGCTGAAGCTGAACGGTGAAAAAACAGAAATCCTCCTCTTGGGGAAAAATAAACACCTTTGGAATGCCTCGCATTGGCCTGCGGAGCTAGGCAATATCCCCATCCCTGCTACCCACGTTAGAAATCTTGGGGTCATCATCGACAATACTCTCTCGATGAAACTTCAAGCAAATAAAGTAGTAGGCCTCTGCTTCACCATCTTGAGATGGTTGAGAAAAATCCTCTGGATGCTGCCCCCTGCAACACAAAAGACCGTAGTCAATGCCTTAATTACTTCTCGGCTTGACTACGGCAACATTCTCTACCTGGGTTCGAATCAAGCAGTCATCAAACGCCTACAGCTAGTCCAAAACTCGGCTGCAAGATTACTCTGTAAAATTCCTAAAACAGCTAGCGTGTCTAAACATTTGAAGGACCTACATTGGCTCAGGGTAGAGAACCGGGTCAGGTTCAAAGCCCTGAGCTACATGTTTAGGATCAAATCCGGCACAGCACCCAAGTATCTTCTATCCTTAGCGACCCCCTACACCCCGGGAAGAGAACTGCGTTCTCTTACCGCAGCAAACTTTTCGACCCCGAGATTCAAACTGGCAAGAATAGGAGGTAGATCTTTCTCTGTAATAGGGCCTTCCTTGTGGAACAAACTTCCCCCTAATATCCGAAAGGAAGAAAATTACGCTAGCTTCAGAAAGAACATAAAGACCTGGCTCTTCCAGAAATAAGTCCCCATGCTTCACCGTTACCTCCGTTCATAGAAGAATCATCGGCGCCGGGAAACCCTTCTTGGGTAGCTGTGCGCCATACAAATGTAAATAAATAAATTAAAAAAAATAAGTTTGCCAGTGACAGAATTTCACCCACATGCTCCCCATATACCATGTGAGAGTCATTTGTCAAGATTCACCACCAGTAAACCAGGATCAGCATTTTGTTCAGGTTTATAGAGGCACTCCACTATGTGTAAAGACTTACCTCCAATGTGTCAAGACCAGCATATTGCCACGTGTGCTGGCTCACCCATATGCCATGGTTGCATTCCTATATGCCAAGAGTTATTTCCAGCATGACAGCAACTGCGCACACCCATAAGCATAAGAGACCTCACCAACTCTGGCACGCATGCACTCACACTATACAGTCACACATACACATACTCGCAGTCACCCACGCACATTTACTCCCACTCACACTTTCAAGTCCTTCTCTCTCTCACACACTCACTCTGTAATCTTCGCACACTCTGATACACTCACTTGTAGACCACTCACTCATTAGCTCTTTCACTCTCTCTCATACATTTTCTCAGTCATTGTCACTCATTCACACACACGAACACTCACACTCACTCTTTTGACTCATTCTCTCTCACTCACATTCACAAATTTTCTCTGATACACTCATTTATAGACCACTCTCACTCATTATCTCTTTCACTCTCTTTCATACATTTTCTCACTCATTCACACACACACATAAACACAAACACTCACACTCACTCTTTTCATTCATTCTCTCTCACTCACATTCACAAATTTTCTCTGATACACTCACTTGTAGACAACTCTCACTCATTAGCTCTTTCATTCTCTCTCATACATTTTCTCACTCATTGTCACTCATTCACACACACAAACACTCACACTCACTCTTTTCACTCATTCTCTCTCACTCACATTCACAAATTTTCTCTGATACATTCACTTATAGACCACTCTCACTCATTAGCTCGTTCACTCTCTCACACACATTTACTCACACCCACCCTTTCAAGTCCTTCTCTCTCTCACACACTCACTCTGTAATCTTCGCTCACTCTGATACACTCACTTATAGACCACTCTCACTCATTATCTCTTTCACTCTCTTTCATACATGTTCTCACTCATTCACCCACACACATACACACAAACACTCACACTCTTTTCACTCATTCTCTCGCACTCACTTTCACAAATTTTCTGATACAGTCACTTGTAGATCACTTTCACTCATTAGCTCTTTCACTCTCTCTCATACATTTCTTCACTTATTGTCACTCATTCACACACACACATACACACAAACTCACTATTTTCACTCGTTTTCTCTCACTCACTTTCACAAATTTTCTCTGATACACTCACTTGTAGACCACTCTCACTCATTAGCTCTTTCACTCTCTCACACACATTTACTCACACTCACACTTTCAAGTCATTCTCTTTCTCATACACTCACTCTGTAATCTTCGCACACTCTGATACACTCACTTGTAGACCACTCACTCATTAGCTCTTTCACTATCTCTCATACATTTTCTCAGTCATTGTCACTCATTCACACACACACTCACACTCACTCTTTTCACTCATTCTCTCTCATTCACATTCACAACTTTTCTCTGATACACTCACTTGTAGACAACTCTCACTCATTAGCTCTTTCATTCTCTCTCATACATTTTCTCAGTCATTGTCACTCATTCACACACACAAACACTCACACTCACTCTTTTCACTCATTCTCTCTCACTCACATTCACAAATTTTCTCTGATACATTCACTTATAGACCACTCTCACTCATTAGCTCGTTCACTCTCTCACACACATTTACTCACACCCACACTTTCAAGTCCTTCTCTCTCTCACACACTCACTCTGTAATCTTCGCTCACTCTGATACACTCACTTATAGACCACTCTCACTCATTATCTCTTTCACTCACTTTCATACATGTTCTCACTCATTCACCCACACACATACACACAAACACTCACACTCTTTTCACTCATTCTCTCGCACTCACTTTCACAAATTTTCTGATACAGTCACTTGTAGATCACTTTCACTCATTAGCTCTTTCACTCTCTCTCATACATTTCTTCACTTATTGTCACTCATTCACACACACACATACACACAAACTCACTATTTTCACTCGTTTTCTCTCACTCACTTTCACAAATTTTCTCTGATACACTCACTTGTAGACCACTCTCACTCATTAGCTCTTTCACTCTCTCACACACATTTACTCACACTCACACTTTCAAGTCATTCTCTTTCTCATACACTCACTCTGTAATCTTCGCACACTCTGATACACTCACTTGTAGACCACTCACTCATTAGCTCTTTCACTATCTCTCATACATTTTCTCAGTCATTGTCACTCATTCACACACACACTCACACTCACTCTTTTCACTCATTCTCTCTCATTCACATTCACAACTTTTCTCTGATACACTCACTTGTAGACAACTCTCACTCATTAGCTCTTTCATTCTCTCTCATACATTTTCTCAGTCATTGTCACTCATTCACACACACAAACACTCACACTCACTCTTTTCACTCATCCTCTCTCACTCACATTCACAAATTTTCTCTGATACATTCACTTATAGACCACTCTCACTCATTAGCTCGTTCACTCTCTCACACACATTTACTCACACCCACACTTTCAAGTCCTTCTCTCTCTCACACACTCACTCTGTAATCTTTGCTCACTCTGATACACTCATTTATAACCCACTCTCACTCATTATCTCCTTCACTCTCTTTCATACATTTTCTCACTCATTCACACATACACACAGACACTACCACTCACTCTTTTCACTCATTCTCTCGCACTCACTTTCACAAATTTTCTCTGATACAGTCACTTGTAGACCACTTTCACTCATTAGCTCTTTCACTCTTTCTCATACATTTCTTCACTTATTGTCACTCATTCACACACACACAAACTCACTCTTTTCACTCGTTTTCTCTCACTCACTTTCACAAATTGTCTCTGATACACTCACTTATAGACCACTCTCACTCATTAGCTCTTTCACGCTCTCTCATACATTTTCTCACTCATTGTCACTCATTCACACACACACAAACACACTCACACACACTCATTCTCACTCACTTTCCCTACTTCTCATTCACACTCACTCACTTACACAGGACACCATTGTGAACACTGTGTTTACTTACCATGCATCTTCTACTGGTGGTAACTTCTGTTTAAGGGGTCTCCACTCATCCATGGCAGCAGCAGGGCAGGAATCTGGTGCTGCTGGGTCAGGGATCCAGCAGGCCAGGATTACTTTGCTGCAAATGAGAAGCCAGACAGGGCAACAGGGGCAGAATAGATGAGGGAACACCATGCCTCTCCTGGGTTCCAAATGGACTGGAAGAGCAGCCCTGTCAGAAGCTTGGACAGAGCCTGGGGTACTATCCCAGAAGCTCGGGTAGAGTTCAGCTGGCCACAGGGAAGCGTTGACTAGAGCCCTGATGGCCACATTTTAGGAGATCGGTCCTCTGTCTCAGACATGCGCAGTATGTCTGCTAAATAATAAGGATTGTACCTGAGTGTGAGGATGTAGTTGAAGTATGGTCTCACACATGCGCAGTCCAACATCATCATAATACGCATGTGTGAGACCATACTATTATGATGAGCTCTGTGTTCTTGATCAGCACTTTCCAAATGGATCAGGGCTCGGCCCCTCATCCTTCTCCATCTGTGCTGAGGACCCTGGAGAGGCTTGAAGGGCAGACGCACACTTGGGCAGTCTTCATCAAACGTTGTGTTTTTATTAACTCTGCTATATGAAATACTGAGGACATGTTGGTACATGTCAGGGGCATTTGTGGAGGCCGGCAGGCGGCCGGACTCTGCCCTAATGCCATGCGAACCACTGCTGCAGTCTTGAGCTGTGGTACGGACTGTAAGGCGCAAATATCTCCAATCTCTCACGGCTACGGGCCATATTATCAAGAACGGTGATAACATTATCGCCGCTTTAGTGGAAGGAAACTGCCGCTAAAACAGCGATAAGGGGCTTGATAATAGGCCCTTGAGAATTCCCATAAAAGCCCAGGTTTGATGTCTTCACACCAGAACCTGGGCTTCTATGGGAATTCTCAAGGGCATATTATCAAGCCCTTTATCGCCGCTTTAAAGCGGTGATAATGTTATCGCCGTTCTTGATAATATGGCCCATCATGTCCAAAGTTAAAAAAGGACCTCAACTAGTTCCTAAAATAGCAAAACAACCAAGTTCAAGAAAAATCCATGAATTCTTCTGGTAGACCTTGAGTGAGCCACCTCTGGGGAACATGGAGCGCACCTGAGGACTTAAGAAGAAGAAGGCCTCCAGTTCTCCAGGGGCAGTCGGGCAGCAGTCCAGTCGCCATCCTGCAGCGACACAAAAGTGACCCCATAGTCTAAGAAAGGGGCCCAACAGATGTTCTCTGTGGTGGCCTGGAGGAGCCCCAGGTGCAACTCCAGCAGGGAGAAGTATTACCTGCCTGAGAAGTAATGGGGAATAACGGGTGGATGTTGGTGCTAACTGTACCAAAAGCTGCATCTCCCAGTAAATAATGGACCTTTCCTCGCATTAAATATGATAATTATTGGCTGCAATGAGAGAGTTGACAGGGAATGAAGTGTAACTGTAATGGCAGCTTCTGTGAGTAAACCTCCCAGACTCAACAGACAAGAAGAGGAGCATGCAATCTTAGAAAAAATGTGCAAGAACATGTCAGCACTAGAACATGTCAGTACTAGAACATGTCAGTACTAGAACATGCCAGTACTAGAACATGTCAGTACTAGAACATGTCAGTACTAGAACATGCCAGTACTAGAACATGTCAGTACTAGAACATGCCAGTACTAGAACATGTCAGTACTAGAACATGTCAGTACTAGAACATGTCAGTACTAGAACACGTCAGTACTAGAACACGTCAGTACTAGAACACGCCAGTACTAGAACACGCCAGTACTAGAACATGCCAGTACTAGAACATGTCAGTACTCGAACATGCCAGTACTAGAACATGCCAGTACTAGAACATGCCAGTACTAGAACATGTCAGTACTAGAACATGTCAGTACTAGAACATGGCAGTACTAGAACATGTCAGTACTAGAACATGCCAGTTCTAGAACATGTCAGTACTAGAACATGTCAGTACTAGCAACAATAACAGAAAATTGGGACCCCCTCTATTGAGTTCTCTTGGTCAGGGAAAAGAGAGGACAATATAGACAAAACCAAGAGAAATTCCCCTATGACCTTATACTTACATATCCGACATAGTTCAAAATATATTTCACAGTAAGAGAATTATTCTAATCACCACAGAAAACATAGGTTTATATCAATTTCATTATTTTCTTTTATTTTTTTATACAAACAGACTTATTTCTTTGTTCTTTTTTGTTGGATACTTTCATCATATCAATACAAATTTTATAAACATTTAAAAATACAATATATTATTCATATGTCAAAAACCTAAACAAGTTCTATGAAAAAGGCCCTGTTAACCACACATACAGCAACTAACACTCCCTATTCATACATACTCAATAACATCCTACACTCAACATATAATACATCCTTTCATTTCTGTGTTTGAGGTAGTCCAGATGATATAGGTGTCTAAATACGCCAGGTCAACGCGTTTCGGTGGGTTAGTACCACCTTCCTCAGGACCAATGGAATTTTCCCTCTAATCCTTGTGGGTACAGGGTATCTGTAATAATAAATGTAAATTCATGTGTCTGTGGCTAATTAATCAAAAAACAAAACAGTCAAAACACTACATAGTATAATTGTTTAGATTATTTTCAATTGCCCAGTACTAGCAACAATTAAACCCAGCTCTCAGTCATCCATGGCTGCTCAAGCTCAAAAGAAGGATCATGCAAACCAGTCCCAAGGAATGAAGTATAAATTCCTTAGTTAAACGGCAGAGGACACAGTTTCAAGCTTCTAAACAGACTCCTGGCACTAAATACATTTCAATATTAATCATCAGTAATCACCTCTATATGCTTGATCATGTCAAAACTAAGAGCGAATTAAGAAAATAAACTTCAGACCAAATTTATGATCCATATCTGAAGAAGAGTCTCATATGGGCTGAGATCATATTAGAAGGTAACCTTTGGGACAACTTTGTTTCTCTCGGGTGCAGAATGGTGGCTCTGTAAAGAGACGTGAAGAAGGAACACCAGCCATTTAAATATCGGAGGGGTTCACCAGATGGAAGCGACTACACGGTGGAACCTCATTATGAGGTTACCGGAATCTGCTGCGACGACACCGGAAGGCTGTAGTCCCTGATTCTGGTTGTAATTCCCACACCAATTCCTGAAATTCCAGGTTTTGTCCCAAGACTAGAGAATAACGGATGTATGACATTACAACGCATGCTTTTACATCACATGCCTTTACAACGCAAGTATTACAACGCAGTCCATTACAACGCATAGTGCTTTGGGGTGCTGGATAGTGAATAGTTTAATTTACTATTCCAACTCCAGTGCCCGTGGACACTAGGGAAGGTTATTGGATAGTACATTAACCTATTCCCTATCCTAGAGCGCCCCCCAGCGCAATGCGTTGTAATAGTTTGCGTTGTAATGGTTGCGTTGTAAAGGCTCTGCGATGTAAAAGTTGCGTTGTAAGTGTTGTTCACCGAGAATAACTACATGCCCACAACAATACTGGGTCCTTTACCCTGTAGTTTACCCTAATTCAAGAACAAATCAATTTTCCAGTCGTGTAAGATGTCAGCAGGAGGGCAGGTGGTGGTCATGAGGTGGAAGTGGGGTTAGGAAGGACAGGGAAAGGCATTGCAGACCCAGGGGGACCATTGTTGTACCCATGTTCTGTACTCGGTATGGGTTAATATTTGTTGGACTTGGCCCGCAGGGCTGGTTCACCCCTGAACTTTTTGCCTTATGTGTGACCCTGTGTCAGTGATTTTTGGGTCTCTGCGCACTTTTCCCTGGGTCCCAGAGTGAAAGTGCGTGCGTGTAGCATGGCTGGCCTGCCCTCCCATAGGAATGCATGGGGAATGTGTGTGTCCCTGGTAGTTCCTGATGCGTGGGGAGTGCAGGCTCGAGTTTAGTATGTGTAAACTCGTGAGAGTGAATGCTGCGAGATGGTGTCTGCGACATGTGTGTGTCTAGTTGGGAAGTGCTACTTCTGGACATTGAGATATGTGTGCAGTGAGGGTACTGGAGCGTGATTGGCTGGAGCTGGCTGGAATGCCAGGCTCCAGGAAGTCTGGATGGGTCTGCCCGGTGGTGAGTGGGAGATTAGCATGAGTGATGTGTGGGAGGAGTGTACCTGTGTCCTGGATGGGCTGGGTTTTCCCCACACAATGCTGGCTCCGCCCCCCTGTGGTGTGTCTAACGACCCTAGCCTCCCCAGTGAATGAAATGGGTGGTTGGGCCATCAAGAGTGCTCCAGAGCCAGCTGAAACTGGTTTTCCCCCCACCCTGCACCTTGAAACAAAGGATTTGTTACTATAAGAAGGGGCTGTGTCCCCTTGGAAGATGTTCTGCTTTTGGATCCTGCCAGAGGGGGCTGTTGCTGCTGCTGGGGCCAGGAGGACCGCCACTTGGGGTGTCTCCCTGCCTGGAGACCCAGTGTGCTGGCTCTGGCCCAGCCTTGCCCCCCCTGCCTGCCTCCAGCCCCTGCTGGAGCCCTGTCCTGTCCTCCAGTGCTGGGGAGCACTGAGGACTTCGTTGCCTGCAGCCTGAGAGCGCTGCTCTCTGCCCTTCAGCGCTAGGAGCGCTGAGATTGCCTGCCTAGCGCTTGGAAACGCTGGATTTTACCCCTAGCGCCTGGGAGCGCTTTTTGCTGCTGTTTAGCGCTTACGAGCGCTTATTTGTGCCTGCAGCGCTTGGGAGCGCTGTGGTCTGCAGAGGCCGGTGCCCACCCGGCATCCGATCGCCCCGTGTGGCGAGTTGACAGCGCAGGTGCCACCCCGCTTATTGCTGTGGTGTTGTGCCGATTTATTGATCTACGAGGGAGCCCACTCCTCGGATCATCTGGGAGCCCGCCTGCCTGCCTAAAACGGGCCGCCGCGCTGCCCGCGACGACCCGGAAGTGTTCCGGCCGGCCGGCCAATCAGAGCGCGGCCCCGGGAGAAGCAACCGGAAGTCCCGCCTTGCCGCCGGGAGAGGAGAGCCCAGCAGCGAGGAGAGCAGAGAAAAGGTGCCGGCAAGGCTCCGTCGCGGTGTGGAGGAGCCCCGCCGCCCAGGAGAGCCCCGGGACCAGCGGGAGAGACCCGCCTCCGCTGGAGAGCCCAGCGCGAACCCGGTAGGTGCCTGCAGAAGAGGGGGGAGCGTCGGGACACATTGCCGGTGTCCGCCCCGCCCCCTCTCTGTAGCGCGACCTCGCGCCTTTGTGTTTTGAGCCTGAGGGCTCAGGGGGCACTTGTGAGCGACCCGAGTCCCCAAGAGGGGGACTCCAACCCGAGCCAGAGAGGCTCCACCGAGATAAAGCACCTCCGCGTTTGTGGAGCCACGAGGTGCCCCGGGGGCACCAGTAGCGTTAGAGCCCAGCGAGGCTCTTGGCCAGCATTATTGCTTTGGGTCCCCAGAGCGAGGGACCCCCCAGCCCAGCGAGGCTGTACCTTTCTGTTGCTGGAGCCCTGAGAGGCTCAGCAGCCCCCCTTGCTGGTGAGAGAGCCTAAGAGAGGCTCACCAGTGCCACAGTGGTGGTTCTTTGAGCCCAGAGAGGCTCCAACTTTGCGCTAACTTTCCCTGCTCCAGTTGCCCAGCACTTTGTGGGCAACTGCCACGTTTAGGCCCTGACATTGGGACACCGGGACAGTCACAGGTGGTGACTGGTGAGTTTGGGGAAATTGGTATTTGTTCTGCACCTCTGAATGTATTGATTATGCGTCATGTGCCTTTACACCTCTGAATGTTACGGCATCATGTGTTTTGCTGACACCTCTGAATGGGTAGATTATTCATCATGTGTTCTCTTTGTCCTTTTACACCTCTGAATGTTACGACATCATGTGTGTTGCTTTTGCACCCCTACAGGTAGTGTGACGTGTAGGTGGTTGTTTTCTCCCTAGTACAGGTGGTGCTAGTGAGGCCCTGTTACCAGTAATTACTGGTTGTATGCTATTTCTGAAAGTATTATTTCTAGAAGTGCTGATACCCCTGACAGTGGTCCAAGTGGCCCTGTCCTGTGCAATATCCCTTGTAAATTCCGCCCGTGCCTGTTGGCACAGTGTAACAAGATGTGTGTTTTATCTGATGTATATTTATTATAATACAAAGGCTATTTTTACATAACCTTGTGTGGAGTTTCCTTTGTGGTGGGCCTTTGGTTGTTGTTGCTGGGGTGCGTGCGCAAATACTTAACCTACATCGCCTCCAAGTTTAGCCTTGCTGCTCGCGCCACGTTACCTAGAGGGTGAGTAGGGGTTATCTTGGCGTGTAACTCCCTTGCCCTGACTTGGGTGTGGTGGTCTCTGACTGACTTTGGCGAAAGCCCTGGCCAGCCAGGGATCCCATTTCCAACATTGGCGGCAAGCGGTGAGGATAAGGATTTGTGTTTGCGTTGTACCACAGTAGCGGCTGGCCGCACTTCAAAGATCTACATTTTTAGATAACCACATTTTGGGGATTTTTGTTTTTGGTGAAATTCCATTATTGCTTCTCCTGAAGAGTTTCATTTGATAATTGTGTCCTGTACATTTGTCCCCCACCCTGCTTCCAGAGTTTTGTACCTGTGTCACTTTTGGTCAGGTTGAGAAGTCAGGGGTGGTAGAAACTGCCTTACCGATCCGAGGGGAGGGTGTGTGGATGAATGGTGTGTTTCCCTGGACGCATGAGTGAGTTCTTTTTTAAGGAGAGTGTGGAAGGTTTGGAATTGTGTACTCCTACTTCAGATTGCTAGATCCCTTGTGTTGCACGTGTCTGTGAGCATCCTGTCAAGATGGAATCTCCTTTTAACCTTTGTGGCCTGTTTAAGTACAGTGTGCATGAGTTGGTACGGTTATGTAAGGAGAGAGACATCCCAGTGAGTGAGTCAGACACCCTGTCCAAGCTTAGGGATAACATGATCCTGTGGCAGAAGAGTGACTGGGAGCGTGAGCACAGTGAGAGGGAGAGGGCCCGGACCGCACACCATGAGGGTGGTGGGTCTGAGGGGAGCCCTGAAGAGTCTGATGTGGAGAGTGAGTTTGACAGTGGATGGGCGCCAGCAGAGAGTGAGTACCCCCTAGATAGGGAGTCCCTTGCTGGGTCCAGTGTCAGATGTAGCACCCCATCCCTTTCCCTGTCCCCAGAGGTGTGGTTGGATAGGAGAGAAGAGAGGGAGCACCAGCTGGCCATGGAGAAGCTCCGGTTAGAGTATGCCAGAGAGATGGCACGGCTGGGTGTGAATGAGCGGACTGCAGAGGCTGAGAGGGCCTTGGCCAGGGAGAAGATAGCCCTAGAGTGTAGGTTATCCCCTGAGCGCAGTCTTAATTTTCTGGATCCCCCAGGGAGGGTGGAGTCCAGTGGTGGCAGCTATTTAAATCTCAGTCTAGAAAGTCCCAATTCCCAGAGTATGGTTCCTGTTTCCCCAGAGGAGGAGAATAGGTTGAGGTTTAGGAACCTTAGGAAACCGTCTCACCAGTCTTGGGTAGACTTTGAGGATGACTGTTGTGGAGCCCTGTGTGATTGGGTACGGGAGCCCACGAAATGTGATTGGGACATATTGTTTGATATGTTTCTCAGAGAGCAGTTGCTCAGTGTTGTTCATCCAGGATTGCGCCAACACCTAGTAGGGTGTGGATTGTCTGAACCATGTGACCTGGCAGAGGAAGCAGACCGCTGGGAAAGGGCCAGAGGTTCTGTAGAGTCATTGGTGAGTGACTCCGAAAGTAGTGGGTCAGGGATCTTCCAGCCCAGAGTGGTGGAAGAGGCTCAGTGTAGCCCAGCTAGGTCCCAGTATAGTGAGAAGGGTGTAGGGGCTGACTGCCTGGCTCAGTGGAGCAGGAGTCAGTGGGTGGCCGAGAGCCCCCAGAGGCCCGAAGCCCTGTCTCAAAGCCTGGGTGGTTTCTTGAGGGAACACCAGGTTGGGGACCTAGGCTGTCCTGTTAGCCCATTTGAGGAGGATCTCCTAGTGAGTACAGGACCTGGAGCGTCTGTAACCAGAGCTCCTGTGGTTCTAGAGGCTGGCGGTACCGCTCCGGTAGGGAGGGTACAGGAGTCCAGCGTGAGGAGTGATTGGGGGATGAGTTTCCCAGTGGATGCACCAGTGGACCAGAGACTAGCCAGTTGGGCTAGATCTTCTTGGAGGGACCCGGGTGGTGCCACTTCTGGTCTGGGGGATCGTCACGCACTGTCAGGTGGACAGAGGGCGGGAGATCTGCGCCAGACAGACAGTCACACAACAGATGTGTCATTTGTTAGCCTCAGAGGGATTGTGTGTGAGTCCCAAGAAGTCCTGGAGTGCCAGGCAATTGTTCCACCAAAGGTTTTAGACCGGAGGTTGGATGGCCAGGTTCAGGATCGGCCTGACCTGAAGGGTAGGACGACTGTAACCAGTGTCCTGACCGGTTCTTCTTCCAGAGGAACTTCTCCAGGTGGGAGAGGGCAGACCTCTGGAAGGGGGTGCAGAGGGTGGGAGAGCCCACCCCTGACCCCGGTGCAACCTGAGGGGTTAAACCCTAGGTTGGCATTGCGTTCTAAGGGTCCCCCTCGCACGGGGAGGAAGAACCCTAAAAGAAGAGGTAAGGGGAGGAGAGCCTTCCCTGAGACTCCTGGTCCACCTGAGGTTGTAGACCCTAGGCTGGAGAACCAGTGGCAGTCTAGCCCTGTCTTGCAGACAGGAGGAGTGGAGAATGGCCACTATGGGCCTGGGGTTACTACCCCCCACTTCGTGAGTAGGCAGGAACCAGTGGCACCTGGGTGGCCTAGGGCCTGGTCCTGGCCGCGGACAGCTGAGGAGTACCAGTGGGGTAGCCCAGCTGGTCCTTACAGTAGCTTTAGAAGGAACCCTAGGGGTTCACCGTGGCTTAGAACAGGAGGGTGTCCCGGCAGTGGCGGGCCTGCGTCCGTGTTCTATCGCCCCAAGCAGGGAAGTCCATCACGGTGGTGATTGTTCTCCCCTGCGTTTTGGCTGGAAGGGGGTTATGTTGGACTTGGCCCGCAGGGCTGGTTCACCCCTGAACTTTTTGCCTTATGTGTGACCCTGTGTCAGTGATTTTTGGGTCTCTGCGCACTTTTCCCTGGGTCCCAGAGTGAAAGTGCGTGCGTGTAGCATGGCTGGCCTGCCCTCCCATAGGAATGCATGGGGAATGTGTGTGTCCCTGGTAGTTCCTGATGCGTGGGGAGTGCAGGCTCGAGTTTAGTATGTGTAAACTCGTGAGAGTGAATGCTGCGAGATGGTGTCTGCGACATGTGTGTGTCTAGTTGGGAAGTGCTACTTCTGGACATTGAGATATGTGTGCAGTGAGGGTACTGGAGCGTGATTGGCTGGAGCTGGCTGGCATGCCAGGCTCCAGGAAGTCTGGATGGGTCTGCCCGGTGGTGAGTGGGAGATTAGCATGAGTGATGTGTGGGAGGAGTGTACCTGTGTCCTGGATGGGCTGGGTTTTCCCCACACAATGCTGGCTCCGCCCCCCTGTGGTGTGTCTAACGACCCTAGCCTCCCCAGTGAATGAAATGGGTGGTTGGGCCATCAAGAGTGCTCCAGAGCCAGCTGAAACTGGTTTTCCCCCCACCCTGCACCTTGAAACAAAGGATTTGTTACTATAAGAAGGGGCTGTGTCCCCTTGGAAGATGTTCTGCTTTTGGATCCTGCCAGAGGGGGCTGTTGCTGCTGCTGGGGCCAGGAGGACCGCCACTTGGGGTGTCTCCCTGCCTGGAGACCCAGTGTGCTGGCTCTGGCCCAGCCTTGCCCCCCCTGCCTGCCTCCAGCCCCTGCTGGAGCCCTGTCCTGTCCTCCAGTGCTGGGGAGCACTGAGGACTTCGTTGCCTGCAGCCTGAGAGCGCTGCTCTCTGCCCTTCAGCGCTAGGAGCGCTGAGATTGCCTGCCTAGCGCTTGGAAACGCTGGATTTTACCCCTAGCGCCTGGGAGCGCTTTTTGCTGCTGTTTAGCGCTTACGAGCGCTTATTTGTGCCTGCAGCGCTTGGGAGCGCTGTGGTCTGCAGAGGCCGGTGCCCACCCGGCATCCGATCGCCCCGTGTGGCGAGTTGACAGCGCGGGTGCCACCCCGCTTATTGCTGTGGTGTTGTGCCGATTTATTGATCTATGAGGGAGCCCACTCCTCGGATCATCTGGGAGCCCGCCTGCCTGCCTAAAACGGGCCGCCGCGCTGCCCGCGACGACCCGGAAGTGTTCCGGCCGGCCGGCCAATCAGAGCGCGGCCCCGGGAGAAGCAACCGGAAGTCCCGCCTCGCCGCCGGGAGAGGAGAGCCCAGCAGCGAGGAGAGCAGAGAAAAGGTGCCGGCAAGGCTCCGTCGCAGTGTGGAGGAGCCCCGCCGCCCAGGAGAGCCCCGGGACCAGCGGGAGAGACCCGCCTCCGCTGGAGAGCCCAGCGCGAACCCGGTAGGTGCCTGCAGAAGAGGGGGGAGCGTCGGGACACATTGCCGGTGTCCGCCCCGCCCCCTCTCTGTAGCGCGACCTCGCGCCTTTGTGTTTTGAGCCTGAGGGCTCAGGGGGCACTTGTGAGCGACCCGAGTCCCCAAGAGGGGGACTCCAACCCGAGCCAGAGAGGCTCCACCGAGAGAAAGCACCTCCGCGTTTGTGGAGCCACGAGGTGCCCCGGGGGCACCAGTAGCGTTAGAGCCCAGCGAGGCTCTTGGCCAGCATTATTGCTTTGGGTCCCCAGAGCGAGGGACCCCCCAGCCCAGCGAGGCTGTACCTTTCTGTTGCTGGAGCCCTGAGAGGCTCAGCAGCCCCCCTTGCTGGTGAGAGAGCCTAAGAGAGGCTCACCAGTGCCACAGTGGTGGTTCTTTGAGCCCAGAGAGGCTCCAACTTTGCGCTAACTTTCCCTGCTCCAGTTGCCCAGCACTTTGTGGGCAACTGCCACGTTTAGGCCCTGACATTGGGACACCGGGACAGTCACAGGTGGTGACTGGTGAGTTTGGGGAAATTGGTATTTGTTCTGCACCTCTGAATGTATTGATTATGCGTCATGTGCCTTTATACCTCTGAATGTTACGGCATCACGTGTTTTGCTTACACCTCTGAATGGGTAGATTATTCATCATGTGTTCTCTTTGTCCTTTTACACCTCTGAATGTTACGACATCATGTGTGTTGCTTTTGCACCCCTACAGGTAGTGTGACGTGTAGGTGGTTGTTTTCTCCCTAGTACAGGTGGTGCTAGTGAGGCCCTGTTACCAGTAATTACTGGTTGTATGCTATTTCTGAAAGTATTATTTCTAGAAGTGCTGATACCCCTGACAGTGGTCCAAGTGGCCCTGTCCTGTGCAATATCCCTTGTAAATTCCGCCCGTGCCTGTTGGCACAGTGTAACAAGATGTGTGTTTTATCTGATGTATATTTATTATAATACAAAGGCTATTTTTACATAACCTTGTGTGGAGTTTCCTTTGTGGTGGGCCTTTGGTTGTTGTTGCTGGGGTGCGTGCGCAAATACTTAACCTACATCGCCTCCAAGTTTAGCCTTGCTGCTCGCGCCACGTTACCTAGAGGGTGAGTAGGGGTTATCTTGGCGTGTAACTCCCTTGCCCTGACTTGGGTGTGGTGGTCTCTGACTGACTTTGGCGAAAGCCCTGGACAGCCAGGGATCCCATTTCCAACAATATTGTAGAGGGTGCATAGAACCCAAAGTATCGCCATCGACACAGAGGCTCAGTTTATTGTCGGTGCATGGTTAGGAGGGAAGGGGACATGATACTGAAATGGTTGGGCTGGGCCCGGAGCTGGGACGCTACCCTCAGCCCACTGCCCTCATCCCTTGTCCTTCCTAGTACTGCAGTTTCCCACAACCAGTGAAACCAGACCGAGTATATCCTGGTTAAAAGTTTTGGGGTCTGGAGGTTGCAAGGTCCGGATCTCCTGTGCTACTCATTAAAGGGCATATTATCAAGAACGGCGTTAAAATTATCGCCACTTTAGCGGCAGTTTCCTGCCACTAAAGCGGCGATAATGGGCTTGATAATATGCCCTTGTGAATTCCCATAGAAGCGCAGGTTAACACCAGAACATGGGCTGCTATGGGAATTCACAAGGGCATATTATCAAGCCCATTATCGCCGCTTTAGCGGCAGTATCCTGCTGATAAAGCAGCGATAATTTTAACGCCGTTCTTGATAATATGCCCCTAAGAGAGTCTAAATTAGCAACTCAAGTTTTTATATTCAGTAAGGACTGGAAGCAAAGGAATAAGAAGAAGAGAAAAAAGGGTGTAACCGTGTAAAAGCTGGTCAAAAGACGTAAGGACATATGAAAGTGTTCCTTACTATCTACGACATTCTAATACGAAGCAGCTCTTTACACGCTACGCTATATTCCGACCCCACCTTTCACTATGAGGTGACTGACACAACAATGTGATTAACTTTCAGGACAGTTGGTGAACTGCTCATTACTCATAAAACCCTTTCTATTACTAACTGCACCATGACTTCAGCCCACCCCTAGGGAGACTTGAAAAAAGTCATTGGCAGATCGGCCAGAGCGAAACACGTGTCAGCTGAAGCATTTTCATGCTGAAACCAATAAAAGACATATAACAATCCCACAGTTATGTTGTATTGGTGTGTCATTTCAATAAACCTGTTTGGAGCGTGGTCCCATTCATACATACAAATATCATGCAAAAACTGGGGAGAAAGGTCTCACCAAGGAGATGATATTGGAAGAGGAGCTGTCATATACTGCCATCTGTGCCAAATGCCAGAACAACTGCCATCTCCTGCAGTGTGCCCAGGAACTAAACTCTGAGATGAACTCCCTTTCATCATCATCATCATCAAATCTCTTTATTCGGATTTACAAAAAAATCCATAAAAGTACATCTTAAAAAAAACAAAAAACAATTCAACATATTCAAAATTAAAGTTAACCAAATGCAAAGATATTTAAATAATGCATACTAGTACATATAACAAATCATATATTTCCATTATCTGAGGTGCCAAGGGAGATCAGTAATCATAAAGGAGTACAAATAAATCGGGGGTATTCTATGCTTCTACAAACATAAAAAAATTACTTTAAAAAAAAAATAACTTTTAAAGAGTGCTTGCGCGATATATAGGTTCATCAGTTTCTAGTTTTGGGCGCATGAGATAGGGCTAATTCAAAAAAGTGTTCTGAGGAATTTAGTAATTGCAGGACATAAAACTATTGTACAATAATTAGGGAAAATTAAAAGCCACTGGAGCACTGCTATCACTACTTAAATGGTATCCTCTGCCCACTTGATTGTTTACAAAGCCCCGGGAACTAAAGGAATGCATGTAGGACATATTAGGGTAAAAATCATATAGATTCCAGGTAGAGATAGGTCCATCACCATTATGTGATAGCCATGTCTGTATGTATGGCACAATATGTCTGCTCCTAAATCGAATCAGGATCAAATCGCCCAAGATGTCTTTTTTTTGGGGTCCAAGCCATCCAACCCTCCGAACACTTATTATATGGCCATCAAGGTGTTTGGGCAGGGGTCTGTTTTTAGTTAACCAAAACTTGACCTTGTTCATAAGTTCGTATTGTCTCTCAGCTTTGCCTTTTGTTAGCTCAGGGACACCCGAAAGAACAATTACAAAAGGCGCCGCCTCTGGAGGTAAGTGTATATGGGTGGTGCGCACATGGTTAGACGGAATATTGCGTGCTGTTGTCAATTTCGGGGGGGCTTTGGGATTGGTAAGGAACAAGGAGGTGGAGGTTGGCAATCGGGTGGGCGCCGCTTCATAAGGAATAATCAGATTGGGTGGATTTGAGAGAGCAGGTGTCGGCGGGCATTGAGTTGTAACAACATGTGTTGAGGATTTCAGGAGAGATTCAATGGAGTACTCCAACCCCGTCAGCTTCTCCTCCAGCGTGTTGATTTTAACCATCAGGGGGTGTATTAGGGGATGTATTAAGGTTTTGATCAGATTCTCAATCCTAATCAGAAGGGCCTGATGAGAGGATGGTAATAAATCGCCCAAAATTGCAACAGGTGGTGAAAAGAAGGACGAGTTAGTTAGAGATGGTGTAGAAGGTTTATCAAATTTTTGTCTTTTGAGAAGGCTCCCGTTTTCTTTGTCTTTATCCCCAACGATATTCCTTTGGGCTGGTATGACCATGGGGGATATTTCATGGGTATCAGGGAGGGATTTCAGCTCCCTTGGGCATGGTAACGTGGGAGTAGGTGCTGTTGGAGCATACTTAGCCTTACACAAGCTATTTAAGTAATTCAGCCACGCATAACTAGGTGAAGAATGTGCAAATATGTCATCCGGGATGTTGTCGGACATATCCCCTGTATTGGGCTTAGGCATAGTTAGAGAAAGTGCTAATCGGAACTTTACCTCTCAGCAAACAATGGGGGTGGCCCGTCCCCGTCCTCCTCGGTCCGATGAGGGCCGTAGAGGGCCCGCCCTTTGCCCGGGCTTAGCCCCGGGCGCCGACCCGCGCGCGAACCCGCGACGCGGGTACTGCTGTCCTTTTGATGCGCCTCCTGGCGCGCTGCTCCCGTGTCTGGCGAGATGCTGGGGCGTCTGGGAAATGTAGTTTCCACCCCTCGCGCTCCGGCCGCTGTTGTAGTTGCGGCGGCGAGGGGGAAACTGGCAGGGAGAGTTGACCCCCGATGCAGGTAAGCCTGTGAATGAGCCCCTTTCAAAATAGGAGCCTCATCCCTCCCTCTTGAACTCTAGGTGGCTGATTCACAGAACTAACTTAAGACAAAGTCCTAAACTTACTACTTTTAGTATTCACAGAAGTTAGGAGTTTGTCTTAAGACACACTTCAGACAGACTTAAGACAAACTTAAGACAAAATACTAACTTAAGTCTGTCTTAAGACAAACTTAAGACAAAATCCTAACTTCTGTGAATACCAAAAGTAGTAAGTTTAGGATTCTGTCTTAAGTTAGTTCTGTGAATCGGGCCCAAGGAAAGCCTCATAAGTATTCGTGGTCTAATTAGGCCATGTCTCAAGAGGAAATTAGTGTGCCTTCCTTCTGGATAGATCATGACTGACTGACTGACTGAAACATTTCTAAAGCGCTCTTATGCCGAGGCGTCTTGGCGCTATGAAACAGAGAAAAAGTGCAGAGCTGAGTTAGGGCAGAGAAAAGAGCCACGTTTTTAATCACGCTTTAAAAATGCTGCACTATTAATTTCTACATACAGCCTAGTCGGTGACAATTCCGTTCCGTGCGCTAGCAGTCTTTACTTACTTCATGAGTAATGTTGAATTCAATATATGTTGTGGATGGACTATTAGCAAGTATTATCACACACTGATGTCTGTTATAATTCACTTTTGCCACCGTCTCATAGCAGCCTCAGCACTGTTACTGGTGGTCGTCACTTGTCTCAGACATCTCGGGCCCAATTCACAAAGGTAACCTTAGACCAAAAGTTCAAGTTAAGACCTGCAGTCTAACTTTAAACCTGAAGTGTGAGTTTAGACCTGAAGTCTAAATTTAGACCTGAAGTCTAACTTTATACCTGAAGTGTAAGTTTAGACCTGAAGTCTAACTTTAGACCTGAAGTGTAAGTTTAGACCTGAAGTCTAACTTTAGACCTGAAGTGTAAGTTTAGACCTGAAGTCTAACTTTAGACCTGAAGTGTAAGTTTAGACCTCAAGTCTAAATTTAGACCTGAAGTGTAAGTTTAGACCTGAAGTCTAACTTTACACCTGAAGTGTGAGTTTAGACCTGAAGTGTGAGTTTAGACCTGAAGTCTATCTTTAGACCTGAAGTCTAACTTTAGACCTGAAGTCAAACTTTAGACCTGAAGTCTAACTTTAGACCTGAAGTCTATCTTTAGATCTGAAGTCTAAGTTTAGATCTAAAGTCTATCTTTAGACCTGAAGTCTATCTTTAGACCTGAAGTCTAACTTTAGACCTGAAGTCTAACTTTAGACCTGAAGTATATCTTTAGACCTGAAGTCTAACTTTAGACCTGAAGTCTAAGTTTAAACCTGAAGTCTAACTTTAGACCTGAAGTCTATCTTTAGACCTGAAGTCTCACTTTAGACCTGAAGTCTAACTTTAGACCTGAAGTCTAACTTTAGACCTGAAGTCTAAATTTAGACCTGAAGTCTAACTTTCGACCTGAAGTATAACTTTCGACCTGAAGTATAACTTTACACCTGAAGTATAACTTTTGACCTGAAGTCTAACTTTAGACCTGAAGTCTAAATTTAGACCTGAAGTCTAACTTTATACCTGAAGTGTAAGTTTAGACCTGAAGTCTAACTTTAGACCTGAAGTGTAAGTTTAGACCTGAAGTCTAACTTTACACCTGAAGTGTGAGTTTAGACCTGAAGTGTGAGTTTAGACCTGAAGTCTATCTTTAGACCTGAAGTCTATCTTTAGACCTGAAGTCTAACTTTAGACCTGAAGTCTATCTTTAGATCTGAAGTCTAAGTTTAGATCTAAAGTCTATCTTTAGACCTGAAGTCTATCTTTAGACCTGAAGTCTAACTTTAGACCTGAAGTCTAACTTTAGACCTGAAGTCTATGTTTAGACCTGAAGTCTAACTTTAGACCTGAAGTCTATCTTTAGACCTGAAGTCTAACTTTAGACCTGAAGTCTAACTTTAGACCTGAAGTCTATCTTTAGACCTGAAGTCTAACTTTAGACCTGAAGTCTAAGTTTAAACCTGAAGTATAACTTTAGACCTGAAGTCTATCTTTAGACCTGAAGTCTCACTTTAGACCTGAAGTCTAACTTTAGACCTGAAGTCTAACTTTAGACCTGAAGTCTAAATTTAGACCTGAAGTCTAACTTTCGACCTGAAGTCTAACTTTCGACCTGAAGTATAACTTTACACCTGAAGTATAACTTTTGACCTGAAGTCTAACTTTAGACCTGAAGTCTAACTTTAGACCTGAAGTCTAACTTTAGACCTGAAGTCTATCTTTAGATCTGAAGTCTAAGTTTAGATCTAAAGTCTATCTTTAGACCTGAAGTCTATCTTTAGACCTGAAGTCTAACTTTAGACCTGAAGTCTAACTTTAGACCTGAAGTCTATCTTTAGACCTGAAGTCTAACTTTAGACCTGAAGTCTATCTCTAGACCTGAAGTCTAACTTTAGACCTGAAGTCTAACTTTAGACCTGAAGTCTATCTTTAGACCTGAAGTCTAACTTTAGACCTGAAGTCTAAGTTTAAACCTGAAGTATAACTTTAGACCTGAAGTCTATCTTTAGACCTGAAGTCTCACTTTAGACCTGAAGTCTAAGTTTAAACCTGAAGTATAACTTTAGACCTGAAGTCTATCTTTAGACCTGAAGTCTAACTTTAGACCCGAAGTCTAAGTTTAAACCTGAAGTATAACTTTAGACCTGAAGTCTAACTTTAGACCTGAAGTCTAAATTTAGACCTGAAGTCTAACTTTCGACCTGAAGTCTAACTTTCGACCTGAAGTATAACTTTACACCTGAAGTATAACTTTTGACCTGAAGTCTAACTTTAGACCTGAAGTCTAACTTTAGGCCTGAAGTCTAACTTTAGACCGGAAGTCTAACTTTAGACCTGAAGTCTAACTTTAGACCTGAAGTATAACTTTAGATCTAAAGTCTAAGCTTAGACTTAAAGTAAATCATATTACCACATTGCTTTACTCGCGTCAGCTTACAATCAGCCCTTCCTTGTGTAAAGTTGTGGGCTCACACAACATCTTGTGATACTTTAATGTGGTTTTATATCAACATATGGAAATAAGAGGTTGTGCTCAGTAATCACAAAGTCCAATGCCGTCACAGTTCAAGCCCTTTCTGTTCTTTCATCCCTGGTTCTTTCTCCCAGAATACCTTTCTCCTGGACCCTGTTGGCCACAATCAATGGATGAAGAAGGCGGCCGAGAGGAGACACCTCGTGCGGCTGATTGGACAGTCTGCTCAGCGCCAACAGGACAGGACCAGTCTCCTGATAGCCAACAACACCTGCCCTAGCTTCCCAGAGAGCTGTGGGGAGGACTGCCCGGCCAGGTTCTTCTCTGGGGAACTGTAGAATCAACGGTGAGTAACTGTACTGAGAAATGGAGACATGAGCTTGATAACTTTATAAGAGTCTCTTTTTCATGTTGTATAAACACTTTCTTTCACAATGTAGCAGTGTGTGGGGCGGTGGAATCTTAGATGCTTTCTGTTCAAAGTGTTAGAGTAACATGCGCGTAATCCTGCATTCTCTCAATCATTCAATCAACCAATAAATCAATCAATCAGAAGGTCTTGTATAGCGTGGCTTGTCACCCCGCGGGCTCTCCAGGTGCTGCTGGGCTGTGCGAGCTTCGATCACAGAGCCAGGTCTTGTGCTGCTTCCTGAAGTCCTTCAGAGAAGGGGCGGTGCAAAGGTGAAAGAGTAGGTAATTCCAGGACCTGGCGGCGAGGTAGGAGAAGGAGCGTCCTCCACATCGGCTGCGGCAAAAAAGGTTGATGAGGGCCAACGCAAGGGGTGGAGGATTGGAGGTTCCTGGTCGGTCGGTGGAATGAAAGGCGGTTGTTGATGCATGCTGGTCTGGATTTGTGGAGGGCTTTGTGGGCATGAGTGAGGAGCTTGAAGATGCATCTTCCTTGGACGGGCAGCCAGTGAAGAGCTCTGAGGTGGGGGGTGATGCTGGTCCTTCTGGGGAGGTTGAGGATGAGTCCTGCTGCTGAGTTCAGAATGGTCTGGACGCGGTTCAGGAGTTTTTTGGTGATTCCGGCGTAGAGTGCGTTACCGTAGTTGAGTTGGCTGACGATGAGGGCCTGGGTGACTGTCTTCCTGGAGAAGAAAGGAATCCATCGGAAGATCTTGCAGAGCATGACGAGGGTGAGAAAGCAGGATGAGGAGATGGCATTAATCTGTTGATTCATGGTCAGATGGGAGTCCAGGATGATTTTGAGGTTGCGAGCTTGGCTGGTGGGGGTGGGCGAGGGGCTGAGAGTGGCGGGCCACCATGTGTCATCCCATGGGAAGGGCTTCTTTCCGAAGATGATGACCTCTGTCTTATCCGAGTTGAGCTTGAGGCAGTTGGTCTTCATCCAGGTGGTGGCGTTTGTCATGGTGTGTTGGAAGGTGGCCCTAGTGGAGCGGTTGTCTTCTGTGAGGGATAGGATTAGCTGGGTGATGTTGGCGTAGGAGACGAAGTTGAGTCGGTGGGTGCGGGCGATGTCTGCCAGAGGTGTCATGTAGGTGTTGAAGAGGGTGGGGCTGAGGGAGGATCCTTGGGTACACCGCATAAGATGTTATTGGGTGCAGAGGAGAAGGGAAGAAAGTAAATCCTCTGGGTTCACCCGGGGAGGAAGGAAGAGATCCAGTTGAGTGTGTTGCCCTAGATGCAGATGTGGTGGTCTCTGGTGATCAAAGTGTGGTGGGAGACGGTGTTGAAGGCTGCTGAAAGGTTGAGAAGGATGAAGGTTGCTGTTCCGCCTTGGCAGAGAAGGCATCTGATGTCATCAGTTGCGGAGATCAGGGTGGTCTCAGTACTGTGGTTTGGTCACAAGTCAGATTGGGAAGGGTCGAGCATGTTGTTGGTCTCGAGGTAGTCCATGAGCTGGTGCTTGATGGCTATTTCCAAGACTTAGGTGGGGTGTAGGGGAGGAGTGAGGCCAGGTGGTAGTTTTTCAGTTAGTTGGTGTTGGTGGAGGGGTTTCACCTCTGCATGCTTCCGGACATTGGGTATGGTGGCTGTGGGGATGGAAGAATTGATGAGTTCGGTGAGGGGGCATGCAATGACTTCTCTTCCTAGTTAATCTACTAACTAGGAAGAGGCAGGGGTCAGTAGGAGATCCGGAGTGTATGGAGTTCATGATGGAGATGGTGTCTTCTGTGGAGAGCTGATTCCAGTCAGTGATCCTGCAGTGCTTGGAGGGGCAGGCAAAGGTGCTGAGGTGGTTGAGGGTGGTAGGTTGGGTGTCAAATTTGTAGTAGACATCAGCAATTTTGCAGTGAAAGTAGTCTGAAATGTCGTTGCTTAGGGCTTGGGAGGGACGGATCATGTTCTTGGTGGCAGAGAAATGAGATTGGCTCATTTCAGTATTTAGGTAAAGTTATATATATATATATTTTTTTTTCTTTTTTCACGAAAAAAACACAGGTTACAGTAACTTTATAGTTAGACTGACATTTCAGTCATACAAAACCTGTGAAATTCAGCTGGTATAGTTAGCTGAGCCCGTGCCCCCGCAATGCACTGCTGATGATGTCACATATTACATCACTCATGACATGGTCAGTGACATCACTGATGACATCACTTATGACATCCTCCAGCGACTATATGGTTTTAAAAAAAAAGTTAAAGAATGTTATATATAAATGCGCCAAGGTGTATTGAAGAATAAGTGGGTGTATGAGTGTCTGTATGGAGGATCCAGTGGATGCATGAATGACTGTATAAGAGAGTGAATATACGTGTGTCAGTGAATGTATGGTGAGTGACTGATCTGTGTGAATGTCTGTATCAGTCTGTCAGTTGGTGTGTAAGTGGCTGCATGGGTTGATGACTAGCTACATAAGTGTCTATATGGGTTATTGATTGGTTGTCTGAGTACCTGTATGGGTGTCTGTGTGGGTGGGGGAGGGGGTGTGTGGCTCCCTGCATGGATTGTATTGTATTGTATTGCGACTTATATAGCGCACGTATCACCCGAAGGTATCAAGGCGCTTGCTTAGGGAACCCGTCCTGGTATTCCCCTGTGAGATACCCCGGCAGGGTATCCACAAGGTGAAAGCCAGGCATCCCGCCGCGAGGGGCCGGAGTGGAGATTAAGCAAGCTATTGCCCAGAGTCGCAGAGTGTGACCCCGTGAGTCGAGTAGGCACTGGAGCGAGAATTGTCGAGTCCGTGGAATTTTTGAGCCCGAGACCCGCCGAGGCGGGGAATCGAACCCTGGTCCACGGTCGATCTCAGCTTCCGGGTCTGCCGCCTCTAACCACTGAGCCACGCTTCTCTGTGTGAGTGGGTGATTCACTGGGTATATGGGATCATGACTGCATCTGTGAGGGGCTGTATGGGTGAGAGAGTGTATGTATGGCTGTGTTGGTTTGTGAATAGTTGTCTCAGTCGTATATGGGTAACTACACATTTGAAAGGTAGTATATGTCAGTGTTGGAGTATGTAAGTGACTGTACGTGTTAGTGAGTAATTCTGAGCGTGGTTGTATGGATGAGTTTGTGCTTGTGTCAGTGATTGTATAAGACAGTAAATAAGTGTTGGTACCTGTATGAATAAGTGAGGTGGTGTTTGTATAACTGTGTAGGTGAGTAAGTGTCAGTGTGATTGAGTATTTGGGTGAGTGACTAGGTGTGTGAGTCGCTCTATGGGTGAGTGACAGTGTGTGAGTGTCTGTAAGAGTATATGAGTGGATATATCAGTGCCTGTATTGGTGAGTGACTGGGTGTATGAGTGGATGTATGGGTGAGTGAGTGAGTGGATGTGTGTGTAGACCTATGAATCAGTGACTGTGTATGCACTAACTGGTATTGGTGTGTCTATGGTTTCGAGAATGGTAGTCTGACATTTGGAGTGGGTGTATGAAAGGTTATATTGGGATGTGAGTAGGTGCATCAGAGATTATATGGATGATGTCATCAGTGATGTAATTTGAGATGTCATCAGTGATGTCACTAACCATGTCATGAGTGATGTAATATGTGATGTCAGCAGCAGTTCATTGCGGGGGTGTGAGTTATAGTTAGCTCAGCTAACTAGAACAGCTGAATTTCACAGGTTTTGTATGAGTGAAATGTCAGCCTAACTATAAAGTTACTGAAACCTGTGGTTTTTCAGTGAATTTCAAAAGTTTTTTAAATGCTAATTTCTAACCTTAATGTCCCTGAAGCCTGTGGTTTTGTTCAGTGAATTTCTAAGGATTTCTAAATGCTAATTTCTAACTATAACGTCCCAGAAACCTGTGTTCTTTTTACTGAATTTTTAAGATTTTTGAAATGCTCATTACTAACTATAATGTTCCTGAAACCTATGGTCTTTTTCAGTGAATTTCTAAGGTTTTTTAATCGCTAATTTCTAACTATAACGTCCCTGAAACTTGTGTTTTTTTCAGTGAATTTCCAAGGTTTTTTAAGTAGCAATCGCATTTGCAGAGTGGTGGAGAAAGGGTGCTGGGCCTCCGTCCAGTGCTCAGGAGTTCTGATGCGCAGGACTTACAGGAGGTACCAGGAGGGCTTCTTGGCCCCAAGGCCCCTCTGGAGTAATGTGAACTTAATCTCCCAACCAGTAGTGCGCAGGAGGCATGTTTGCAGAGTGGTGGACAAAGGTGGAGTGGCCTCCGAAGACCTCTTAGCATTCCCACTGTGTGGGACTTACTGGAGGACATCCTTGGGGGCCAAGTACTCCTCCTATTATCTCCAGAAAGTCCCACACAGCGGGATTGCTGAGTTCTGTAGCAGGCCATGCCCCATTTGTCCACCACTCTGCAATCGCACTTCCTGGTGCGCTTTTGGTTGCTGGGTGACGTCCACTTCACTGCCGGGCATCCTTAGAGGCCAACTAGCCTACCTGTTACCTCCAGCAAGCCCCACACAGTCGGATTGCTGAGAGGTGGTTGCAGGCCACGTCCCCTTCCTCCACCACTGTGAAAACAAGCCTCTTGGTGCGCTCTTGGTTTGGGCATAAAGTCCCCTTGCCTCTTGAGGGTCCCCGGGGCCAAATAGCCCTCCTGTTACCTCCAGTAAGCCCCACAAAGTGGGATTGCTGAGATGTGGTTAGAGGCCACGCCCCCTTTCTACACCACTCTGCAAACTTGCCTTCTGGCACACTTCTGCTTGGGGGATGAAGTCCACTTTAGTCCTGAGGTCCTCAGGACACAAGGGGACCTCATCGGCCCATCAGCAGTGCACCAAGAAGCAGAGTGGTGTAAAAAGGGTGTGGCCTTTCACCAACTCTCATCAATCCCACTTTGTGGAGGTAACTTGCTGAGCTTGTTAAATGAAAGCACACACACAGAAATGTGCTATATATACAAAGATATGGTGCTCTTCTGCTCTCTCATAGTGCTGGTGCACTTCAGACAGCCGAGCGCCAAAGCAAGCACCTTTGCACCATGGTGCAAGGGGGCCTGCTGTATTAGCATAATTGTTTTTGGCATGGCGGGGTACCTTCCTGCACAAAAAGAATTCTTAGAGGCATATTTCTCTACCTGCATGTTCTGCAGAATTCAGCACACATAGAAACAGGAAGTAACAGGGAGAAATGAAGATATTTCTTGTTGTTACACAAGCCTTGGGTATGCGCACCATTTTGGCGCAAACCCAGGTTTTCTACATTCAGTAAATCTGGTTTTGCGTTAAAATCCATGGGTGGATTCATGAGTATGCCCATGCTCCATCCATGAAACTTCTCAATTTAAACAAAGTAATGCAAGGCAGTGCTGTGCCTTGCAATTCATTACTTTTTATTTAACTAAACCTCGCAAAGCCGCTCAAATCAGCCTTTGCGTGGCTTAGTAAATCAAGAAATGCATTGTGCATCTTGGCTGTGTTAAAAAAGTGACTCTTTGTCTACCTCCCCTGCTGCTATCCTCTCTCTCCTGAATCTCTCCCCTTGCCTGCTTTTTCCCTTATGTATTTGTTTTTAACACATGTAACTACGCTCCAGCAACTTGTAACTATGCTCTGAAATGGTGTAACTTGTAACTATGTAACTTGTAACTATGCTCTGAAACAATGCTCGTCCTCATGTAAAGCGCTCTGATATCTCCGGGTCTAGCCAGTGCTGTATAAAACTTTTAAAATAAACAAATAAATAAATAACGCCAACACAAAATGTTAGTGACTCTGGGCCTTATTGTGCATACAGTCTTGACCGGTTTGCACGAGCTCTGTTTCTAATATTCTTAGTCTTCGAACCCTCTGGGATGTTTTTCTATCGAAGTCAGGGGTATTTCCGCAATGGGAAGCCTCCTTGTTTAGTGTGGGATTTGAGGCGCTGAACTCAGTCTAACCAGGTCTTAGGTGACTCTAAGGCCCAGATTTACGAGATTATCACGCAGTGCAGAGCAGCAGCTGTAAATGCAGCACTGCGTGAGAAGGAGAGAGCAGGAGAGCACCTTATTTAAAAAATATGCACTCTCCTCCTCGCTCCCTAGCGCCGACACAGAAATGTGCTGCTGTGCGCCACAGACACACCTTTACACCATGGTGCAGTGGTGCCTCCCGGAGTCTAGCATAGGTTTTCCACTGGAATGATTCCCTTCCAGTACAAAATACTATGCTTAGACTAACCAGAAAACTTTTCCCACTTGAGATGTGTGCTGTATCAATCAATCATTCAATCATAGCATTTATAAAGCTGACTACTTACCCGTGAGGGTCTCAAGGCACTAGGGGGTGGGGGAGCTGCTACTGTTCGAAGAGCCAGGTCTTGAGGAGTTTTCTGAAGGTCAGTAGGTCTTGGGTCTGCCTTAGGTGGATGGGGAGGGTGTTCCATGTCTTGGCGGCGAGGTGGGAGAATGATCTGCCACCGGCGGTCTCTCTTTGGATGCGGGGGACAGTGGCGAGGGCGAGGTCGGCAGAGCGGAGCTGGTGGGTGGGGAGCTTGACGGTTATCATCTTGTTGATGGGGAGGCAATGCAGATCTCTTAGGTGGCGTGTGATGTGGCTGCGGCGAGGGATGTCGAGGATCAGGTGTGCGGAGGCGTTCTGGATGCATTGGAGCCGTTTCAGAAGTTTGGCCGAGGCTCCCGCGTAAAGGGTGTTTCCGTAGTCCAGCATGCTGCTGACGAGGGCCTGGGTGACCGTTCTTCTCGTTTCGGTGGGGATCCACTTGAAGATCCTGCGAAGCGTGCGGAGGGTGTTGAAGATGAAGGAAGAGACGGCGTTGAACCTGCTTCGTCATGGAGAGGGTGGAGTCGAGGATGACCCCTAGGTTGCGTGCGTGGTCAGTGGGAGTTGGAGCTGTTCCTAGTGCGGCTGGCCACCAGGAGTCGTCCCAGGCCGAGGGGGTGGTTCCGAGGATGAGGACCTCTGTCTTGCCTGAGTTCAGCTTCAGTCGGCTGTTCCTCATCCAGTCGGCGACAGCCTTCATTCCTTCGTGGGGCGAGGGTGTTGGCACAGTCCTTGTTCCACTGTCTGAGGTTGCGGGCGGCGGTGGCGGGGCCGGTTGGGTCTGCGGGTGCGTGATGGGTTTCCGGAAGGTGAAGTGGATGCAACGGTGGTCGGTCCAGTGGAGTTCGGTGGTGTGGTTGAAGGAGACGTGGGGGCTTGTGGAGAAGATGGGGTCAAGCATGTGGCCGGCAGCGTGGGTGGGTGTTGTGACGAGTTGTCTGAGTCCGAGGTTGGCGAGGTTGTCGATCAGGGTGGAAGAGTTGGAGTCGTTGTTCTCAAGGTGGAAGTTCAGGTCCCCGAGGAGGATGTAGTTCGTGGAAGCAAGGGTGTGCTGACGAAGTCGGCGATGGAGTTGCTGAACTGTGGTCAGGGTCCGAGGGGTCTGTAGACGAGGGTTCCTCTGAGGGAGGTGTTGGGGTCGGTTGTATCTGGAAGTGCAGGTGTTCGGTGGTGCTGAGGGTGTCATCGGAGTTGGTTGAGACTTTGATAGAGTTCCTTTGGATGATGGCGATTCCTCCTCTTACTCTGTTGGTGCGGTCCTTGCAGGTGATCTTGTAGCCTTCCGGGATGGCTATGGCAATGTCGGGTGCTGAGGAGGGGTTCAGCCAGGTCTCCGTCAGGAAGGCGATGTCTGGGGTGTTGGAGTCGAGTAGGTCCCAGAGTTCAACGGCATGTTTGCTGGGGGACCGAGTGTTGAGAAGGATGCATCTGAGGTGGTTGGGTTCTTTGGTAGGTGGGCTGGCGGGCCGGATGCTGGTGAAGCTGCAGTTCCGGCAGGAGAAGGGTCCATGAGTGTGCTACAGGGTGGCCAGGAGGCAGGAGTGTGACAGTTCGGTGTTGAGTGCATGGAGGGTGCTGGCATCGTAGCGGCCTTGGGTGTTGTGGCGTTCGCGGGGGCCGGGGGTTCTGGAGCTGGGCGCGGTCCAGGCGCGGACGGGCTTGCCTTAGGCACGCCTTCGGCATGCTAGTAGCGCGGCCGCACACCGGCTGACATATTTGAGGAGGTGGGAGGGAGGAGCAGCTGGGAGGCGGGACCGCAGGGACGGCGCGGCGGGAAGACACAGGTGAGGAGCAGCAGGAAAACAACAGAGGGCAAGGGGCACCAAAAAATCACAGGGGGAAAACAAGTTTGGCAGGGATCAACACAGGGCATAAGTAATGAAGGGCACACATGAGAAAATCACAGGGGTGAAAAAACGAGTTAAGGCAAGGATCGACACAGGGCACAGATTAGAAAAGGGCAAAAAAGAAAAAAGGGCACAGAGCGACAAAGACAGTACAGGCAGTATCAACCAAGAGCAGTGAGCGAGCCTCAAACTTGCGATTGGCAACAGTGGCGGGCTGGGGAAGGTGCACACACCAAGGGGAGCTGTAGTGGAGGTGAGGGGAGCGACCTGCCTGCGAGCAGGGTCAGAGGTCGCTCATTGATCTTGGTTGATACTGCCTGTACGGTCTTTGTCGCTCTGTGCCTTTTTTTCTTTTTTGCCCTTCTCTACTCTGTGCCCTGTGTCGATGCTGTACAGTGCGGAAAACATGCAAAGTCAGAAAAGAAAGGAGAAATTAAAGCATTTCTCCTTCATAGCACTTATTTGAAATGGGCGTAGATTTTTGCCACAAAACCCTGTCTAGTTTTTTCAAGTAAATAGGATTTTGCGTCAAAACCCTTGGGTGGTTGGATGGGAATGCCCATGCACCACCCATGGAATGCCCCGTTGGCACCAAGTAATGGCATAGCGCTGCTTTACGTTACTTTCAAGTGATTTTCCAGCGCAAAACAGGCTTTACACTGGAAAGTAAATAGGTAAAAAAAATCATTTGTCACTTTTGTGATGCAAACACGGCATAAAATCTTAATAAATATACCCCAGAGTCTCTCATTATTCTTGTGCGCAGGAGTAACAGAGGCTGCACCTGGCAAGCAGCCCTCAGGCCCATCATGGTGCAGAGTCTCCTGTTAAAGTCAATCCTGCACCCTACAAACAATAGGGGGTTCTATAATTGCCTCTAATATAACCATCCTCTCCAGATGGTAAGGACCACTACCAACTGTTCCCCCAGCCCCATTTAAGGCATCCTCTTAATACGTCCGATAGTCTAAGAAGGTGTAGGGAACTGCATGGGTACTCTTAGTCCTTCTGGTTCATGGTATGCATATGGGTTAGCGCCATCATTTAAAGGAAAGACCATATTGGGACTGCTGGAATCCTGTTGTTCCTCCTCCATCTTGAAAATGTATGAATTTACACCACAAAAGGCATGCATGTAACTATGGCAAATTCACGATTGTGCCTTTGTTTTGCAGGATTCCCAGGGACGAAGGCTGATACAGAGTCCCATTGGAAACATCTGTCCATTGGCCTCACCCTGTCCATGTGTGATCTGTGGCACCAAGGTCATCCTCCTCACTCATCGGAAACCAGCAACATCTTGACGTCTGATGCCTGTATGAGTGATCGGCGCTCTCTATCTCCCATTAGTCCTCTGGACCTCACATACATGTGTGTATGTCTTAAGGCAGCACTGAGCCTGTTGATGGAATAACAAAGGAACTGCGCAGTCGGTGGCAGCATGCAATAGCGGAAGCATAAGGCTTTGCGGCTGTGCCTTTTTTGGGTCAGTACTATACCTCTCAGCAGCACTGGGCATCTTACTTCGGTACCCTAGGTATCACATCAGTACAGTACTTACCGCATCATTACCCTGAGTCTTGCTTCAAGAGTCACATACATATTCTTGATCACAGAGCAGTAGTATGTAGGGGATGCCCTAAGAAGTGGGAGAAGATCTGGGCCCCATGGCAAGTGGTTTTCGTATCCGGCAACAGTATCCCGAAGCGCTCCACTTCAGGCTTGCAGCCTGTTTGAGCTCTAGACGGCATGACCCGCGTCGTTTTGAACTTTAATATTTTGGTCCATCGTTTCCTTCTCGGCCGCAGGTGGCCTTCTTTGAACTTAACCCGACCAGGACCAGGTTGAAAATATCACCGGTCCCCCGATTCTGCCCCCGAATTACACTTACTCAGCCCTGAAGAGTCACGGGTAACTACCCGAATTGACGAAACACGTGTCGGCTGGTTTCATGTTCTTCAGGATCTCCTCTAAAAGGAGAACCAAATTCACCTATAAAAACTAAAAAGAAACAACCATTGGTGTTCGATCTTATTTCTATTGACATATGTGATTACCCTCATTGAAAGACTTTTCGTGTGCTCTGGACCTTGTGTGTTTGGCCCAATGGCAAGTGTATCAGGAGATGAACCTAGACATATGCATGTCCACGGGGCAAACACGGGCTCTATCGACAGGGCGAAGCGGAGAAAGTAAAGAGAATGCCACTGTCTGGTCATGTATGATGATTGTATGTGGTCTGTCACACCTCCAAAGCGAAGAGAAGACTTACCTTGATGAAGCAAATATATTACAATGCACTTCTGTACCTGCACTATATCTTGTGCTGTGTGAGCAGCATGTTTAATAAAAAGAGTTTAAAAAAAACACATCAGTCCTATAGGTCACAGGTCTGTAAACTAGATGTGACATCAGTACAGTAACAACCTCAGACTCTTGCGTATATAGTGTCCCATGCAAGTAATATTAGAAATATGACAAGTTATTGGACCAATCCAGTTCATATAGACAATCATTTCAATAGTAATAATTCAAGTATCAATCAGTCAGTATATCATACATTATAAAATTATTCATACTGAATTGTTCAAGATCACACAAGAATTTTATATTACATATCCAATGGTAGCACCACCTGTGAAAGCATCAGTACAAGTAAAAATCCCATTGCGGCAATAACGCTTCTATTGGTTTAGCTCTTTAACAATGGCCGCAAGTAGAGTCGACAAAGCTTTAAATATTTAGGAGAAAGAAGTCAAATATGGACCAACGGATTCAGTCCTTTCATTAAAGAATCACAGAAACCCTAATTCTATTCCGGATCTTATCACAATAGATGGCTAAACCCATTCATGTTCTTAATAAACACCCTTTAATCCCTCTGTCCTGAGATATTTATTTGTTTCATTTATAAAGTTTTATATAGCGCGAACTTGATCCCGAAGGATATCAGAGCACTTTACTCGTGAGGGAAAGAGGTAACATAACAGTACGAGAGTCATATAAGGAGTATACAAGAGCAATACAATAGTTGTGCCAAACACATTTTTACCATCCAGCCACATATTAAAGCTTTTTTGTCTCGACATAATCCACATCCAGTTTATTTGATGTGAGAATTGCAATTTCCTTCAATTTAGATTTTGTTACCCAAAATAGCGTTTGCCATTGAGAACATATTGTAGTGGAAGCGTTCCTATTCAAATGCAATTAAAATATTGTATATTGGGTCTCTGCTGTTACATTGAAGGCCCGATCACAAAGATAAAGTTAGACCTGAAGTCTAAATTTGGACCTAAAGTCTAACTTTACACCTGAAGTCTAACTTTACACCTGAAGTCTAACTTTACACCTGAAGTCTAACTTTACACCTGAAGTCTAAGTTTAGACCTAAAGTATAAGGGCCTGATTCACAAGCGTAAAGTTAGACTAAAAGTCTAATTTAGACCAAAACTCTGACTTTACTACTTTTCGGTATTCACAAAGGTAAGTTACTACTAGTAAAGTTACTACAAGTAAAATTACTAGTAGTAAAGTTACTATTAGTAACATTACTAGTAGTAACGTTACTAGTAGCAACTTACCTTTGTGAATACCGAAAAGAAGTAAAGTTAGACTTAGGGTCTAAGTTACACTTTTGGTAACTTTGCCTTTGTGAACTGGGCCCTGAGTTAATATAATTCCAGTGTTACACATAGGACTTGATCACCGTTTACCAAGAGCTGGATGTTCCTTTCTAGTTTGCTTTAAGATGGTGTGACCCACTAAAATGGGGCCACCGTGCACAGTACTAATACCCGAGAGGCGACCACTGCCTTCTAGAATGAGCTCCAAAGGAGTTATAAAGCCAGTGGCAGTGAAACCTCGTAGACAGCTGAAGAGAGATGAGGCTGTCCTAGAGAAGCTTTGACACTTTTGATGGAATTGGAGTCAAAAGAACTTCGGTATAAACAAGGGTTGATGAACACGCTTATAAAATACTCTGAACGTGTTGCAACGCGTGGGTGTTTTCTAGGCTTGGGTAGAATTACGATTACGCTGGAAAAATCTGAGTCATTTTGGTAATTCCGTGTTATTCTTTGAAACAAAATTACCAATAATTACGCACTTACTCCTGCTTGCGTAATTAAGAGTAATTTGGGGGGAAATCCTACTGCGAGGGGGTATTTAGCGAGTGCAAGCGACCGTTCGTGCTCTCTATTCATGTTCTGCTGCATTTAGCACTGTTTCTTAGCACAAAATGTATCTTTGGTCCATTTTGGATGCAAAGGTGCATTTTGTGCTAAGAAAATAGAGCTAAATACTGGCTGTATATTGGGAGCAAATCCTACACAAAGAGCACATTTAGCGAGTGTGAGAGGCTGCTTGCACTCACTATTCATGTTCTGTTACATTTAGACCTATTTCTGAGTGCAAAATGCTTCCATGTGTCCATTTTGGATGTGAGGAGGCATTTTTTCGCTAAGAAATAGCACTAAACGCAGAATTGCCCTTTTTGCGTAGTTCAAACATCATTTTGCAGAACGCTTAGAATTCTACATGATGACGCTACACGGAATAATGCAAGTTATGCCCGCCCCTAATGTCTTCTAGCTGCTGGAGGCTGGAATGCAGTGCCACTTAACAAGCCTAAAGCACCACAATGAACAACAAACAGGACATGATTGCTGCAGAGTCTTTTCTTGGACCTGACTCGGTGGCGTCCGCCTCCCTTCCTGCCGCCCCAACGTCTCTAAGTGGGGCGCATGAGTCTCTGCCCACGGCACCACAATGACTGCATAAGACAAAAGGGCAAATGCTCTATTTAATATGCCCCCCACCCCCAATTTACCAGAATTATATTTTTTATGTAGAATAGTCAAGTGGTGACCATGAATCGCAACATGTACTGTTTTTTGCATTATAGGATTTCAAAAACTGAGGCAGAGTAACCCCCCATATAAAGCATTATATCTTAATTGACCCCCAAAAGCAGGTCCACTTTAGCAAGTGTTGCTTGCTATGTGTCTTCTATGACAGAGATCTCGGACGAGTAACCCCAAGTATTTATATTTTTGGATCATTTCCAATTTTTCGCTATCCAGATACTCGCTTACATTCATCTTCATTTCGAGTCCGCGGGCAGCCAACAGCTTGACGTGGGTGGTGGACTTTAACACGATGCGCCTTCTCCTATTTGACACCTTCTTCCAGCCCTGGTGATAAAATCCCTCTGGAAATCAAAAGGCAAAACAAAATCATTCAATTGGCCTGAAAGTCAAATGTCTAGGTGTGGATTTTTACTACAGACAATTTCTGGAAAACTAGAACCTTGTACCTTAGCTAGATACTACACAAAAGGATGTCTTGAGTAAACTTTTCTTTTTTTTTAATTTCTTTTTTTATTCATCGTCATCAAGAATAACCAATCATTACATTTTACAGAGCAAAATTAATACACAGTTTAAACAATACGTCATTATTTTCAGTTTGAAGATCAGCAGGAAGAAGAGAAAGAAAAGAAGTGGAAAAGAAGAAATCCCTCCGAAAATAACAACTGGCCGGCGGACCTGTCTTGATACATAATACCTGATACCTTAATGTTATACCAAATCCTAGAAGATTACTTATTGGAGTCTAGCAATAACCCAGCCCTCCCCCTCCCCTACCTCTCTTCTAGCCTCTGTTTCCATTCTATAACTGGGGCCCAGATCCTTCTCCCGGCCTCCTTTTTCGCCCTTCCCTTTCTTTCATATAATGCTTTCTCTAGTGTGTATGTAGCCAGTAATCGTGTGATCCACTGTTGCATATAGATCGAACAGCCAAAGAGGCCAATGCAGAACACATTAGAAAAGTTTTTGAGTAAACTTTTCTAATGTGTTCTGCATTGGCCTCTTTGGCTGTTCGATCTATATATTACTAAATATCTAAAATGAGTTTCTAAAAGTCCGAATAAGTCAAAACAGCACTCGTCACATTACACAACCAGCTTGCGACGAGAACAGTAGTTGATGGGGCCGATTCACAGAACTAACTTAAGACAAAATCCTAAATGTACTACTTTTGGTATTCACAGAAGGCATTTAGTAGTAGTAAAGTTAGGATTTTGTCTTAAGTTTGACTTAAGACAAACTTAAGACAGACTTAAGGCAGACTTAAGACAAACTTAAGACAGACTTAAGACAGACTTAAGACAAACTGAAGACAAATTTAAAACAGACTTAAGACAGACTTAAGACAGAATCCTAACTTAAGTCTGTCTTAAGTCTGTCTTAAGTTTGTCTTAAGTTTGTCTTAAGTTTGCCTTAAGTTTGTCTTAAGTTTGTCTTAAGTCTGTATTAAGTTTGTGTGAAGTCAAACTTAATACACAATCCTAGCTTTACTTCTATTAAATGCCTTTTGTGAATACCAAAAGCAGTAAGTTTAGGATTTTGTCTTAAGTTAGTTCTGTGAATCGGGCCCGATGTTTTTGGCCTGGACACGTGTTCTACTGATTGCCTGGAGCAGATGCACATTTGTCCGAAGCAAATTTTCAGCACTTGAGGGAAACGACTGTCTTATCACAATTTTCTTTCTGAAGAAAAAGCCCTCGATGATTGGAAACTCATTTCATCTAGATCAGGTGTTTAGACTTCTCACCAGTGTTCTAGATGTTACATCAGTAACCTAGATCATGCTTTAGTCCTACTTATCAGACACCAATGTTCTAGATGTTAGAGCCATGATCCAGATCTTACACGAGTGCTCTGAATCTCAAATCTATACTCTAATCCTCACATCAGTGTTCTAGAAGTCACATAGTTACAGTCCACCTCAGTGTTCTAGATGCATCTAATTACTTTAGATCTCAAATGAGTAGTCTACATGTTGCATAGGTACGCTAGATCATACGTCAGTTCTGCCACGTGCATCTGGCGGCCGTGTTCTACATCTCATGATGTTTTTCAAGATCTTACGCGAGTGCTCTAAAACGCAGTTCACTGCTCTAAATCTCTCATCATTGTTCCAGAAGCTACAATAGTATTCCAGGCCACATATCACTATTGTAAATATCACACTAGTATGAGAGAATTCCAGAAGTCATCCAAGCGCTTTTGTATCTTACATCTTTACTGTGCATCCAACATCAGATCTGTAGATGCCGCGTCAGTGATCGAGTTCGTACATCAGTACTCTATACAGCATATCTGCAATGTCCATCTTATGTTAGGAGTTTAATGCTCACAACAACTCTCTGGATCTTTCCTCACAACTCTCTGTCACATTGTGTTCCACCGGTACAGTAGGTTTAACATAAATTCTTTAGATTGCGGTACACTCAATTTCACATCAGGACTGTAGTTCTAAGATCAGTATTTTACCTCTCAAAGCAGTAGAGTAGATCTCACAGAAATCCTAAATAGCTCATGTAAGCACTCTGGATCTCACATTATTACTCTATCTTTTAGTACTTTAGAACTCAGAATAGTACTGTAGATCTCATAAATACTCTAAATCCCAGATTAGTGCTCTCAATTTTTCATCGGATTGCAATTTCTTGCATCATTTCTATACATCTCAAGTCCTAATCCTAGGTTGAACATTAGTACTAAAGTTACATCGCTACAAAATATCTCCCATCCGGACTGAACACCTTACGTCAGCACTGTCATGCTCACAGCAGTACTGTCACTTACACATAAATACTCTAGATTGCACATTAGGACTTTTGGCATTACATCGGTACTCTGTATATCACTTCAGTATTGTACATATCACATCAGGTCTGCGGCTGTCCATCATTACTCTAGTTCTTGCACTATTACTCTAAAAAAAAAAGTCCCAAAAATTATATTTTTTGTTTGTGCTACGCAGCGTACTAAGAGTCACTCTTAGTCGCGGATACCAATGAAAAACCTTTAAAAAAGATTTGCTTCCTTTGAGCGGCAAGATTCATCCTTAACCTCCCACACAGAACCCACATCACACAACACCTCGGGGCATATTACCAACAAGTAGCGATAATTATCGCTAAATAGGCTTAGCGACGATTTTTTTATCGCTGCCTATCGCTGGATATGTTAGCGGAGAAAACATGCTATTAGCAACGTTTTTCTCCATTGTGCTAAAATATCCAGCGATAGCGGTGAAATGCGTGAATATCGCTGAGAATACAGAGATATTCACGCATTAGCGACTAAATGCTCTTAGCCATGTTATCCACCTCCCATTGGATAACATGGCTAAGAACTGGTCTGAGCAGGCGTTAGTTTTTGACGATAGCGGGAATATTTCCATCGCTACGCCTGCCTTGCCATTAGCGATAAACATCGCTGACATGCAAAGCGGGCCCCAAACCGCTCGCTATCGCCTAAAAGCTGTCGCTAACATCAGTTAGCGACAGCTTGCTAATAGAGCGATAGGATTTTCGCCGCTTAGCGGCCGAAAACAGCCGCTAAACCGGTGATAATTCCCTATCGCCACCCTTGGTAATATGCCCCCTCAAGACACTACACTGGTTCCCAAGACACAAACGCACTCAATTAAAATTCCTCACTTACACATTCAAGTAAGTATACAACACATACCCCACCTACCAGAGCAGTATCATCTCCTTCCACCCACCACAGAGACGGCTCCGCATCACAGGACTCCTTCTCGCATACATCCCACTCATACACTGAAGCAGATCAGGAGGACGGCATACTCTTACATTGCTTCTAAAGTTAGGAACAACCTCCTACTCCACATCAGAGCACTCTACTTGTGAATGATAGTGCGCTCTACAAATACTCATAACATAACATAGCACAATGTAACATAACAATAAAGACTAAACATGTCTACTTGCATGTCTACTTGCAGAGTCCATGTGAGTTTTTGCTATGGAGAGTTCTGCGGCCGGCCTGTGTCTCTGCACCTCAAAGAGCTTCACAGAAAGAGAGCTGGAGACAGGCTGGGCTTGCCTTGGTTGTATGTTGGAACCGCACAGGCATTAATCACATCTGCATTAACAACGCAGTCCGAACCAGGAATGCATCTTTGCAACGTATTCCTTTACCACGCATGTCGTTGCAATGACTTGCCGTAGGTAGGGTAAGCGCTAGACTTTGGAATAGTATAAATTCCTATTCCAACTCCAGTCTGTGCAACAGTAGGGAAGGTGTTGGACTTAAAGTCCAACATCAGTCCAACAACGCTTCCCTTAAGGCAAGTCGTTGTAACAACTTGTGAGGTAAAGGAATGCATTGTAAAGACTCATTTGTGGTTCAGACTATGTTGTTAAGGCATGGAGTGGTTCAAGCCGCGATGTAAAGGCTGTTTCCCCTTGGCCTGCAGTGCCTAGGTGTCTAAGCACCCAGCTATGTAGGTGACTGCAACAGAAGGAGAGTTTGAGACAGGATAGGGTCTGTCTTCAGTGTCTGTGTACCTAAATCCCCAGACCTAGAGGTACCTGCAATAGGAGCAGGGAGCTGTACGTCAGGATTCCGAGTATTGGTGTGGCTCTAACAGGAGCAGAGAGCTGACGACAGGGTTGGTAACACTTTCACTGTCTATAAAAATAGTCCTTCAGACCAAGAGGTGGCTCTGACAGGAGCAGAGAGGTGAAGACAGGGTGGGTTCTGCATTCAACTTCTTTGTGTCTATTCCCTCAAATAAGGAGGTGACTGCAACCGAAGCAGAGAGCTGAAGACAGGGTGGGTAACACTTTCCCTGTCTGTGGATTCAGTCTCTCAGACCTGGAGGTGGCTTCGACAGGAGCAGAGAGCTGAAGACAGGGTAGGTAACACTTTCCCTGTCTGTGGATTCAGTCGCTCAGACCTGGAGGTGGCTTCGACAGGAGCAGAGAGCTGAAGACAGGGTGGGTAACACTTTCCCTGTCTGTGGATTCAGTCTCTCAGACCTGGAGGTGGCTTTGACAGGAGCAGAGAGCTGAAGACAGGGTGGGTAACACTTTCCCTGTCTGTGGATTCAGTCTCTCAGACCTGGAGGTGGCTTCGACAGGAGCAGAGAGCTGAAGACAGGGTGGGTAACACTTTCCCTGTCTGTGAATTCAGTCCCTCAGACCTCAAGGTGGCTTCGACAGGAGCAGAGAGCTGAAGACAGGGTGGGTAACACTTTCCCTGTCTGTGGATTCAGTCTCTCAGACCTGGAAGTGGCTTCGACAGGAGCAGAGAGCTGAAGACAGGGTGGGTAACACTTTCCCTGTCTGTGGATTCAGTCTCTCAGACCTGGAGGTGGCTTCGACAGGAGCAGAGAGCTGAAGACAGGGTGGGTAACACTTTCCCTGTCTGTGGATTCAGTCTCTCAGACCTGGAGGTGGCTTCGACAGGAGCAGAGAGCTGAAGACAGGGTGGGTAACACTTTCCCTGTCTGTGGATTCAGTCTCTCAGACCTGGAGGTGGCTTCGACAGGATCAGAGAGCTGAAGACAGGGTGGGTAACACTTTCCCTGTCTGTGGATTCAGTCTCTCAGACCTGGAGGTGGCTTCGACAGGAGCAGAGAGCTGAAGACAGGGTGGGTAACACTTTCACTGTCTGTGAATTCAGGGGCATATTATCAAGCGGCAATTTTTGCCGCTTTAGCGGCAAATTTCAGCCGCTAAGCGGCGATAATACTATCGCCCTATTAGCAAGCTGTCGCTAACAGCAGTTAGCGACAGCTTGTAGGCGATAGCGAGCGGTTTGGGGCCCGCTTTGCATGTCAGCGATATTTATCGCTAATGACATGCAAAGTGGGCGTACCGAACCGAGCCGAGCAGTTGCTAACATCGCTATCGCCTATTACCAATGCAGGCATAGCGATGGACCAGTTCTTAGCCATTATATACAATGGGAGGTGGATATAATCGCTAAGACCCTGTTAGCGATAATGCATGAATATCGCTGTATTCTCAGCGATATTCACTGATTTTGCCGCTATCGCTGGGAATTTTATCGCTTTTGAGATAAACGTTGCTAATAGCACGTTATCTCAGCGATAAAATCCCGTGATGTGCGGCGATAAAAAAATTGCCGCTAACCCTACTTAGCGATAAATATCGCTATGTGTTGATAATATGCCCCTCAGTCCATAAGACCTGGAGGTGGCTTTAACAGGCGCAGAAAGCTGGAATTGGGTCCAGGATGGGATCTGCCTTCAAAATCTTTGTAGCTAAACCCAAGTGTCTTCTATGTATTTGAAGGAGACTCCACCCGGGTGACTTACTTAATTCACGTTGAGCTGTGCTTTGAGGTTGTGGGCCACTCTCATGCTCTCTTGTCCAATTTTCCCAGTAGACTAGTGTTTTGGCAAAGGTTTGTGTAGAAAACTGGGGGTCTGTTGCAGTACCCCCCCCCCACACACACACCTTTTTCCTGATTTCTGATGCACTTTGACTGAATGTGCACGGGGTCCCTGCTAATCAGGTTCCCTGTCCCTGTGTTCTTTCCCAAAACACTACCTTTGTTTCCACAATTGACACACTCCTGGCCCACATATAAGTCCCTTGTGAAAGGCTCCACTGGCCTGGTGACCAGAGAAGGGTCTCTAAGGGCTGCCGCATGTATTGTGCCACCCTCAGAGACCCCTCACCAAACACATACACACTGCCATTCCAGACTGTGTGTTTTGGTGCAGACAAAAATGAAGAGTCGACATGGCACACATCTCTGTGTGCCATGCCCACAAACACTGCCTGTGGCATAGATAAGTCTCTCCTCTAGCAGGACTCACAGCCGTAAGGCAGGGTGCACCATACCACAGGTGAGGGCACAGCTGCATGAGCAATATGCCCCTACAGTGTCTACATCCATTCTTAGACATTGTAAGTGCAGTGAAGCCACATTGAGTACATGGCCTGGGAGTTTGCCATTACGAACTCCACAGTGACATGATGGCTTTACTGAATGCTAAGAATTTTGGTATATCAAACTTCTAAGCATAATAAACCTACACTGATGCCAGTTCTGGATTTAATATAAAATGCACTCAGAGGGCATCTTAGAGATGCCCCTTGAAAAAGACCAACTCCCTTGTGTCCCACTGTCTGGTCTGCACCAGCCTGCCACACACAGACATGCTTCTGACCCAATGAGGTGGGGGCCCTTGTGCTCTCATGGGTCAGGGACAAAGGCTGCTTGGGGTGGAGGTGCTTCACACCTGCCCCCAAGCAGGACCATATTCAGGGCGGTGAGCCTCAAAGGCTTCCTTCCCCTTAATATGCTAACCAGGGCCACTCCGGCTAGTGGAGATACCCGCCCCCACTGACCAAGCCCCACTTTTGGCTCCAAGGTTGGCAGGAAAATTTGTAGTTAGGGGCAGATTTACAAGAAACTGATGCATCTATATAGATGCATCAGTTTCCCTGCGCCTGAGTTAAAAACCCTTGTGCCACCATATCTGCGCCGTATTTACAATACGGCGCACTATGGCGCATGGATTGACAGATGCGTTCGAAATTCTGACGCATCTGTTGGTGGAAAAGTGACACATTGCTAGAGTCGTGTCGCAAGCACGACGCAACTCCAGCAATGCGTGTTGTGGCTTATTTCCAATACACTGCGTCACTCCTTATACCTGCTTCAAGCAGGCGTAAGGTTTTGACGCACTGGCGTCCTAAAAGTCACACAGTGATATCTTGTAGATTTCACTGCATCACCTTTATGAGGCTTTCCTGCGTGGGAACGCCTACCCTGCATACATTATACCTGACGCAGGTATGGCGCCGCGGCCAGGGCGACTGACTCCGTAATCTGGGGATCACGGTTCGATCCCCAGCTCCGGCGGCAGGTTAGCCCAGCACCATGTGACTCTGGGCAATAGCTTGCTTAATATTCCTGACGGCCCCCAGCGCCTAGAGACCCTTACGGGTGATTGTGCGCTTTACAAATGTGGATTTACTTTAATGTCACTCAGAGCTTTACAACGTGACGCATCTCACTAGATGCGTCATGTTGTAAATTTGCCGCATTTTTTATGCCGACATTGCATCACAAAAGTGACGCAACAGCAGCATAAAAATGACGCAAGGGTCTTGTAAATCTGCCCCTCAGTATTTATGGGGCACTCCTGAACCTTGATCCTCAGAATACTGCAATCTACGAAGAAGAAGGTCGAAGTAGATGCCATGCATTAAAGCTTGAAGACGACGACTGACTTGGCCCCAGCCCTTCTGGCTTGTCACCAGCAGAAAGAGCCTGTGAGGAAGACGGCACCTGTCATGTGGGCAGTGACCTAGGAATACTGCATCTCTTCACCAAAGAACAGATCTTCTGAGGACAGCAGCCCTGTCCTGAAAACTCCAACTTCAAGGACTCCATATCCAGGTGGTTCTGCGACCCCTGCCCACTCTGCACCCGACGCCCACGGGCTGAGTCTGAGTGGCTTATACAGCCAGTGAAGTCTCCCCAGTGATGCTGACCTTGATTCCAGTGTTGGCTGACCTCTCCTGGACTCCATGAAGACGCTGGCACCCTCATCTTGAAGGTTCCCCCAACCGCGACCGGCACTAATAAAGAAAACACAACACCAAAAGGCACCCCTGCATCTTCAGCCACCCGACCTTGGGGAGCCCAGCAGATGGAGCCAATGTCTTCTTCTACATCCCAAATTACTTGCCCAGCTGGTGGTCACCTTAATCCAGCCTTCTGGACCGAGTCTGTAGCCTCTTTGTGCGACAGAGATTCCCCATTGGAAAGCATCTGATGCCCAACGCTTATTTGCACCCTGCACCCACCCACCCCCATGCCGCTGGTGATGTAAGGTTGGTGCTACCTTGTGCCCCCCATCTGTGCTTGCTTTGACCCCCGGGGCATGTGCTCTGAAATCGCGGGTACCTACCTGCAACCTGCACCCAGTTCGGTGCCCCCAGTCTTCATTGACTAACACCGGGCACAGTGACCTCTGCAGCCGGCCGCCCCAGTGCCACTGGTGGTACAGTACTTACCTCAATCTGACCCTTGGCCCATGTTAGTCTAAACCCCCGAAGACTGGAAGAGTAAGTTGTGTACTTACCTGTTAATGCATATAACCATTTTCTTCCCATAGGACTGCATTGCATTTCTCCTATTACATTCAAATGTCTATTTTCTACAATTGCTGTGTTTAACAACGGCCGATTGACAAAACCAAAGTATTTCCAGTACTGTAAAGCATTTTTACGGCCTTGCAAGACGATTCCTGCTGCATCTTGAAAAGTATTACTGCTATTCTTGAAAGTGTTATTTACCTATAACCGAGTTCCTCTTGGTTCTAAAATAAAATAACAAAGTAATAACTTTTGATACAAACAATTGGTCTGGATTCAGACTTTGAGTGTGTGTAATCATTTCTTGCCTGAGTGTTTACAGCCAATGCTTAACACACCCCTCTGATAAGCCACGTTGCTCGACCACACTACCCCAAATAGAGCTTTCAGTGTTTTCTACTTGAGCCTCTGTAAACCTCTGGGGTTCCACTGGACCTTGTGCACACTATCCTTTACTTTGGCATAGTATATGCAGAGTTAGCTTCCTACAGTTTCCTGTCACTCTTCACTTCCAACCTTTGGGGCCCGATTCACAGAACTAACTTAAGAAAAAATCCTAAACTTACTACTTTTGGTATTCACAGAAGTTAGGATTTTGTCTTAAATTTGTCTTAAGACAGACTTAAGACAAAATCCTAACTTCTGTGAATACCAAAAGTAGTAAGTTTAGGATTTAGTCTTAAGTTAGTTCTGTAAATCGGGCCCTTGGACTCTTTTGTCCAGATTAATTCTTATGCACTCTTTGTGATGTTCCTTCCTGACAGACTGTTGTCTTTTGTTTTCACTCTCTCTGTGTTTGTTCTTTCCCTTTGCTCATCTCCTTTGATCTATACTTTTGTTGGGTTCTCATCACTTGAATGCACGCAGCACTCTCCGGTTCACATTTTGTTACCTTTTACATGCCTCTCTTTTCTTTACTCTGTGGGGTGTCCTACCATATGCCTCCTCCGCTCTGTTTCCGTTCCTTTTGTAGGAACTGGAAAGTTGCAGAACTGACCTAGTGCAATTGCACCAGCATTTACACTGGCCATCCTTTAAATGGTACGGTCCTGTCAGATACTGAGTACCTGCACTTCTTAGATTTGAAAGGGAAAGTACCGGCACTTCTTAAATTTGAAAGGGAAAGTACTGGCACTTCTCAGCAAGGGTCCAATACTTCTGATGGGAGACTACCGGCACTTCTCAGCGATGGTGCAATACTTCTAATGAGAGAGAACCAGTACTTCTCAGCAGGGATGCAATACTTCTAATGGGAGAGTACTGGCACTTCTCAGCAGGGATGCAATACTTCTAATGGGAGAGTACTGGCACTTCTCAGCAGAGATGCAATACTTCTAATGGCAGAGTACTGGCACTTCTCAGCAGAGATGCAATACTTCTAATGGTAGAGTACTGGCACTTCTCAGCAGGGATGCAATACTTCTAATGGGAGAGTACTGGCACTTCTCAGCAGAGATGCAATACTTCTAATAGTAGAGTACTGGCACTTCTCAGCAGAGATGCAATACTTCTAATGGTAGAGTACTGGCACTTCTCAGCAGAGATGCAATACTTCTAATGGTAGAGTACTGGCACTTCTCAGCAGAGATGCAATACTTCTAATGGGAGAGTACTGGCACTTCTCAGCAGAGATGCAATACTTCTAATGGTAGAGTACTGGCACTTCTCAGCAGAGATGCAATACTTCTAATGGTAGAGTACTGGCACTTCTCAGCAGGGATGCAATACTTCTAATGGGAGAGTACTGGCACTTCTCAGCAGAGATGCAATACTTCTAATGGGAGAGTACTGGCACTTCTCAGCAGAGATGCAATACTTCTAATGGTAGAGTACTGGCACTTCTCAGCAGAGATGCAATACTTCTAATGGTAGAGTACTGGCACTTCTCAGCAGGGATGCAATACTTCTAATGGGAGAGTACTGGCACTTCTCAGCAGAGATGCAATACTTCTAATGGTAGAGTACTGGCACTTCTCAGCAGAGATGCAATACTTCTAATGGTAGAGTACTGGCACTTCTCAGCAGGGATGCAATACTTCTAATGGGAGAGTACTGGCACTTCTCAGCAGGGATGCAATACTTCTAATGGGAGAGTACTGGCACTTCTCAGCAGAGATGCAATACTTCTAATGGTAGAGTACTGGCACTTCTCAGCAGGGATGCAATACTTCTAATGGGGAAGTACTGGCACTTCTCAGCAGGGATGCAATACATCTAATGGGAGAGTACTGGCACTTCTCAGCAGGGATGCAATACTTCTAATGGTAGAGTACTGGCACTTCTCAGCAGGGATGCAATTCTTCTAATGGGAGAGTACTGGCACTTCTCAGCATAGATGCAATACTTCTAATGGTAGAGTACTGGCACTTCTCAGCAGGGATGCAATACTTCTAATGGGAGAGTACTGGCACTTCTCAGCAGAGATGCAATACTTCTAATGGTAGAGTACTGGCACTTCTCAGCAGAGATGCAATACTTCTAATGGTAGAGTACTGGCACTTCTCAGCAGGGATGCAATACTTCTAATGGTAGAGTACTGGCACTTCTCAGCAGAGATGCAATACTTCTAATGGTAGAGTACTGGCACTTCTCAGCAGGGATGCAATACTTCTAATGGGGAAGTACCGGCACTTCTCAGCAGAGATGCAATACTTCTAATGGTAGAGTACTGGCACTTCTCAGCAGGGATGCAATACTTCTAATGGAAGAGTACTGGCACTTCTCAGCAGAGATGCAATACTTCTAATGGTAGAGTACTGGCACTTCTCAGCAGAGATGCAATACTTCTAATGGTAGAGTACTGGCACTTCTCAGCAGAGATGCAATACTTCTAATGGTAGAGTACTGGCACTTCTCAGCAGGGATGCAATACTTCTAATGGGGAAGTACCGGCACTTCTCAGCAGAGATGCAATACTTCTAATGGTAGAGTACTGGCACTTCTCAGCAGGGATGCAATACTTCTAATGGGAGAGTGCTGGCACTTCTCAGCAGAGATGCAATACTTCTAATGGGAGAGTACTGGCACTTCTCAGCAGAGATGCAATGCTTCTAATGGTAGAGTACTGGCACTTCTCAGCAGGGATGCAATACTTCTAATGGTAGAGTACTGGCACTTCTCAGCAGGGATGCAATACTTCTAATGGTAGAGTACTGGCACTTCTCAGCAGAGATGCAATACTTCTAATGGTAGAGTACTGGCACTTCTCAGCAGAGATGCAATACTTCTAATGGTAGATTACTGGCACTTCTCAGCAGAGATGCAATACTTCTAATGGGAGAGTACTGGCACTTCTCAGCAGAGATGCAATACTTCTAATGGTAGAGTACTGGCACTTCTCAGCAGGGATGCAATACATCTAATGGGAGAGTACTGGCACTTCTCAGCAGGGATGCAATACATCTAATGGGAGAGTACTGGCACTTCTCAGCAGAGATGCAATACTTCTAATGGGAGAGTACTGGCACTTCTCAGCAGAGATGCAATACTTCCAATGGTAGAGTACTGGCACTTCTCAGCAGGGATGCAATACTTCTAATGGGAGAGTACTGGCACTTCTCAGCAGAGATGCAATACTTCTAATGGTAGAGTACTGGCACTTCTCAGCAGAGATGCAATACTTCTAATGGTAGAGTACTGGCACTTCTCAGCAGGGATGCAATACTTCTAATGGGAGAGTACTGGCACTTCTCAGCAGGGATGCAATACTTCTAATGGGAGAGTACTGGCACTTCTCAGCAGGGATGCAATACTTCTAATGGTAGAGTACTGGCACTTCTCAGCAGAGATGCAATACTTCTAATGGTAGAGTACTGGCACTTCTCAGCAGGGATGCAATACTTCTAATGGGGAAGTACTGGCACTTCTCAGCAGGGATGCAATACTTCTAATGGTAGAGTACTGGCACTTCTCAGCAGAGATGCAATACTTCTAATGGTAATGGTAAACAAGACGGAGGTCCTCATCCTGGGCTCCTCGCCATCCGCCTGGGACGACTCCTGGTGGCCCCCCGCCCTGGGCACCGCACCCAAACCGACGGACCACGCACGCAACCTGGGCTTCATTCTGGACTCCTCCCTCTCCATGACCAGACAAGTCAACGCCGTCTCCTCGTCATGCTTCTACATCCTGCGCATGCTACGGAAGATCTTCTGGTGGATCCCCACCGAGACCAGGAAGACTGTCACCCAGGCCCTCGTCACCAGCCGACTGGACTACGGCAACGCCCTCTACGCCGGAACCACCGCCAAGCTCCAGAAGAGACTCCAGCGGATCCAGAACGCCTCAGCCAGACTCATCCTCGACATCCCACGAAACAGCCACATCTCTGGACACCTGAGAGATCTGCACTGGCTCCCCGTCAACAAAAGAATCACCTTCCGTCTCCTCACCCACGCGCACAAAGCCCTACACGACCAAGGCCCGAGCTACCTCAACAACCGAATCAACTTCTACGCTCCCAAACGCCACCTCAGATCAACCAGCCACGCCCTCGCCGCCGTCCCCCGCATCCGAAGAGCGACTACAGGAGGAAGGTCCTTCTCCTACCTGGCCGCCAAGACCTGGAACTCCCTCCCGACCGACCTGCGCCTGACCCAAGACCACCTCTCCTTCAGGAAGAAGCTCAAGACCTGGCTGTTCGAGCAGTAACGGCACCCCCCCCCCCTAGCGCCTTGAGACCCCACGGGTGAGTAGTGCGCTCTATAAATGTCCTGATTGATTGATTGATTGATTGAATGGTAGAGTACTGGCACTTCTCAGCAGGGATGCAATACTTCTAATGGTAGAGTACTGGCACTTCTCAGCAGATATGCAATACTTCTAATGGTAGAGTACTGGCACTTCTCAGCAGAGATGCAATACTTCTAATGGTAGAGTACTGGCACTTCTCAGCAGGGATGCAATACTTCTAATGGGAGAGTACTGGCACTTCTCAGCAGGGATGCAATACTTCTAATGGGAGAGTACTGGCACTTCTCAGCAGGGATGCAATACTTCTAATGGGAGAGTACTGGCACTTCTCAGCAGGGATGCAATACTTCTAATGGGAGAGTACTGGCACTTCTCAGCGGAGATGCAATACTTCTAATGGGAGAGTACTGGCACTTCTCAGCAGAGATGCAATACATCTAATGGGAGAGTACTGGCACTTCTCAGCAGGGATGCAATACATCTAATGGGAGAGTACTGGCACTTCTCAGCAGGGATGCAATACTTCTAATGGGAGAGTACTGGCACTTCTCAGCAGAGATGCAATACTTCTAATGGTAGAGTACTGGCACTTCTCAGCAGGGATGCAATACTTCTAATGGTAGAGTACTGGCACTTCTCAGCAGAGATGCAATACTTCTAATGGTAGAGTACTGGCACTTCTCAGCAGGGATGCAATACTTCTAATGGGGAAGTACCGGCACTTCTCAGCAGAGATGCAATACTTCTAATGGTAGAGTACTGGCACTTCTCAGCAGGGATGCAATACTTCTAATGGAAGAGTACTGGCACTTCTCAGCAGAGATGCAATACTTCTAATGGTAGAGTACTGGCACTTCTCAGCAGAGATGCAATACTTCTAATGGTAGAGTACTGGCACTTCTCAGCAGAGATGCAATACTTCTAATGGTAGAGTACTGGCACTTCTCAGCAGGGATGCAATACTTCTAATGGGGAAGTACCGGCACTTCTCAGCAGAGATGCAATACTTCTAATGGTAGAGTACTGGCACTTCTCAGCAGGGATGCAATACTTCTAATGGGAGAGTGCTGGCACTTCTCAGCAGAGATGCAATACTTCTAATGGGAGAGTACTGGCACTTCTCAGCAGAGATGCAATGCTTCTAATGGTAGAGTACTGGCACTTCTCAGCAGGGATGCAATACTTCTAATGGTAGAGTACTGGCACTTCTCAGCAGGGATGCAATACTTCTAATGGTAGAGTACTGGCACTTCTCAGCAGAGATGCAATACTTCTAATGGTAGAGTACTGGCACTTCTCAGCAGAGATGAAATACTTCTAATGGTAGATTACTGGCACTTCTCAGCAGAGATGCAATACTTCTAATGGGAGAGTACTGGCACTTCTCAGCAGAGATGCAATACTTCTAATGGTAGAGTACTGGCACTTCTCAGCAGGGATGCAATACATCTAATGGGAGAGTACTGGCACTTCTCAGCAGGGATGCAATACATCTAATGGGAGAGTACTGGCACTTCTCAGCAGAGATGCAATACTTCTAATGGGAGAGTACTGGCACTTCTCAGCAGGGATGCAATACTTCTAATGGGAGAGTACTGGCACTTCTCAGCAGAGATGCAATACTTCTAATGGTAGAGTACTGGCACTTCTCAGCAGAGATGCAATACTTCTAATGGTAGAGTACTGGCACTTCTCAGCAGGGATGCAATACTTCTAATGGGAGAGTACTGGCACTTCTCAGCAGGGATGCAATACTTCTAATGGGAGAGTACTGGCACTTCTCAGCAGGGATGCAATACTTCTAATGGTAGAGTACTGGCACTTCTCAGCAGAGATGCAATACTTCTAATGGTAGAGTACTGGCACTTCTCAGCAGGGATGCAATACTTCTAATGGGGAAGTACTGGCACTTCTCAGCAGGGATGCAATACTTCTAATGGTAGAGTACTGGCACTTCTCAGCAGGGATGCAATACTTCTAATGGTAATGGTAAACAAGACGGAGGTCCTCATCCTGGGCTCCTCGCCATCCGCCTGGGACGACTCCTGGTGGCCCCCCGCCCTGGGCACCGCACCCAAACCGACGGACCACGCACGCAACCTGGGCTTCATCCTGGACTCCTCCCTCTCCATGACCAGACAAGTCAACGCCGTCTCCTCGTCATGCTTCTACATCCTGCGCATGCTACGGAAGATCTTCTGGTGGATCCCCACCGAGACCAGGAAGACTGTCACCCAGGCCCTCGTCACCAGCCGACTGGACTACGGCAACGCCCTCTACGCCGGAACCACCGCCAAGCTCCAGAAGAGACTCCAGCGGATCCAGAACGCCTCAGCCAGACTCATCCTCGACATCCCACGAAACAGCCACATCTCCGGACATCTGAGAGACCTTCACTGGCTCCCCGTCAACAAAAGAATCACCTTCCGTCTCCTCACCCACGCACACAAAGCCCTACACGACCAAGGCCCGAGCTACCTCAACAACCGAATCAACTTCTACGCTCCCAAACGCCACCTCAGATCAACCAGCCACGCCCTCGCCGCCGTCCCCCGCATCCGAAGAGCGACTACAGGAGGAAGGTCCTTCTCCTACCTGGCCGCCAAGACCTGGAACTCCCTCCCGACCGACCTGCGCCTGACCCAAGACCACCTCTCCTTCAGGAAGAAGCTCAAGACCTGGCTGTTCGAGCAGTAACGGCACCCCCCCCCCCCTAGCGCCTTGAGACCCCACGGGTGAGTAGTGCGCTCTATAAATGTCCTGATTGATTGATTGATTGATTGAATGGTAGAGTACTGGCACTTCTCAGCAGGGATGCAATACTTCTAATGGTAGAGTACTGGCACTTCTCAGCAGATATGCAATACTTCTAATGGTAGAGTACTGGCACTTCTCAGCAGAGATGCAATACTTCTAATGGTAGAGTACTGGCACTTCTCAGCAGGGATGCAATACTTCTAATGGGAGAGTACTGGCACTTCTCAGCAGGGATGCAATACTTCTAATGGGAGAGTACTGGCACTTCTCAGCAGGGATGCAATACTTCTAATGGGAGAGTACTGGCACTTCTCAGCAGGGATGCAATACTTCTAATGGGAGAGTACTGGCACTTCTCAGCGGAGATGCAATACTTCTAATGGGAGAGTACTGGCACTTCTCAGCAGAGATGCAATACATCTAATGGGAGAGTACTGGCACTTCTCAGCAGGGATGCAATACATCTAATGGGAGAGTACTGGCACTTCTCAGCAGGGATGCAATACTTCTAATGGGAGAGTACTGGCACTTCTCAGCAGGGATGCAATACTTCTAATGGGAGAGTACTGGCACTTCTCAGCAGGGATGCAATACTTCTAATGGGAGAGTACTGGCACTTCTCAGCAGGGATGCAATACATCTAATGGGAGAGTACTGGCACTTCTCTGGAGTTGTGCAATACTTCTAATGAGACACTAGCGGCGCCTCTCAGCGGGAATACATTACTTCAAATGGGAGAGTACCCGCACTTCTTGGATGGTGATGATTCTTCATGTCCCTTTAAAGCGCGCTGACACCGACCAATCAGTGCTGCAGTGGCAACATTTGCTCCAAAACCAGCTGGGTGGAGTCAAGCTACTTTTTTGGTGCTGTTTGATTGGTGCAAACATCATCCAGGTGTTAGATATGTCAGCACAGACGAGCTTGAGGTATCATAGAGTGTTGTTACAACTAACTCTCTCACCTAGGATGGCACTGAAGCCTCACTGGACAATCTATGCCACAATACATCACTGCTTTCTGCGAGTTGGTACCAACCAAAACAAGAAACACTAAATTTGGCATTAAATCCACTAAAAATGGTTCCATGTGGTGGCAGTGGAGCTGAAGCAAACCAGTCTCAACCTGTAATACAAGTTGCACAAGACTATTTTACCTGAAGATAGCCCCTCTCTAAAAGATACCTGTGAGGCCTCCATAGTGCCATGAGGAGCGCCCAAAAGTCTTAATTTACAAAATTCATCCAGCAGGTCTGACCGAATAAGAGAAATCTGCAGCATCTTTCAAGAACTGGCTAACCCAGATACCCACAAGAACAACCCCTGCGCATCACAACAATATGGTGAAAAAACTCCTGGGTACATATTCACGCATTAACGCCAATGGGGACTTAAACTGAAAATCCACCTCCCATTATATAAACAGGTAAGTAATGTTTTTAGCAGGCGTTAGATGATAGCGATAATCGCGCTTAGCGTGATTTTTTTTATCGCTATGCCTGCCTTGCTAATAGGCGATAGCTGTGTTAGCCACTGCTTTCAGTCGCTAACAGTTCGGGTACGCCCACTTTGCATGTCATTAGCGATAAATAGCCGGTCGTTATCGCCTAAAAGCTGTCGCTAACTGCTGTTAGCGACAGCTTGCTAATAGGGCGATAAAAATGTCGCCGCTTTAGCGGCAAAAGTGCCACTAAAGCGGCGATATGGCCCTTGCTAATATGTCCCCTGGATTTGTTTTGTTCATAATTAGCACCATTGGTGATTCCAACATTACTGCCCTTCACCATCTGCCTGACGCTCTCTCTCCTTTCTTCACAGTTTTCATCCTTTCTCTGCCTCTGTCTATATGTGCTGCATTGCTATTGCTTCACTGCCAGCACTTTCCCTTCCCTGTTAGCTCTGGCATGGCATTTTAATGGCATTTTTTATTTAGGAGCGGAGGCATAAACAATAGAAGCCCATAAGGTAATAATTATAGGTGTCCCCTTTCAGTGCATTAGTCATTTCAGCCAATTTATTCCAAAATTGTGCTTTAAGTGCACTTTTTGATTTAATTTCTCTCAAAAAGTTCTCAGGCTGGGGGAACCTACTATCAAACCTTTAAGGAACGCTCCATTGCTGAAAATTCAGATGAGGTATTACATCTGGCTTTCAGCAGTGGCAGTTGACGATGTGGGTGGAGACAAGTGGGTGGAGCCAGTGGAGGAAGTAGGTGGAGCCGGGAGAAGGGGTGTGGTCTCCTAAACCGATTTGAGCACCTGCACTTAATATTTTACAAATTAAGCAGACTCCAGCATCAGTCACGCATACTACCTGTCTGTCGCACTGATCCCTTCCGCACATACTCTCTCTAGTAAGAGTACCTGTCAGTCACATCACCTCTCCTGTACTCCAGCATCAGTCACACATACTACCTGTCTGTCGCACTGATCCCTTCCGCACATACTCTCTCTAGTAAGAGAACCTGTCAGTCACATCACCTCTCCTGTACTCCAGCGTCAGTCACACATACTACCTGTCTGTCACACTAATGCCTTCTGCACATACTCTGTCTAGTAAGAGTGCCTGTCAGTCACATCACCTCTCCAGTACTCCAGCATCAGTCACACATACTACCTGTCTGTCGCACTGATGCCTGTCGCGCACACTCTCTCTAGTAAGAGTGCCTGTCAGTCACATCACCTCTCCAGTACTCCAGCATCAGTCACACATACTACCTATCTGTCGCACTGATGCCTTCCGCACACACTCCCCATAGAAAAAGTGCCTGTCAGTCACATCACCTCTCCAGTACTCCAGCATCAGTCACACATACTACATGTCTGTCGCACTGATGCCTTCAGCACACACTCTCTATTGAAAAAGTGTCTGTCAGTCACATCATCTCTCTAATACTCCAGCATCAGTCCCACGTACTAACTGTCTGTCGCACTGATATCTGCGCACACACTCTCTCTAGTAAGAGTGCCTGTCAGTCACATCACCTCTCCAGTACTCCAGCATCAGTCACACATACTAACTGTCTGTCGCACTGATGCCTGCCGCACACACTCTCTCTAGTAAGAGTGCCTGTCAGTCACATCACCTCTCCAGTACTCCAGCATCAGTCACACATACTACCTGTCTGGAGCACTGATGCCTTATGCACATACTCTCTCTAGAAAGAGTACCTGTCAGTCACATCACCTCTCCAGTACTCCAGCATCAGTCACACATACTACGTGTCTGTCGCACTGATGCCTTCCGCACACACTCTCTATAGAAAGAGTGCCTGTCAGTCACATCTATCCAGTACTCCAGCATCAGTCACACATACTACCTGTCTGTTGCACTGATGTCTGCCGCACACACTCTCTCTAGTAAGAGTGCCTGTCAGTCACATCACCTCTCCAGTACTCCAGCATCAGTCACGCATACAACCTGTCTGTCGCACTGATGCCTGCCGCGCACACTCTCTCTAGTAAAAGTGCCTGTCAGTCACATCACCTCTCCAGTACTCCAGCATCAGTCACACATACTACCTGTCTGTCGCACAGATGCCTTCCGCACATACTCTCTCTAGTAAGACTGCCTGTCAGTCACATCACCTCTCCAGTACTCCAGCATCAGTCACACATACAACCTGTCTGTCGCATTGATGCCTTCCGCACACACTCTCTATAGAAAGAGTGCCTGTCAGTCACATCATCTATCCAGTACTCCAGCATCAGTCACACATACTACCTGTCTGTTGCACTGATGTCTGCCGCGCACACTCTCTCTAGTAAGAGTGCCTGTCAGTCACATCACCTCTCCAGTACTCCAGCATCAGTCACACATACTACCTGTCTGTCGCACTGATGCCTTCCGCACACACTCTCTATAGAGTGCCTGTCAGTCACATCATCTATCCAGCACTCCAGCATCAGTCACACATACTACCTGTCTGTTGCACTGATGTCTGCCGCATACACTCTCTCTAGTAAGAGTGCCTGTCAGTCACATCATCTCTCCAGTACTCCAGAATCAGTCACGCATACTACCTGTCTGTGACACCTATGTCTGCCGCATACACTCTCTCTAGTAAGAGTGCCTGTCAGTCACATCACCTCTCCAGTACTCCAGCATCAGTCACGCATACAACCTGTCTGTCACACTGATGCCTGCCGCGCACACTCTCTCTAGTAAAAGTGTCTGTCAGTCACATCACCTCTACAGTACTCTAGCATCAGTCACACATACTGCCTGTCTGTCGCACTGATGCCAGCCACAAATACTCTCTCTAGTAAATGTAAATGTAAATGTAGTATACTTGTAAAGCGCACAGCTGCCCCAGCAACGGGGCGTCCCGGCGCTGTATAACTCTGGGGAACCCGTCCTGGCTTTCCCTGTGGGATGGTCCCTTGCTGGGAGTCCCCAAGGTGGAGCCAGGCATCCCCGGAATTGGTGGGGCTGTTGTGGAGATTAGGCAAGCTAATGCCCAGAGTTGCCGAGTGGAACCCCTGATTATAGTAAGCACCGAAGCGAGAATTATCGAGTCCGCTGACCCTGGTCCACGACCCTGCCGCGTCGGGAATTGAACCCTGGTCCCGGGCTGACTTCTGCTCTCAGGCCTGCCGCCTCTAACCAGTGAGCCACACTACTCCAGTAAGAGTGCCTATCAGTCACATCACCTCTCCAGTACTCCAGCATCAGTCCCACATACTACCTGTCTGTCGCACTGATGCCTTCCGCACATACTCTCTCTAGTAAGAGTGCCTGTCAGTCACATCACCTCTTCAGCATCAGACACACATACTGCCTGTCTGTCGAACTGATGCTTTCCGCACATACTCTCACTAGTAAGACTGCCTGTCAGTCACATCACCTCTCCAGTACTCCAGCATCAATCACACATACTACCTGTCTGTCGCACTGATGCCTTCCGCACACACTCTCTATAGAAAGAGTGCCTGTCAGTTACATCATCTCTCCAGTACTCCAGCATCAGTAACACATACAACCTGTCTGTCGCACTGATGCCTTCCGCACATACTCTCTCTAGTAAGAGTGCCTGTCAGTCACATCACCTCTCCAGTACTCCAGCATCAGGCACACATACTACCTGTTCTGTCGCACTGATGCCTGTCACACATACTCTCTCTCTCTAGTAAGAGTGCCTGTCAGTCACATCCCCTCTCCAGCATCAGTCACACATACTACCTGTCTGTCGTACTGATGCCTGCCGCACATACTCTCTCTAGTAAGAGTGCCTGTCAGTCACATCACCTCTCCAGCATCAGTCACACATACTACCTGTCTGTCGTACTGATGCCTGCCGCACATACTCTCTCTAGTAAGAGTGCCTGTCAGTCACATCACCTCTTCAGTACTCCAGCATCAGTCAGACATACTACCTGTCTTTCGCACTGATGCCTGTCACACATACTCTCTCTCTAGTAAGAGTGCCTGTCAGTCACATCACCTCTTCAGCATCAGACACGCATACTGCCTGTCTGTCGCACTGATGCCTTCCGCACATACTCTCTCTAGTAAGAGTGCCTGTCAGTCACATCTCCTCTCCAGTACTCCAGCATCAGTCACACATACTACGTGCCTGTCGCACTGATGCTGCCGGACATACTCTCTCTAGTAAGAGGTCCTGTCAGTCACATCACCTCTCCAGTACTCCAGCATCAGTCATGCATGCTACCTGTCTGTCGCACTGATGCCTTCCGCACATACTCTCTCTAGTAAGAGTGCCTGTCAGTCACATCACCTCTCCAGTACTCCAGCATCAGTAACACATACTACCTGTCTGTCGCATTGATGCCTACCACGCATACTCTCTCTAGTAAGAGTGGCTGTCAGTCACATCACCTCTTCAGCATCAGACACACATACTGCCTGTCTGTCGAACTGATGCTTTCCGCACATACTCTCTCTAGTAAGAGTGCCTGTCAGTCACATCACCTCTCCAGGACTCCAGCATCAGTCACACATACTACCTGTCTGTCGCACTGATGCCTGTCACACATACTCTCTCTCTCTAGTAAGAGTGCCTGTCAGTCACATCACCTCTCCAGCATCAGTCACACATACTACCTGTCTGTCGTACTGATGCCTGCCGCACATACTCTCTCTAGTAAGAGTGCCTGTCAGTCACATCACCTCTCCAGCATCAGTCACACATACTACCTGTCTGTCGCACTGATGCCTTCCGCACATACTCTCTCTAGTAAGAATGCCTGTCAGTCACTTCACCTCTCCAGTACTCCAGCATCAGTCACACCTACTACCTGTCTGGCGCACTGATGCCTGTCGCACATACTCTCTCTAGTAAGAGTGCCTGTCACCCACATTACCTCTTCAGTGCACGTCATCCCCGTGTTTCACACCTCTTGTGCACCCCTTCTGACAGGTGCATGATCCGACAGGGCTAGCGTCTTGCACAGCTCCCCTTGGCGGTAGCTTCAGCTCCCCTGAGCTGCTGAGGTCGGTCACGTGTTCTCAACCTTTTCACTGTGTGACATTTTGTCCTTGGGAACAGCCGAATAAACACAATAACCTTTTCATGTCTGATTCTGCCACTCTGGTGCCAGCAGCACCAGCTCTGGGTCTTTGGTGAAACCTGACCGGCATCGGGCGGCGGGCCGAGGGGGCACGGACACAGTATACCTGTGTGCATGAATGTACCTGAGTGTGCACAGAGGGCGAGGCAGGACCCTCCCACCCTGGCACCGCTCCTGAGGCCTCGGGAGGAGGAGGAGGGTGGGCGAGGGTGAGGTGGAGGGCGGGAGGTGGAAAGAGTGAGAAACTGAGAGGAGGAGGCTGGGGTAGGGCGAGTGACAGGAGAGGGAGCTGGCACTCCCGAAGGAGGGCACTGAACGGGCGGGGATGAAAGGAGGCGCACTGGACATTCACTGCTGAAGGAAGGATGAAAGGAGGCGCACTGGACGCTCACTGCTGAAGGAAGGAGGAGGGGTGAATGGGCCGAGGTTAAGTGACAGGATAATCCCCCGACAGTGCAGTGCTGACAGCGAGAGTCCTCGAGAACTGCAAAAAGCCCTGGGCACGCGCTGGTGAAGGAGGGTGCCCCGACAGTGCACTTCTGAAAGTGGGAGTCCTGAAGAAGAACTGCAAAAAGGGGAGCCCTGGGCACGCGCTGCTGAAGGAGAACGCCCCGACAGTGCACTGCTGACAGCGGGGGTCCTCGTCAGTCATTGCTTTAAAGAGAGGACCTCACTGGGCAATGATGAAATGAGTAACCCTTGCTATTTAGTGGTGACAGCGGGAACCCTGGGCTGGCGCTGTTGAAAGGTGAAGCATTACTGACGCAGGTGGCCCGAGCAGTTGGACGCAAGAGCACCAGTGTGAGAGGTGAGCGGGCACTCAGCTGCCTTTACTGTTCCCCTGCGCTCCTCCTTTCACCCCCGAGGCGGTGCCATCTCTTCCGGGACACGCAGGGAGCGCCCTTTGTACCTGAGACGTTCTTGCTGCGCTCGTGTTTGCTCTCCGGGGCCCCGGCTGTTGCTGCGCTCTCCTTCCCGCTCACCTGCCTGTCATTTACATGCAGGGTGCAGTGCAAATCCGTGCGGCGCAGCTACATTCAATGCACTGCTGTTACATCTGGCGTAGGTACATGCAGTGCAGTTAAATACAGCGCAGTTACATAAGGCAAAGTTACATGCAGTGCAATGCAGTTGTAAGCAGCGCCGTTTCATGCAGCGCAGTGCAGTTACATGCAGCGCAGTAACATGCGGCGTAGTTACATTCAGTGAGACCAGTCACGTGCAGCGCAGTTACATGCAGCGCAGTTATATGTGGAGCAGTTACTTGCAGTGCAGTTACATGCAGCGCAGTGCCGTGCAGTTACATGCAGCAAAGTTACATGAAGCACAGTCACATGAAGTAGTTACATGAATCGCAGTTGCCTGCAGTGCAGTTGCATGTGGAGCACTGCAGCGCAGTTAAATGCAACGCAGTTACATGCACTGCTGTTAATTACAGTAATATGCAGCACAGTTTCATGTGACAGCTACATGCAGCGCAGTGCCGTGCAGTTACATGCAGCACAGTTACTTGCAGCACAGTTACTTGCAGTGCAGTTACATGTAGTGGAATTACTTGCAGAGCATTTGCATGCAGTACAGTTGCATGCAGTACCGTTGCATGTAGTACAGTTACAAGCAGTGCTGTTACATGCAGGGCAGTTGCATGCAGTGCAGTTACATGCAGTGCAGTTACATGCAGGGCAGTTGCATGCAGTGCAGTTACATGCAGGGCAGTCGCATGCAGTGCAGTTACATGCAGAGCAGTTGCATGCAGTGCAGTTACATGCAGAGCAGTTGCATGCAGAGCAGTTGCATGCAGTACAGTTACATGCAGAGCAGTTGCATGCAGTGCAGTAACATGCAGAGCAGTTGCATGCAGAGCAGTTGCATGCAGTGCAGTTGCATGCAGAGCAGTTGCATGCAGTGCAGTTACATGCAGAGCAGTTGCATGCAGTGCAGTTACATGCAGAGCAGTTGCATGCAGAGCAGTTGCATGCAGTGCAGTTGCACGCAGAGCAGTTGCATGCCGTGCAGTTACATGCAGAGCAGTTGCATGCAGTGCAGTAACATGCAGAGCAGTTGCATGCAGAGCAGTTTCATGCAGTGCAGTTGCATGCAGAGCAGTTGCATGCAGTGCAGTTGCATGCAGAGCAGTTGCATGCAGTGCAGTAACATGCAGAGCAGTTGCATGCAGAGCAGTTGCATGCAGTGCAGTTGCATGCAGAGCAGTTGCATGCAGAGCAGTTGCATGCAGTGCAGTTACATGCAGAGCAGTTGCATGAAGTGCAGTAACATGCAGAGCAGTTGCATGCAGAGCAGTTGCATACAGTGCAGTTACATGCAGAGCAGTTGCATGCAGTGCAGTTACATGCAGAGCAGTTGCATGCAGAGCAGTTTCATGCAGTGCAGTTGCATGCAGAGCCGTTGCATGCAGTGCAGTTGCATGCAGAGCAGTTGCATGCAGTGCAGTAACATGCAGAGCAGTTGCATGCAGAGCAGTTGCATGCAGTGCAGTTGCATGCAGAGCAGTTGCATGCAGAGCAGTTGCATGCAGTGCAGTTACATGCAGAGCAGTTGCATGAAGTGCAGTAACATGCAGAGCAGTTGCATGCAGATCAGTTGCATATAGTGCAGTTACATGCAGAGCAGTTGCATGCAGTGCAGTTACATGCAGAGCAGTTGCATGCACTGCAGTTACATGTAGCGTAAAGCCTTGGGTTGTGTGATGCTCTGTTAATATCACACCGTGAAGTTCAGGTCTGTTTTGGAAAACCTTGGGAATGCGCTGAGGTGAGTGGGCAGGAGACGGGCAGGCAGAAAGACAGACGGGCACAGGAAGAGAGCCAGGGTAGAGATCAGGTGGGCAGGTGGGCAAAGGAAGGAAGTTATGCCAGTGTAGAAGTGGGCAGAGGGCACATTCGGTGCGCAAGTAGGCGGTGGGAATGGATTGGGTGCATGACTAAGGGCCATATGTATCATGCCCAAATCGTTTGTGAACGCATTTTCGCAAAATGGTATGTATCACCCAAATCTGCATGCAAAATAAGGAATCGCAAAATTTGCGATTCCTTATTTTGCGATTACATTTAAGGAATCGCTAATTTTGCGATTCCTTAAATGCAATGTAAGAAGCCAAAAAAAATTGCTAAATGGCCTTAAGGAATCGCAAATTACCACCAACTTCTAGTTGGTGGTAAGTTGCGAATTCCTTAAAAAATGCAAATTTTTGCATTTTTCAAAATGCCATGTGACGCACATACATGTCCTTAGGGCATGCATGTGCGCCACATGTGCACACATGCATATTTCAGGGGTGCAACAGGGTGTCCTTTGGACACCCCTGCACCCTTGAAATTATTCTCAATTTGCGATTAGCAAATTGCGAATCGCAAATTGAGAATAACTTCTCATTCATTCCTATGGGCCTCCTGGCCCATAGAAATGAATGGGAAAGTATTCCTTAATTGCGATTCTCAATTTGCTAATCGCAAATTGAGAATAATTTCAAGGGTGCAGGGGTGTCCAAAGGAATTAAGGAATATCAAGAAATCGCTAAAAAATTGCAATTTTCTTGATACATACCAATTAGCGATTCTGAAATAGCGATTTCTTAAAGATCGCTCTTACAGAATCGCTAATTGGTGCCTTGATACATATGGCCCTAAGTAATGGTTGAATGAATAGTTGCCAATGCGAGGAGCTGCACGGGTGAGGGTGAACAGGGGGGTCGGTGGCGCTAGTGAGCTAAGCTGGGGAGTGGGAGACTCCAGGCATGGGCTGGTCAGGCTGTTTGTACATTGCGGTGAGCAAGCCAGCATAGGGACAGCCGGGCCATGGGTCTGGCCAGCATAGGGACAGCCGGGCCATGGGTCTGGCCAGCATAGGGACAGCCGGGCCATGGGTCTGGCCAGCATAGGGACAGCCGGGCCATGGGTCTGGCCAGCATAGGGACAGCCGGGCCATGGGTCTGGCCAGCATAGGGACAGCCGGGCCAGGGGTCTGGCCAGCATAGGGACAGTCGGGCCATGGGTCTGGCCAGTATAGGGACAGCTGGGCCAGGGGTCTGGCCAGCATAGGGACAGCCGGGACATGGGTCTGGCCAGCATAGGGACATCCGGGTCAGGGGTCTGGCCAGCATAGGAAGAGCCAGGCCATGGGTAAGCCCAGGTGGCATACTCTGGTCAGCCAGTGCCGTTTGCGTAGTTTTACCAGCTCCGCGCTCTGTTGGGAACGCGGAGTTGAGGCAAAATTCCGACTCCGTGGCGGAGTACGCCCCTTAGCCCCAGCGCCACGGCCCCAAAAAAAGAAAAAAAAACACTTACCTGCTCTCTGGCGTCTGCTGGCCGCCCTCCTCCTCGCTGTGGTGTCTCTCCTCCTCGCCGCCGTCCTCGGGCCCGCTTCACAGAACTAACTTAAGACAAAATCCTAAACTTACTACCATTATGGTATTCACAGAAGGTACTTACTCATTTCGGTATTCACAGAAGGCATTTAGGAGTCCTAACTTTACTACTCCTAAACTGAGAAAAAACCTAACTTTACGACTTTCGGTATTCTCAGAAGGCATTTAGGACTCCTACAGTTAGGACTCCTAACTTCTGTGAATACCGAAATGAGTAAATGCCTTCTGTGAATACCAAAAGTAGTAAGTTTAGGATTTTGTCTTAAGTTAGTTCTGGGAATCGAGCCGCATGTCCTCGCTGAAAACCCCTACATTTTACAGCTTGTGTGGACTGTGCATTCGCAGTGCACGCAAGACGTAAAACGTAGGGGTTTGTGACCGGCAACGAGAAGGAGGACGGCGGCAAGGACGAGACTCCATGGCGAGGAGGAGGGCGGCCCGCAGACGCCAGAGAACAGGTAAGTGGGTTTATTGTCCTTTTTTTTAAATTGTCGGTGGGACTGGGGAGGAGCGGAGCGGAGTTCCCCGGAGGTTGTTTTAACTCTGTTGAACTCCGCAGAGTGCCACTCCGTGTACTCCGCCCACACTTAGTCATGGGTCTGCTAGACTTAGGGAGAGTCGGGTCATAATATGGGGTACCCATAAATCAAACACGCGGACCCACCCCCATGTACAACAATGCAACAAATGATGTACAATGATTTTAGCCAGGTTTTGTGCTACCACAGTGTGTAATGTGCCAATGGACAACATCTCATTCTCACTCCAGTTCAACTTAAAAAAACACAGGGGCAAATTTATCAAAGGTTTGTGTCACGTTTGCACCTTGCAATGTGGTACACATGCGACGCAAACCCAAAATGCAATCTATCAGGCCGCGCAAGGCCACTTTGCGTGCCCCTGAGCGGCTTGATACATCAGACGTAACGCAACGCAGCTCAAATCGCTGCGTTGTATTACTCTGCCGCAGGGTGGCGTTCCATGGGAGTTGCATTGGTGTTCCCACGCATTAGGCCTCCCCCGCTCTTACCTGCGGCCTCCGCGGAGCGGCAAACGCAGGAATAGCCAGCACCCCCGCTCTTACCTGCAGCCGCCGGATGGCGAAAGCAGAGACCACCCCGGGTGGCAAAGGGTCTTGCTATGCCACTGCTTCACAGCGCAAGGCCTTTACCACACAATGCCTTTACAATACATGACACAACCATGCATATGTCTTTACCACGCAAATGTCTTTACTATGCTTGGTAAGTATTTTTAAGGGTGGTAAGGGTATTTTAAGGGTTTAGGGGTGGATAAGGGTATAGGGCCATAAGGCTATTTTGGGGGTTTGAGGGTTGGTAAAGGTATATGGTGGTAAGGGTATTTTTAGGGTGTATGGGTGGGTAGCGGTATAGGGAGGTTAGGGTATCTTTATGGCTGGGGTGACTATGGGTTTAGGGTGGTAAGGGTATATTTAGGGCTTAAGATCGGTAGATGTATAGGGTGGTAAGGTTAATTAACAAAAAGGGGGGTGAAGGTATCCATTGTAAAGGTATATGCGTTGTAATGGTATTGTGGTAAAGGCATACAGGTAAAGGCATGCATTTTAAAGTCATACAACCATCGACAGTCAATGTATGAAAGCATCAATTAATATAAAGTTCAAACCAAATCAAATTTATAAAAGAAGAGGACGAACTGACATAGAGTTGCCTCAAAAGGGAAAGGTTTAGAAAATCAGTTCTCCCATAAACAGAGTACCAAACTCTGCACTAAGCAGTCTCGAAAGTGCACAAAACATTTCTGAACAGAAATCTACCCTGCTCTAGGTTAATTGACACAATGCTAGCATTTGCTACACTTACACATAGTTGCCATAAGTGGGAGTCACGTCGCAAGTGTGACGCAGCTCCAGCAAGGCTCGTGGGCACCCTATGCCTAACATGCTGAGTCACTCCTTACGCCTGCTTCAAGCAGGTGCAGTGTTTTGACGCAGCATGGCTGTAAAAGTGGCTCCGTGAAATCTTTTAAATTTCACTGCGTCACTTTTACGAGGCGTACCTGCGGGGGAACGGCCACCCTGCGCCGGAATGCCCAGATGAAACCTGACGCAGGTTTCATGTGGCGCAGGGCTTTACAATATGACGCATCTCTCTAGATGCGTCACGTTGTAAATATGGTGCAACATGGCGCATGGTTTACGCCGCCGCTGCGTCACAGAAGTGACGCAACGGCGGCGTAAATGTGTCTCAAGTGGCTTGTAAATCTGGCCCTTAGTTTCCTAATTTCGACATCAGCTTCACCCAGAAATAAAAGTTCACATGTGATGTAGCAAGATGGCAACCAGCATAGCCATGTTAAAATGCGGGCCTAGGTTAGCAATGGTCAATCGCAAAGTGAACCATATCCAGTTAATAACATTTGCGTGTCTACATGTTAATGTCGATTGAATGCAATACCTTTGATAGAGCGCGCAGGTCACCCGGCCCACAAATCTACCATATACGCATTGGGCCCATAAATTCAATCTTCTAATATTTATCAATTGGGTAACCTTACACTCTACTACCAGTATCCCAGTTCCTTCCTATTGTATTTCCAATGTACCCGACTTACCACTCCACTGTTACGGGTACCTATGATCACAATGGATCAGGGAGCTAGCTGTGAAAATAAGTAAGCAAAACAAAAACACCATATACAGTTGAATAATGTTTTTGTACTCTTAAATAACCACAAACTCGGGAAGTTTTCAAGACCTTTATCTAATCATTATTATCTTCTAGTGTCATGAGCCAAAGGTTCACCCCAATCAAACTATCTATCACGAGAATCATAACAATTGTATAACTATGTATGAGAGTAAGAAACATTTAGAATCATGAAAAATAAAGGAAGGGAAAATAAGGAACACGCTATTTTAGATAAACAGAACTTCACTAAAGGCGGGTAAAGAAAGGGAACATACTAATCAAAGTAGACTTTCGAAACTCACTAACGATTCAGAGGAAATGAGACTCAGACTATTTGATTTATCCAGATATGCTTATTCTCTATAGGAAGGGTAAGAATGGAACAACCATATATGCAAACAGTTTTAGCATTTACTAAAGGTAGGTAAAAAGTGGAACATGCTAATAAACAACAAAACATGAAAAGTCTTTATTTAAGGAGAAAAGGTTAAATGACATATGTAAATGAATACTTCGTTCAAGACAATAGGAAAGAGTTTAGAATGACGGACACCCACATGGATTATATTTACCTAGGACAGATTGAAGAACTAACCCTGGCCACGGGTCAGTTGGGAAAAACGGGGACAGGACCCTCAAGGACTTAGGTTGCCGGTAGGCGAACAGGTACGACTCATGGACAGTCAGGACAGGATAACCCCAGGATTTGGATCAGGACCGGATTCGTCTAAGGGTACGACCAACACCTGCAGCTTCGGATGCAACGCCTGCGCTACTCCCTCTCAGCAAGGAATCTGTCAATAACCCCGATTGGGTTCTCGAATTTCCCAGCAAAGTGCTTCGCCAGCACTTAAGGTTTCCAAACCCCGATTGAGTTTGTGGAAATTACGGACAGAGTGCTCCGCAGCTCTCTGTATCAATCACCTATAGAGTTTGTTGGGTCAGTGACAGGTCAGCTATTCGGACAAGTCGGACAAATTCTCTAGCTAAACCTAGGCTAGTTATACTGTTTTCGGGTCAGTGTACCACCCACTAATGTTGCAAGTGAAAGGGTCCCCAAGTTCTGATTGGATAAAGGAGGGGATTAGGTCACCATTTACCTAAGATCTTGACTTTCCCAGACTTAATATTCAGTTCTCGTACCCACCCCTTAAGTTCTAGCTTCCCATTAATTGTGGGTTTCTGAAGCGCTAGAATCGATTCCTGAAGGGGTATCTCTGCGCTGTAGACCGCGGGGGAACCCGCCCTGGCTTTCCCTGTGAGATGGTCCCTACTGGGTATCTCCAAGGTGAAACCAGGCATCCCCGGCGTATGTGGGGGGCCGTTGTGGAGATGAGGCAAGCTAATGCCCAAGTTGCCGAGTGTAACCCCTGGTTTGAGTAGGCACCGAGGCAAGAATTGTCGAGTCCGCTGACCCTGGTCCACGACCCTGCCGCGTCGGGAATTGAACCCTGGTCCCGGGCCGTCCTCTGCTTCCGGGTCTGCCGCCTCTAACCAGTGAGCCACACCACTCCATCTACACTAGATTTACAGAATACAATAGAGTATACAGTAGTGAAATACAATTGTAACAGTTTTAGGTACAAGTCGGCTTCTGCAGTCTGGTCACAGTTCACGTTCCCAGGAGCATCTTGGCTTTGGCTGCCAGCTGGCTGGGCTCCACTGCATCATGAGGTTCTTTCCCTCATCACGTAACGAGTACCAGAAAGGCTTTTCAAGATGGAGTCACGAGTGTTCCCCAGGCCCCAAAGAATGCAGTACATGAAAAGTTAGCGAAAACAATTTAGAAATACAGAAAAAAGGAATACACTGTATACCAGGAATAGCTACACTATACCCCTTACTTTATAATACCTATAGCATTAGGATAAGTGTGGAACGAACGACTTTGCGAAAGCAGCTTTGCAAGCACGGAGCATATGAGAAAACAAAGCGGCCATTTTAGCAGTATTGCGCATGAGCAAACATTTCCCACCAGAACTGCAAGTGCGTCACATCACGTGATTATGACCGACGCATGCGCAGACTAAATTCCCGCGAAGCAGCGGCCATTTTAGTGGCAAGCCATAGGCAAGCGTCACTGGGACACCCCGTGTAGTGTAAAATGTGCAATATTAGTAAGACAAACATATTGATTAGACTATTAACATTATTCGAGGTTCATGAGTACAAGGAAGTCGCGTAACGTGCGAATCCTTGCTCCATCACCTTTACATTGGAAAACTCCCTTCTAGTTACAAGTAGCAGGGACAGTCTCTGCCGAGACATTCCTTAAATCTCCATTGCAATAAATTCTCTAATCAGATCTTCTCTGTAGCATTGCCTTTACTATGGAATCCTCTGCCTTTCCAAGTTCCTACCTTGACTTCTTGATTCTCCTCTCACATGTCTCTGTAATACCTGATTCTTTTAAATTATCTTTTAACTTATATTCAGTAGAACAGTAGAATGTGTGAAACAATAATTTGTCTAAATTTGTTAAGTTTTATTTTTATGGTAATTTTATTTTTGTAGTCTATGTTTTAAGTTTACATAAGGTTGAGTTTTGTTTGGTTATATTTCTAATCATCCTGCACAGCAATGGGGTATTGCCCATCGTGATGGGGTAATGTTTGAAGGGGAGAATAACTCTTAATGTGTTACGATCCTAAACTTGATGTTTTGCAAAAGAAATCACAGCTGGGCCCACTCAAAACAGTGCATTCTGGTACTTGTAGTGTAGAAGTGTCAAGCTACAAATACTATAATTCACCAACAGTGAACTCCTACAGTCCTATCTCACCCAGGGGCACATTATCAAACCCATTATCGCCGCTTTAGCGGCCGTTTTTGGCCGAAAAAGCGGCGATAATATTATCGCAGCATTATCAAGGACAAGCTAACAGGCTTTAGCGCGTGTTTCCTTGTGCTAGCACCCGTTGTACTAACGCCTTGCATCGCATCGCTAATGAGATGCAAAGTAGGCGTTCCTCACATAACTTCATGGGAATACATCTCTAACGCAGCTTCGCGATATTTACAATGATGCCCAGACCCGGGTAGCGACAATTAAAATCGCGCTAAGCCCCCATTAACGCTGGAATCTAACGTCTGCAAAATTCCTGACTTAGCTATATTATCCTATGGGAGGTGGATTGTCTGGCTAAGTGCACCATGTCCTATTATCAAGGATTTACCTATCGCTGTGTTTTTATCGCTGGATTTCATGCGATATTCCCGCATTTCCTCGCAATCGCAGGATTTATTATCACCTTGGAGATAAGCTTTGATAATAATGCGCTATCTCGGCGATAAAATCCAGCGATAAGAAAAACTGCGCTAAACGCGCTTAGCGATAATCATCGCTGTGTGTTGATAATATGCCCCCCAGAGTGTTGCCCAGTGCAGTCCCTTCTGTGCTGCCCTACTCTGTGATACTTCAGTCCTTTTTGACATTTCCTAGCTCTATCAAAAATCTCTTGACGTATTCGCATGGCCTCAGCACACAGCGCTATATTGAATTTATAATGTACCCAGTGAGGCAGTAAAAAAGAGACGTCTGCAGGTCTTTGATAGGAAACCTGTGACATATCACTACCGGCACCATGGCCCAAATGTGATAGATAAATAGACACATATAAAGAGACAGCCTGTGATAATCGGTCAATTTTCTCCAAAAGAACCGGTTCCGAAGCTTGACCTTAGCTAACAAATATTCCTGCAAAGGTATGTTGCACACCGTGGGTGATCGCAAATTGTTGCATGTCTTCAACTATTTTTTTCCTGTCTCAAACTAGGTTTGATCCTTAAATATGGTTGTTTTAAGTCTGGATACAGGCAGCTTTAAGATACTAATTCATTAATTCTTCAAAGACGTACAAGATGAAGTTTAGACAGTGGGCTCTGGGTCCACTCCAGCCAGCCATTGGTTTTCATGTTTTTCATGGTTTTGAATGACTTTGGTTGGATAGAAATGAACGCCATAGTTTTTATGTCTCGCATGAGCCAGCGCATGCGCAGCCCTGCGTGACTTTTAGTGTGTGGGCTTTTAAAAGTCCTACCACAGCTTTTTGGCTGGCATAGAGCATGCGCTACGCGCACAATGACGAGCAGAGGCGCCATCTGGCTTTCCTCTCTCGTCATGGTGCTCGCACATCGCACACCACTCGTCAGCCTGCTTTCACTTTTGCCATCGCAATTTTTCCGCCGCACGCTCGCACCACTCACACGAACCACTCGCGTGTTTTAAAAAAAAAAATCTTTTAGCGGGTGCGCACAAACAACTCCCGGGCATTGTTCCTCCCTTGATCACTTTCACTTTCGTGGCCGCGTCACTTTCACGGCCGCGCGGTCAATGTTGTTTCTACATGCTTGTTCTGAAAAGAAATCGATATGGCTGATGTGTGAGTCGCACAACGCACAGTTCTTGCATGCTCTGCCCAAGTGAGCAGCAGAGCCAGCCTACCTCACGTTGTCTGAATGTCCTCTTGATGCTGTGTGTGCACGCGAGTCTCGGAGCCAGCCTACTTCGCGCTGCCTGGACGCCCTCGTGATGCTCGGCGCGCAGTGCTCTCAATTGGACCGGCTGCCCTCGTACAGCGTGAATGCCCTGCTGGAGATCACGATACACCCAATAACTCCTACTGCAACACTCGGCACTTATGAGGTAACACTGATTTAATCCAATTGAGGCAATCGTTGTGGTATGCGCCAGCTTGTAGAAGTCGTTCTCAATAGGATCCAAGGGACACACTTAATCCAAAGGTGGCAAACGGGAATCAATTTGTAGAATTGTCCATAAATAGTCGTTCTCGTAGGTTCAACTCCATCCGCTCCTCAACTCCTCATCGTCATTGTTGTGAAGGATCACTGTGCAACTGTAACTTGAAGTTCCTTTATTGTAGTTGTTGAGGAGCATGGATAAACACATAAGCACACACAGTGAGTAGGCTGGCAGTCACGAATTACCTTGATCATGTTTACAGAGACCGTAACATTTGTAGAAGAGCCCCAGAAAAAAAAGAATGCAATTCCAGGTTCTCATTGCAACATAACTGTTCAGCTCATAGGGTTCACAGAAGACCATCGCTCCGGACGACTAACCACATTTGTATGTTAAAAATATGTATTTATCTAAAGTAAAACTTACCCCAAGCTCTAAGGAGTATGCAGATGTGTTTCATGGCACAGCTTTGAGCTTCAGTAGGATGGTTTGGTCTGCAGAAGGTCTTAGTTCATCTGTTGCATTTACCGTGTGAGTCATACTGCTTAGTGCAGCTTCCGCTTTTTAAATGGGGGTACGCCAGTTTTTTTTCTTTGCAGTTTTATATAGCGCAAACCCAAACGGAAGGTATAGGGGTGCTTTACATGAGTACAAGTTACACCAAACAAGGACACATTCATGTTTAGTAGGCACAGGAAGATTACGTGATTTGTCTAGAATCACAGGAAGCTAGCCGACGCCAAGACTCGAACCTGGTTCCAAAGCTCCAAATTCGGCAGCTCTGGCATATTGAAATGTGTCACCTTGAACGATAATAATGAATCTGTATAATATCAAGAAGCGGCAATGAGAAACTAGCTTAATTTAAAGATGGGCTGACGCCACTACCAAGAACGCGTTCTATTTTTCTTAATCTTTAATTGCAGGTCTGGCTCGATAATGCCACTGTGTCTGTGCCTTTACTGGTCAACAGTGAAAAAAAAACTTTTAAGAAGAAGTCGCGAGTCAGGGGATTTGCTTCAACCAAAATTACTGAGACCCCATCCTGCCCTCTCAATTCTGCCCCCCCCTCCAGGAGGCCTACGCGGCCTTCCGCTGGCCAATTGCATTGCAGCAGGCAGTGTCACTTGTCCTGGTTCCTTATTTCCTGTTGATCTCCACCGGCAGGTTCCTTGGCTCCTCAACGGCCACTGCCTACTGCCGTCGGAACCCAGCACACTCATTTGCCAACCCAGGCCACTTCCATTCGGTCACAGGCTCGAGTCGGGGTACCACACGGGTGGACAGCATCCCTCCACTTATTTTACCGGGTGGACACCATCCCCCCTGCCAAACAGCTGGACTTCACTGTTTGGCCTCTCTGGGACGAGATCGGATCTCACTCAGCACGCTGCTCACGCGCTGGCTTCTCAGATGCAATCGCATCTAAGGGGTGAGCGAGGGGAGGTAATGAGCCCGATGGTGCAAGCCACCTTTCGTGATGCCACTTCCGGTGACTGCAAACACAACAGTGATGGACAGAATGTGGATCAATGTCACACATTCACCCCAGTCCAAAGATCTGGGCCCAAATCCATCTTTTTTCCACTCCACACCACCCTGGGTTAGACAATGGCGATATGCAAATCAGCGCTGACCCTGTGCCCCATGGGAACAGTCCAGTCCAAACTACAGAAGCCATGTCCTTCCCAGAATGGAATCAAGCATCCGAGGACCGGCCCGGTTTCGAGGTAACACCTCTCATCAGCCCGGCTAGCTTGACTCCAGTGGTGTGGAGTGCCTGGGACTCACGTCTGAGCATCCCCAGTACACTTAGAGCGGTACCTGCAAACACAACAGTGATGGACAGAATGTGGATCAATGTCACACATTCACCCCAGTCCAAAGATCTGGGCCCAAATCCATCGTTTTTCCACTCCACACCACCCTGGGTTAGACAATGGCGATATGCAAATCAGCGCTGACCCTGTGCCCCATGGGAACAGTCCAGTCCCAACTACAGAAGCCATGTCCTTCCCAGAACGGAAACAAGCATCCCCCCTGCCAAACAGCTGGACTTCACTGTTTGGCCTCTCTGGGACGAGATCGGATCTCACTCAGCACGCTGCTCACGCGCTGGCTTCTCAGATGCAATCGCATCTAAGGGGTGAGCGAGGGGAGGTAATGAGCCCGATGGTGCAAGCCACCTTTCGTGATGCCACTTCCGGTTACAGCGTCCCCCCACTTCTTTTTTTTAGTACTTGTGCCCTGCTCACACCCTACCTGCTACTGCTCTCCTGGGCCTTGTTTGGCAGTCACTGTTCATCCCCCTCAAGGCCTTGTTTACCGACCGCAGCCTGCCACAAGCCCCAACTAGGCCCAAAGCCCCAAGTAGCTGGAACCACTGTCCGAGCCTTTTGCCAGAGGAGACAGTGTTATTCGCTAATCACCCTGGCATTGCTGACATGCGTACTTAATAGATTTATAGGGGCTTATTTACAAGCACCCTGCACCACCAGTGCGTCACTTTTTCCCATATTAAAAGTGTCAAGCCTCTTGCACCACCGGTGAATCACTTTTTCCCATAATAAAAGTGACGTCCTAGAAGTGACACAGTGAAATCTCATAGATTTCACTGCGTCACTTCTACGAGGCTTACTTGCATCAGAACCCCCCCTTGCATACATTATACCTGGCACAGGTATAATGTAGCGCAGGGGTTTACAAAGTGACGCATCTACCTAGATGCGCTACTTTGTAAATATGTCGCACCATAGTGCATTTTTTACCGCTTGTGTGTCACAAAAAGTGATGCACCGGCGGCGCAAAAGTGACGCAAGGGCTCATAAAAAAGCCCCATAGGTTTTATTAAAAATGCACACAAAAAAATACCATCTTTTGGTGAAAAGTATCTACAATGCTGTATATTACTGTGAGTACTTTTTAAGTTATCGAGTTACAGTGCAAATGTCATCTTCTGACTCCTTTACATAAGATGCTTTTGTTCTGTTCTGGATACTGTTTAGCAAATTATCCCTACTCGTGACTAACATGAACATAGAGGTAATCCCATGGACACTTACCTCGCTGCACTGCTTTCAGCTATTTTCTTTAAATGTGGGACAATCCCAGTTGCTTCGCAGTCAGCGGACCAAAAATATGAATTTATAGAAAACTATGAGGATACTCACTTTTTATATCGTTAAATGGTTCAAACGTGTGAAACATCAAAGCTGGTTTTATTTTTGCCCTCATGGGATATTATATTTGATCAATATTATTTTTATGGGTTACATCAAATTTTGGGGGGGATAAAAATCACAAAATTGTGTACTTTTGTCCTTTTGCACACGCAACATTAGTTTAAAAAAATTCTTTCCTACCAGGCATTCTTTTTATCCTCTACTTTCAACTAACTTCTCATATATATCTATTATTACGTCAAATTTTCAGAAAATTACATGAATTTACACATAATTATTTCAATATTTTAGAGTATATTACTTCCTTGTGTGAATTTTGCTGCAAACAATGGTCACTCTCTTTCTGGTTGTTTGTGTTGTTCCTGCACTACCACGTTATATTTTTACTGCGAACAGTGGCGTAATTACGCGATTCGCATAATGTCGAGAATTTCACGTAACAATTTAAAGTGTGCCTGGGCCAAGTCACCCGCTCATTATTGTTCAATCAGGGATGTACAAAAAATGTAGCAAGAAGTATTCCCAAAATGATCTCACATATATTGACAAACATTTCCACACATACTAGAAAAGTCAAGTTTGCCGCAACACGACCAGCCACTTGTCTGGACCTTACACACAACCGCACCAATACCTTGCTCCATACGAGATTGTGTAACCACACACCTCTCTAGCACACTTTTTCTGGTTCAGAACAATCATAAACAATCCTAAAATGCCATTTTGTAAATTTCATGTGTGCTGCTAAACTAATTGCACTAGCATTCTGTAGCATGATTAATAACATATCATAACACCATGTCGGGGGCATGCTATGGTTGGTGGTAAAAATAGGCCCCAGGGTTTCCACAACTGGGTGTGCTCAGCGTGAGACCCCATGTGCACCGCACCCAATGTCCCCCCCACCCCCGGACAACACAGCCCACCTGTTGACCCCTCATAGCGTTGTCTTGCAGAATTTCCATTGCTTCCCATAAAGGGCTACCCTATACAGGTAGCACCGCATTCAGAAGCCTCCCCTTTTGTAGTTAATAACGCCCCAGAAAGCTGATATCCTGTTGTGTGACAACCCTGATCAATAAACCATTGTCTGGGTAATTAGGTCGATAATAAAAGCTCAACCTCTCGCAATTATAGTGGTAAATTATATGTCTTGTAGGCGCTGGGATACAGGGTCCCAGGAGCAGGAAAGAAGGTCTTGCGACCCAAGGTTCGCATATGAATAAATGGAAGATCGTTCACTCTCGCGAGATTTGAGGCAGGTGCTTGAAGCGCGGGAAGTTTCTGGACTGAAAGTAATGGGCCAGTAGTTGTAGCTCAGAGTGAATGCAGCAGTCCTGTGGAAATCAGAATGAAATGAATCTGAGGCCAGCCCTCTGTAGTGAAATGTCACACATCAGAGCACGGGCGGGCCAGCTACTGGGAGAGTCCTAAGAAACCAGGGGCCGTATTATCAAGAACGGCGATAACATTATCGCCGCTTTAGCGGCAGGAAACTGCAGCTAAATCAGCGATAAGGGGCTTGATAATATGCTCTTGAGAATTCCCATAGAAGCCCAGGTTCTGGTGTGAAGGACATCTAACCTGGGCTTCTATGGGAATTCTCTAGGGCATATTATCAAGCCCCTTATCGCCGCTTTAGCGGCAATTTTCTGCCGCTAAAGCGGCGATAATGTTATAGCCGTTCTTGATAATATGGCCCCAGAAACGGTGAAACTCAGGATGGAGTGGTGTAGTAGGGTGAGTGGTAGGCAAATGACACTTCCCCGGCTCTTTCTACCCAAGAGAGCAGTATACCGGCAAGCATGGAAGGTTCTAGGTGGGACATTTACCCACTAAGATTAATTAGCATGTTACAGTGACCTTCAAAAGGGCCTTTCTTTGCGGAATCCCACAAACACCTAGGGGCCGATTCACAGAACTAATCTGAGACAAAATCCTAAACTTACTACTTTTGGTATTGACAGAAGGCATTTAGTAGTCTTAAATTAGGATTTTGTCATAAATTAGGATTTTGTCTTAAATTAAATTTAAGTTAAACTTAAGTTTGTCTTAAGACAAAATCCAAACTTAAGACAAAATACTAATTTAAGACTACTAAATGCCTTCTGTGAATGTCAAAAGTAGTACGTTTAGGATTGTGTCTCAGATTAATTCTGTAAATCGGCCCCCTAGACCACAAAATGACTCGCGATGGTTGAGTTAGTTATCTCTGCTCCAGAATCCTCACATGGCACCCCGCTGACTTGACCAGTGCTCTCTTTTAAAAAAAAAATATTTTTATTGATACATTTTCCGAGAATACACAACTTTGCAGTGCAAATGAAGAGCATCGTGAGGCAACAAGCACAGAGAATCAAATCATTACAGATACAGTGACAGATTAATGCTGACATGTTTAACTTCAGATGGTTTAACTTATTTAATGTAGGTTTCCACTATAAATCTGGGGAACCGTGCTCTCTTGAACGTTCAATTACGCGAGGGTGAAAAAGATCTCAAAAAAGTTTATGTGCAATTATTTTACTGAAAAAAAAATAAATTGCTCAAAATAACTTTTGGATTATTGCAAGATTTGTTTCACAAATCATGTAAAAAAAAGAATCAATTTTATGAAGGAAACCCTTCACAGCTTTCCAAATACCTCATCAGCATCTTCTTTGACAGAGTAGCTGGGTTTATCAGCTGGTTCAGGTTTGCGGCTTCACTCACACTGTAGGGATCATCCTTAATGTGAAATGACCAAATTCTCGCATCAGCACCCAAATTATACGCTCATCCGCAACCAGTATTGGCAAGAGGATGGGACCATGCCCTGGCACCCTGATGCTGTTGAGCAAATTCAATAATAATAAAGTAAGCAAATGATAAATCTATTTAGGCAAAACAAAAACACTTTTTACAATAAACGTAAATGACGGCGCGGCGGGTGTGAAAGAAAAACTTGCTCGATGCTCTCTCATGAGTAATACACACCTGTGACAATAGTGATCAGAATGCATATCTAAAAACAAGAATAGCATGATCCGTTAGTCAATTATAACCAATGTGGACGGGTCCACTTTTCAAGTTGACGTTTCCACCCAAAAAACAATACCGGGAAGTTCTGCCGCAGGAGCTGATACCATTTACCCTACCACAAGGACTCATCGCTGGGTCACAATCCTGAGAGCCTCTCGCTGGGAATCTGAACTGTAAGTCATTGGGTACTGGTTGAGGGGGGTAAACCCCTACTCAAGCACAACCACAATCCTTATCTGGGAGAAGTCACAAGCAAAACCCTACATTAACCTGTGCTCACCCTCTGGTAGCTTGTCACAGAGCAGGCAGGCTTAACTTAGAGGCAATGTGTAAAGTATTTGTGCAACACTTCAAACAGTTATAAAATGAAAACACACCACAAAGGATCCCCGAACAAATTAGAAATATAGAGTAGATTTAAATAAATAAAGCAAGATCAGGATGACCACAATCCAATCAGTAGATTCGGAGATATGCCATTGTAAAGATTTCAATGAAAATTGCACCAAAAAGCCCAAAGTGCCACCCACAGGTGTCTGGTTGTGCAAGATTAGGATTAGGAGAAAGTCAAAAGTTCAGGCCGACCATGATGGACTGCGTGTCAGATACAGAGACCAGGTTGGTCCTGCTGCAAGTTACCATCCTAGTCTAGGGTAAAGAGTCCCGTTTGTGGAGGAGGGAGCCACGAGGAGCTGAGGAGCGTTGTGGACGGTAGCCGATGTAGCGCGAAAGCAGGCCTGGCATTGTGGATGTGTGTCACATTAGCATGAAGATCCCTTTGTGGTCGCAAACGGTCTGGCAAGTGCTTTGAGATGACACTTGCAGCGAGCGGACGATGCAGTAGCATGAAGGGTCGGGTTGATGGAACTTCAAGTTGGTAGGCAGTGCAGGCAACAAGGTTTTGATGCAAGGAGCCCATTCATGGTCAAGCAGAGCCCAAAAATTTCAATTCAGCCTCTCCGAGGCCACACCAAGGGTCCAGGACCGCAATCCAGCAAGGTAACAGTACAGCAAGGCAGTAGTCCAGTAAGGCCGCAGATCAGCAGAGAGGCAATCCTTTTAGCAGCACACCAGTCCTTCTTACTTGCAGAGTCTCCACAGTTCCAGAAGTGTACCGAAGGGTTGATGTCTAGTTGCCAATATTTATATCTCGTTCTTTCTTTGAAGTGGGAGAAGCTTCCAGAGTTTTCCCTTTGAAGTCCACAGCCTTCCTACCTTCCCTGCCATGCCCCAGACTAACAACAGGGGGTATGCAGACCTTTGTGTGCAGGCAGGACACAGCCTATTAAAGAGTAATTAGATCTTAGTCTATCTCTGTCCTCCCATCCTGCCAGTGATGGCCCATCCAGGCACACCTAAGCGCTCTATTGGGAGTGACTATCTAGGATGAATTCACAAATTCCAACTATCAGCTACACCCAGTAGTATTTTCGAGGCAATGCTGACTCCAAACAGCCATCAAGTACAAACATACAGAGCCTGGCAGCCTCCCTTAACCCATCAAGTGCAAACATACACAGCCTGACAGCCCCCCTTAACACACCAAGTGCAAACATACACAGCCTGGCAGCCTTTACTAAACCCATCAAGTCTAAACATACACAGCCTGGCAGCATCCATCCACCCACCAAACTCAAACATACAAAGCCTGGCAACCTCCTTTAACCCACAAAGTACAAACCTAGACAGCCTGACAGCCTCCCTAAACCCACCAAGTGCAAACATACACAGCCTGGCAGCCTTCATTCACCCATCAAGTACAAGCATACACAGCCTGGCATCCTCTACCCACCCAGCTAGTACACACTTAGACTGGAAGCCTCCCGCCCACCCAGGAAGTAGAAACAATGCAGCCAGGCAGCCTACGCTAACCCGCCAAGTATAAACATGCACGGACTGCCAGTTCCACCCACCCAGCAAGTACAAAAATTCCCAGCCTGACAGACACCCCTAACCCACCAAGTTGGACCACATAAAGCCACCACATATGTTCCATACACGATTAAGCAAATGGCCCCAAATAGGGGAGTTGAACAAAGATTTTTGTTCGCGAAGGGTTATAGGTAGAAAGATCTGTGCCTTGGACGTCTAATCTCCCCCCAGCACCACCAGTCATCGCATAGCCTTCTTTGAGGGGGACCAGTATCGACCATTACTGAGACCCAAGATACACTGCATGCATGGACGTCAATTCACCAAAGTGCTAGGGGTAGCAGAAGTGACATCATACACCCTTTGACCATAATGATGTCAGAGGAAGTGTCATCATATTGCCTTTGACATTTCGATGCATTGATGTCACATGTCTCGAATCCAGCTGACATCACAATAATTAACATTGGTGAATTTCCCTAATAATTGGATGATTAATATAACACAAACAAATATCTAGTTTTAGAAATCATCTATGTAGAGATGCAAATATAGAATGTTAACGGAATAGTTTCCTGAGCTGTAATAAGCAAACAAAGTGAGTCTGATGTCTTCTGGTAAGTATTGGAGGGTGGAGGTTTTGTTCCCTTGGGAAAATTTTGAAAACAGTTGGGCTCTAAATGTGCACCTCAAGTCCTTCCATGGTGTGCCAAGCTACTGAAGTCTGACAGTCCCAATGAGTTTACCCAATTATGTTTTTTAAATGTCCTATGTGTGCTCTGTATGCCACCTCCATTGCAAAGATCCAGCATTTAGCATTTTGCAGAAGCTTTGCATTCAATGTGCCAGTGCCAGAATTGAGCTAATACTGCTCTCCGTGTACTATGGGTGGGCCCTTATGTAAAATGTTATGTCTAGCATGTTGAGGACCACATGTTGCCATGAAAAGTCCCTGACATATGACACGTTGTACTTCCATATACCAAGAATTTCCTCCAGTTCAATTTTCCTGCCAGCGTCAGCAATTTGCCGCAGGTGTCAACTATGTCAAGAATTTTCTCCAGTATGCCAGCGCTGACATTATTTCGCGGGTGCCCCATACCAAAACTGACCTATAGTTAGGAGTGGGTGGAGTAGGCTGAGTTGCACTACGTGGAATTCCGCGGTGTTGTATAAAAACTCTGTGGAATTCCACTGAGTTCCGTTCCGCCCTATCCAAGCGGGCGCACACTCTATATTGCAATCAGACTCCCTCTGCTGGGAGCTGGAGGCCGGATGGACTACGAGGGCACGTTCAGCATCTTGTAGGCGCTGCCATGAGCTGCAGTTCACGTGGGTACATGCCGCCCCTTCTACCACATCAACGATGCTCCAGCTTTAAGTATGCGCCATTCCAAAGTGGGCGGGTTGGAGTGAGACACATGCAGACTTCACTGCAAATCAGTGCTTGGAATACTATCAGGCGCACTATGATTGGGTGATGGCTTCCTTACACATGAGCAGACTAATGGTCAGGGAGCTTCAGCACTGCATGACCCTGAAGTTCAAAAATGATGGACAAGTTACATCTGATAAACAAAAACAGTGGATGATGGATTTGAGGACCTGCTCTTTCTTCTGGAAACATGGCTACGCCCAACCTCGGTACAGGGCATTCGCTACACCCATCCCTGCCAGCTGCAAGATCATTAGGCAAGGCTGTTAGTACAAGACCAGAGGTGAAGTCGTCATCATATTCAAAGTTGCCATCAGCTGCAATATCTACATGGTCACTCCCACTAGCTACATGGAAGATCTCACATTCAAGACATGCATCACAGTAAACGTCTCCCTGGGTGGGACCCTTATATACAGACCCCCTGGACCCCACACCAATTTTGCCAGAGACATCACGGACTTTGTCACGCCTCTCATCATCAATACCAGCTCCTTCCTCCTCCTCAGAGACCTTAACTTTCACATAGACGACCGCACCAAACTCTTTGGCCCATCTAGAAAACTTCAGAAACCTTGGCCTCCCCTAGCACATTACCGACCACACCCACACCGCTGGACACCTATTGGACCCGATTTTCTCTTCAATCAGCCACAACACAGCCAACAAGCCAGCAACTATGACCGGGACAGACCACAAGCTTATCAGTTGCAGCACACCCATTCTGCACCATCGCAGACCTGCCACCACCCGAACTACCCGCTGCAGCTAGAAAAGTATCTCAGCAGAGCAGTGGAGCAACAGCCCGAGCACACCAGGGACTTGCTGAAAGCCATTGAAGACCTCAACAATACCCTGGCTCCCCTCAAGTGCAAATCAACAGCAAGAGTCTGATCCCAGGCCAGCTAGTACACAGAGGAACTCAGGCTCGTGAAACGCTACTGCAAGCAACTGGAGCAAAAATAGAGAAAAAAGTTAAGACACTACAGATAAAGACATCTTCAAATTAGTCCTAAGATGGTACCACCAACAGCTGCAGCACACCGAACACACAGCTCCTGCAGATTGCATTGATGCCAGCACTAGGAGCAATAAGGAAATCTTCACCATCATCAAAGATTTCACCACAACTCCTACCGCATCCAGCAACATCACCCCCGCAAGACTGTTGCAACAAACTCTGTGACAAAATCACCTCCATATACAGCAACTTTGACCCTCAAATGGACCCCATCTATGTCACAATTCAATTTCCCATTACAGCCAATGAAGGAAACCCTGACCTTGTGGCCTGCCATCAGCACCATTGAAATCGCTGCTACCATAAACACCATCGACTCGGGGGCTCCATCTGACCCTTGCTCTCACCACGCCTTCATCTAGGGACTCCTACTAATCAGCACATCCCTAACACCCATCCTCAATGCCTTCATCGACTCAGCCACATTTCCGGACACCTGGAAACATGTCACCGTCATGCTCATGAAACTATTCACTGACTCACCCATGCTTTCCAACTACAGGCCCATCTCATTCCTACCATACCCGGCATAGGTCTTAGAGAAACTACTCGCCCAACGCCTCATTGACCAGCTCAGTAATCACCAGCTCCTTGACACCACAGCTCCTCGACTCAGGCCCAACCACAGTTCAGAAACGACACTCATTGCCCCCACAGATGACATCCGCATGATCCTTGACAGAAGAGACACGGCAGCCCTCATTCTCCAGGACCTCTCTGCAGCATTTGGCATGGTCCACATCATGGCCCCCTGTCCCTTATGGAGAGGATGTAGCCTTACGGCTAGAGCAGTCGACCTCGAAATTGGGGAACGGTTTTTCGAGTCTCAGCAACGACGCTGAACATCCTGTGATTTGGGGCAAATCACTTAATCTCCCCGTGCCTAACAAAAATATGAATGTGTCCTCATGTAACACAACTGGTGCTATGTAAAGCACTCTGATACCCAATGTCTTGGGTCTAGTTTGCGCTATATAAAACTAAAAAAAAAATGGAAATACACAAGAAGCTGAAGACCTTGCTTTTGGGTTAACCAACCAACCCTAAGTAGGACTAGGCAGACACATCTGCTGAGCACCAGGATACCCTTGACGTGATCCTGTGCTTCATAAATACATAAACATAACAGGAACCGTAGACCTGAGAGCCTGGCCCTGGGTTCGAATAGTACCTTTGGTGCCCTAACTCATTGCCTCCATCTTTGGTACAACCCAAAGGGCTGGAGACAGCTGGTTTGTCACTATTGTTTCCATTTTTAGTGCTGTGTCCACATGTGTGTATATTAAAAGCATGTCATGTTGAAAAGACACTGCTATGGGTGGCTACCTCCTTTATTGAGATAACTTAGGAGTTATACTGCACCTGGTTCCAACCTTCATAACAGCTCCTGCGAGAATGTCTCGAGTAAAGTTACATGAAGGAGCAGGGGGCCCTCAAGGGTCTTTGGGAAACCTCTGAGCCCTGGGGGCCTTCAATCAGGGGGCAGCAAGCAGAACATGCAGGTTCTGTTTTGATGCTGCTAGATTGATCCATACAAGGAGCCCCCACACGCCCCCTTATTCTATGGACCAGTAGGGCTATTTATCCTGGGCCTCAATTTCAAGGGGGTGGGGAGCTTAGATTTAGACTTGATTTTTTGCCATTAAATAAAGCTAGAATTAAGGTCTTAAAGGATGGAAGTGGTCCAGGCCTCTGGGGGTCTTTGAATGGAAATAGACAAGAAAACGGCCTGAAATGAGGATTTGGAAGAATAGGTGTGTGTAGTCAAAAAATGCGATAGATGAAAGAACACAGGGCAGGTGGGATAGTGTCAGAAGTAGCCCTCAAAGAGTGACCACAAATGTGTAATCGAAGTATATGTGTGAGAATGTTTACAATTAATCTGTGCATCATATTACAGTTTTGTGTCAATGCTTACCTTACTGAAGTGAGTATTGTTACTACACACTCCTTCCGTACACTTTGGTGACAGTGCAACAACACACCCCAAACTGGGAAACTGCATTAGTGCTCTAAATAACAGTTGTTATTAGTATCCAAAATTTACATGATCGACCTCAAAAGGATGAAGAGTAACACCAGCATTCCCACTGATGTTATGCAAGTTACACACATATCTCTGCAGCAGCAGCTCAACCCCACTGAGCTATCCTACCGCTTCAAGTGCTGAAGGCAACCAAACTCAATATGCCCCAGAGTGCTACCCTTTCAGAGCGTTGGTGGAAGTGTCAGTTGACCAGTTACAAATGGTCTGTACTGGATCCAGTTCTTGCAGCACGCACTCTTGGTTGTCCTGGTGATCAATGGTGACATTTCTATGGAGTCTTGGAACCGGCTGGAGTTGGCACACGTTGGCAGTAGAATGTACCTTCTTTATTCGGCTGCGCATGGTTCAAAGCTGGCATTAGATGCAGCAGTGACCACGTGTGACTGGTGTGCTTGGGTGACACGTTTCTGCAGTGTACAGCCAGGACAGTGGTGCAGAAACTGTCTGGGCGGCCACCCTGGGATGCAAGAATTGTGCTGCACCTGCAGAATGAGTGAGGCCCCGGGGAGGCCACAACAAAGGGCGCATTGTGTCTGTCCCAGAGCACAGGCCTGGCCGAGGACGCGCTGTGCTCAGAGGCAGCAGCATGGCGTGTTGTTTCAGGGAGGCTGGCCCCAGACAATGGGGCCCCCACCGGCCGAGGCCCGTGCTCTGGGAGCGGTGCAGGCCTGTGTTTGTCGAGCTGTGTGTGCGTGTGTGTGCGTGTCAGCTGCTCCTTTGTGCGGGTCCCTTTCACCGGGGCCCTCTCTCTTCCCAGCCTGGGAGGGGCCTCTTCCCAGGGGGGTCACGGGGTCACAGAGTCACAAGGTCAAATGCCCCTGCTTCTAAACCCTGGCTACCCGCCCTTTCCAGCCACCCCTAATTACCCTAACAGGGGGTACTGCTGCTTTAACTACCCCCTTTCAGTCTTTAAACTCCATTGTTTCCGGGTCCTTTGATACAGCAATGGCGGCCGGCGTTGCCATGGAGACCAGCGCAGCTTATACATCCATGGTCCATCGCCTCATCCCAGTGCACTTCCATTGGCCACTTCAGGCTTCCAGGCAAGGGCCTTCCTTCCATATGCTGATGCATTGTGGGAAGGAGATACCAGAGCTGGGGTCTGGCCTCATTTCAAAAGATGCTCAATTATCAAGTCCGAGCTGTGAGTGCCAGAGAGAAAGCTTAGCAGAGATGCCCGGGGCCCTATAGAGCTGGGAAGGAACACAGGCCCTAAATGCTGATTTAATAGTAAAATATAGCAATATTTATTTATTTATTTATAAGGTTTTATATTGTATTGTATTGTATTGTAATTGCATTTATATAGCGCTTACTACCCCTGACGAGGCGTCAAAGCACTTTTTCAGCGAGTAGCACGCTACTGTGTTGAATTAGTATCGTGAAACATGCAAGTACATTTTTGAGTGGTGGGTAGGTTAGTCAGTTATTTGGATTCGGAAAGATAGCAGAAGGATAGAAGAGGAAAAAAAAGGGTTTGTATGTATATAGCGCTTGTTACCCCTGATGGGGTGTTCAAGCACGCTACTCCGGAAACACATAAAGGACTAGTGCTGAATTAGTATGGTGAAATATGAAAGTAATTTGAGTGGTGGATATTAGTCAGTTATTCGGAGTGAGAAGGATAGCGGAGGGATAGAAGGGGAAGAAAGGTTTGCATTCATGTAGCACCTGTTACCCCTGATGGGTGTTGAAGCGCTTTTCTGGCGAATACGACGCTACTCTGGAACCCATAAAGGATTAGTGTTGAAAATTAGTATTGTGAAATATGAAGTAATTTGAGTGGTGGAAAGGTTAGTCAGTTATTTGGAAAGAGAAGGGTAGGTGGCAGGATAGAAGAGGGAAAAAGGTTTGTATTTATATAGCGCTTTATAGCGCGAGCATGACCCCAGAGGGTATCAGAGCGTTATACATGAGAGGAAGGCAGGATATAGTTGTTAAAACAAAAAGTCGTCACTCAACCGTAAGTGCATCTCTGCGACCTCTGGGCCCCGGAGACCCTGAACCTATTACACCATGGATATATATGTCTCTGGCAGTTAGTGGGGGTTAGTGTGAGGTTAGTAGTGACACAGTGGTGATTATCTGAAGTGAGAGCCAGCAGCTGTGTTCCAGCTAGTATGTCATGAGGTCCCTCTTGCAGCTTTACTCGCTTCCCTCGGCTGGTTGATCTTCCGACAGGGGTGGTCGTCTGGATGTTCTATGTACAGACTCCGCGCTCTAGTAAGTGGTGCACGCTTGGGTTCACACGTGTGTTCTTTCGGTGAATATTTCTAGGATACTGGTGCCATGGGCGTCCATCAAGAGTAGCCACGGTGGCTGCTGCTATCACCATCTTTCCGTTGGTTCCCGGGCACTGCCCGTACCACCGCTGGTCTCAGGAGTTATGAAGACAGTAGTACGTTTAGTTGATCAGTTTCCAATCCTGTCATTACCTCTAGTCCATCAGCACCAACCAGGATGCGGTGGAAGCAGGTGTGGCTCCTCTGTAATGGCGGAGGAGCGTCGCCCCACAGCCCGCGCCAGCAGACGGTAAATAAAATGACAGGAATGTATTTATAACGACTATAAGGCGGGTCGGGCCGGGCATGCCACTGAGGAGTAGAGTGTAGTCATAAGTGCGCATGTCTGCTTGGCCGGCTGTCCCAGGTTCACTTATGTTTCTCCAATCCAGGTGTGTTGCACAGCTGGGTTGGCGAAAAGGCACAGACTCCAGTGCACCGTCTGAGCGGCATACAAGGCCGCTCAGACCAATCCTGCTGCTGCACTCATGTGAGAGCAGCATCTGGATTGGGTGTGGAGCCTCCCTTACCGAGAAGGGATGGGAGCTGCTCTCAAGCCAAGGAGCATCCGCTTGGAGACGGTGTATTGGTCACTGTCCCCCCAAAACCAGGATTCTGAGAAATATTTTCCAGATTTAGATCTTAACGAGACAGATGCACTCCCTGACACACACCTTCGTGTGCATCTGAATCTGCAAATGGTTTGCCCCAAAACTATGGCCTGTGGTCGCATGTAAATAATGAGGCCCATCTTTATGAAGCCTTTGCGTTCTCCTCGCGTCATGCAAAGTGACGCAAGGACAACGCAAAGGCTTCAGTATGATTCACAAAGGCACACAAGGCCTGATTTGTGTGACCTTGCGTGGCTCTGTAAGGAAATGTAACACAAGGCGGCTGCTTGCGCTGCGTTACGTTATAGGCCGACTTGGGAGGCGTTCCATGGGTAGAGCATGGGCGTTCCCACACATTCAACATGTATTTTGGCGCATCCCAGATTTACAAACTCTTGTAAACCTAGGAATGCCTCGAAATGCTGCGCCTTCCCGAGTGAGGTAACGAGGAGAAACATGTTTATTTCTACTTGTTATTTCCTCTCTCTACGTGTGCTGCAGTAGAAAGAAAAAAATGCCTTTAAGGGTTGTTTTTGTGCAGAAAAGATACCCCTTCCCGCACAACAATAATCTTGCCCGTACCGCAGGCCCCCTTGCACTGTGGTGCAAGGGTGCCTGCGTTGGCGCTAGGCTGCTCAGTGCACCAGCGTGAGGGGAGAGCAGAAATGCTCCGTGGGCCTCATATACAATCCCCTGTGTGTGGCAGGAACATCACTTTTATTGATGTTCCATCAGTGCACTGTGCAGTATCTACAAGGCAACCTAAATCCACCATAGGTGACTTTTTATGGCCTCGAAGATATGGTGTGAGGCAACGCAGTTCAAGTAAATGTAAATGTAAATGAAAATGTCATGGTACTTATAGAGCGCACTGTCACCAGACGGTGTCGCCTATTCGGCTTCCTGGCGCTGATACTCATACCGCTGTGGAACCCCTCCTGGCTTTCCCTGTGAAGTGTCCACTCCTGGGCACCCCCAGGGTGAAGCCAGGCATCCTTAGCGCTGTTGGGGCCGGTGTGGAGATTAAGCAAGCTATTGCCCAGAGTTGCAGCGTGGGTCCCGTGATTAGAATAGGCACCGTGACCGAGGCGAGAATTAACAGGTCCGAGAAAATTGAGCCCGAGACCCGCCGAGGCAGGAATCGAACCCTGGTCCCGGGCTAGACCTCTGCATCAGGGTCTGCCGCTCTAACCATTGAGCCACACTCCTCCACTGCTAATGGGAGGCGTGCCATGAGCGTTACGGTGGGTGCTATTTCTCCTTCTTTTTTCCCCTTTCTATGTGCGCTGCATTCTAGGAAATCCTTCCCGCAGCGTAGACACCCTTGTGCAAGGGTGGCTGCGTTGGCGCATGGCAGCCGATTGTGCACCAGTGCAGGGGGAAAGGACAGGAATGCGCGTATCGCATAGATAAGGCGCATTCCTGGCCTTTTCTTTTGATGTAGGGCAAGAAGGCTTGCAGCGCTGCCGGACGCCAACAGTTTGTAAATGAGGCCCCATATCTTTATAAATATGGATCATTTTCCCGTTCACAAAACGCAGCGCAGCGACTTTGCTTGCCGCCCTTGGTTGCGTGAAAGTTTAGTAAATGTGCCCAGAGTGAGAAGGAGAATCTTGGGGCACGCGCAAGAGACACATCTACTGTGGGATTCACTGTGCCGGAGGCAGGATGTGATTGTAGTGCTTCGATTTAGTGGAGGTGAGTCAGGGAACTACCTGCCAGTCGAATTCATTCATTCAGCGTCTATATTACGGTTGGCCGTACTGTGGACAATGCGCAAGTGAAAAAGAAACGCACCCGTGGGTCTACATCGGAGAAATAACTCGAATTGCTTCAAAATATTTCTTTGTGTGTGTCCGATGATACAAGGGAGGGGTGGGGCAGGGCTTTAAGTGGGGTAAAAAAACGGGGGGTGTCTCTCGAAGGGGTGTGGTCAATGTAATTAAGGGCGTGGCTTAAACACATAAGCTAAAAATCTGTGGTTAGCATAGTGTTCCGCCCGACTTGTATTTTGCTGTTTCTGTCAGTGCATTCAGATATTTGATACAACTAACATCATACTTACAACAAGTCAGGACTATTGGCTTTGTCAATGGTTGTTAGTTGCATAAGATAAATAAGCAGCAACCGTGGCTTGTACATAGCGAAAAAGCTCCCACTTAATGTCCTGGTGACACCATGACAATGTTGCTGCTCCTGAGTTTCATAAAGAGAAGGGAAATCCAGAGAGAAAATGACTCTTTAAAGGATTTCCCTTCCCCTACAAGGCTCACCTGGCATGACGTCATGCCATAACTTCTCCACTAGTGAGAAGTGAGCAGTGTGAGCAGGCACATTATGTGCCTGCTGTCACTGCAAAAAAAATAAAACAATGCTTTAGGTCGAGACCTACAAATAGACCGCTAATGCCAGGACACAAAACAAAGCCCGAAAGAGACCCGTTTCGAGGCCCCCTTTAAAAATACTGCCGGTACTCAGACCCGGCCCACTTAAAGCCTTGGGTAGTGGGAGAGGTGCTGGAACACAACCCTGGGGCTACAGGACAATGACACTTGCGCTGGGAAGTTTGAAAACTGCCCCGAGTTCACCCCGCCCAGTGTACATTGTTTGTTGGCAACAGAAACGCAACAACTCTGAAATCTGCCTGAAGACGAGGCAGCAACGAGCAGAATGACGCTGACCGAGGGGCGGGACGGAGCGTCATTTCAAGGTCGTGGGCACAGTCATAGATAAATGTAGCTCTTGTGATAGTGGCGGCAGCCACGAGGCGCTTCCTGTGCCAAGGGTCACCAGTGGGGGAGCTGGGATCGGGGCACCTGAGCGGAGCTTGGACTGGGCAGGGCAGGAGGGCCTCTAAGCACTACACTATCTTAGGCAGCGCACACCAGGGGGCAGTTTAATTTGTTGCAGCAGGTCCAGGTAAGGGGGGAGGGGCAGTCTTAGTGACAGAGCGATGGGGCGGGCCAGGCGGTGATGTGTATTGGGGGGTGAAGATATACCTTGACACTGGGTCCTGTGGCTCGGTGGACTAATGCACCCACTGCAGGTTCCTGTGTTTGATCTCATGGTCACAGGTTCAGAACCCGGCAGGCCCACTCAGCCTTTTATCCTTCTGAGGTCGATAAAATGAGTACCATTGAGTTGAATGACAATAAACCTGTGCTATTCAGCGCCAAGATGCCTAGGGGTGACCGTGTGCTTTTACAAATGCACGTGTTATGTTTTGTGTTTGAGAACAGTGGGTGAATTGTTTGACGGCTCTGTGGTTCTCGAAGCTAGCGGCTTCTGAGCGCTTGATCGTGATGAGGGGCTTGTGGTAGGTGGCCGCCTCCCGGATCACCCCCTTCTGGTGGGCAATATTGCCATGTGCATTTCTTAATTTGAAAAACCAAGGGCCATATTATCAAGAAAGGGCGATACATTATTGCCGTTTTTATCGGCACGAAACTGCAGCTAAAGCAGCGATAATGGGCTTGATAATATGCCCTTGTGAATTCCCATAGACGCCCGGTTCTGGTGTTAACCTGGGCTTCTATGGGAATTCACAAGGGCATATTATCAAGCCCATTATCCTAGCTTTAGCGGCAGTTTCCTGCCGATAAAAACGGCGATAATGTATCGTCCTTTCTTGATAATATGACCCCATAAGTGCAGGGGCCTAAAGGTGTTCTTAAGAGCCTGCCGCTTGTTCTGCCCTATGCCAGGGGTCCCTATACCAAGGGTGCATACACATAAGCGTTGCAGCACCCCCAAAATAACAGCTGGACTTCTAAAGCTGCATGAGCAATAAAGATAGCTGTACATTTTGTTTTCATCTTGTCGCATCTGGTGTGTTCTACGCAGAGGTCAAATGGCAGGTTATGTCGTCCCCAAAAATAATGCATATTCTTTTAACGCGATTGCTGGTCCCTTTTCTTTCTCTGACTGCGAAGTGGGAGAATTTTGTAAAGTGAACTAAGTGACAATCTTGCTGGTGTTCAATCAAAGGCTGTAGGACGTCATTTTATCAAACACACAATACAATTCCCATACATATAAATGAACCATACAAATATTAAAAAATATATCAATAGTTGAGAAAGCACAAATGAAGCCCTTTTTTAAATAATTTTGAAGTGTGATCGAAACAAAGATATGAATGGAATCAAAACAAATCAAAAGACTTTACTTGGTGATGCGGAAATTGACAAATATACACTGACACCTAATTTTTTACTCATTATCGTTTAACTGCTTTATAGTTTTCACAGTATATCTGTGTCTCTGTAAATTTAGTGGTCACTTCAATGGAAACCGTGCTGCCAGTAAATGACAGTGGGCTACCGCACCATGCTTTAGTGATATATTTGTGACAGTGTGTCCTAAAATACACCACCAGCTACAAACCACACCCATCGTCGTATTATATAAGTACCGTTTGATGTGATTTGATATGAGATGCAAGTGAGGGTGCGTTGTGTGAACTACTTACAGCACCTAGAATGGGAGGTTACCAGAAAAGTAGTTTCCGGGATGCTTTGATTGCTGCATCGTCACCCACGAGGTATTCTTGTTACAGATGTCTATTGGTGACCCAAATGAATACATTTAAGAAACGTGGGGGCAGATTTACAATAACTGGCGCATCCCTGCATATCAGCAGGGATGCGCCAGGTATTTTGTGTCACGGCAGACACCTCTTGCGCCACCATGGATACGCCGCATTTACAATGTGGCGCACCATGGTGCAAGAATAGACAGATACGTGACGCATCTGATGCCGCAAAGGTGACGCAGTGCTGGAGTTGTGTCGCAAGCGCAACACAACTCCAGCACTGCTCGGGGGGGCCCTATACTAGCTGTGCTGCGTCATTCCTTACGCCTGCTTCACGGAGGCATAAGGTTTTGACGCAGCGGGGTTGGAAAAGTGACTGAGTGAAATCTTGTAGATTTCACTCAGCCACTTTTCCGCAGCTTTCCTGCGCCGGAACACTCCCCCTGTGCCGGAACGTCCACATGTGGCGCAGGGTTTTACAACGTGACGCATCTCCCTAGATGCGGCGTAAATGTGGCGTACAGGGCTTGTAAATCTGCCCTGTGGGGCTTTGCCTGAAGAGTGTGTAAACCGTGGCACAAGTGGACATTTCTAGAGAGTTTGCGAAGGTAGCAAACAGAATTGGGTAATGTTGAAGAAAATGAATCAGATTTGGTTGTCAAGTTAGTTTGGTTTTGGCAGCGGAAGACAGCCAAACTGACACACGTTTGTACCACAGTGCCATGAAGCCTCTTACTTACCAGACGCAGTTTCATGCATAACAATTGTTTTCCAGATATATTTCTTAATTGAGTGGACAAACACACTGCTAACTACACCTTGTATTACAATAGCATGGATATTTTTTCGGCATATGTGGAATTTAGAAACTGCCATTAGAAAGGTAGGTTCTGCCTGGCACGCACTGTCATAGATATCCGACGATAGAGGTATCAGGTGACAGCATCACCCATGGGTTCCCAGCCAAAGGTTAACAAGAGACAAGGAACTGGGGGCCATATTATCAAGAAAGGGCGATACATTATCGCCGCTTTTATCGTCAGGAAACTGCAGCTAAAGCGGCGATACTGGGCTTGATAATATGCCCTTGTGAATTCCCATAGAAGCCCAGGTTAACACCAGAATCTGAGCTTCTATGGGAATTCACAAGGACATATTATCAAGCCCATTATCGCTGCTTTAGTGGCAGTTTCCTGACGATAAAAGCGGCGATAATGTATCGCCCTTTCTTGATAATATGGCCCCGGATTTGATAGGTACCTGGTAGGCAATAGATCTTTTAGTAAAGGGCAAAGTGGGAAACAGTTTATCCTGTCAAAATCGTATCATTGACCACAGTGAACAAGTTCTCTTGGATTCCCCTATGGTAATTATGCATAAATTAAATGAAGAGTTATGGTTTTGTATAGACTTGCACTTACTTGTTCCTCATATTTGGTGACGTGCTATCTACTTGTGTACATCCACGGGAAAGTGTGAAGTTTAAGAGGGCAGTTTTTTAAAGCATTAGATTTTAAGCCATCTGACCATTACATCGAGTTGCAGTCCCGCAAAATAGTCGTAATCTCAATGTGACTGTATCACCTTGCAGGAAGTCTGGTCTTGAACCAATCTCGACTATCTTTCAGCAGATCATTGACATTTTGTTGTGAGTGTGGTGGTATTCCATGGTGATAAAAAATGCAATGAGGCCCTGCCTAGTGTTTATCAGATTTTGTCCAGTGAGAGCTGAACCCTCAGACAGAATATGTGTGTTATGTAAGTAGCCAAATTGAGTACTCTGGCCACTTGATCACCATTAACAACATATTTCTCATACCAGGTCTGGTGTTTAGAAGGCAGGACTTAATTAATGTCTTTTACGCCATGTGAAAGTGCTGCATGAGGTTCTAACAGGGATTAGTCACAAAAACAGGACAATTAAAGGAGTTTGTTAAGAAGAAAGTATTCATTAACAGGTGATCGCAGGTAGATATCATTTGATTCTGGCATGGCTGGTAATACTTGGGCATATACACTGCATTTGTTCCATATACCTCAACGGTGTGTAGTGAACAGATGCTGGTGCCCTGTAGCTTAGCCTGACAAGGAACAGAAGTCCGCTCTAGCATTTGTATCAAGCACCCCAAGGCAGGTCACACATATTTCTCTGTGTGTTGTTTATGGACGAACTGCATAAAAATGCCAAGGGAGCATTTCAGGGCATTCTGAAATTTGGGGCAGGTTTTACAAGGGGCACATTGCAATCACATGTGTATGCTTGCTTTGGACTGAGAGAGTTTCATGAAGCTTGGAATGGAGACTTGTGTTGATTTAATTGTGAAGTTCTGCACTACTTGTGGTCTGCTGGCAAACCTCTGTGTGCGACATGCCTCTCATTCCTATCCATGTGCCCAAATTCTGCAGAAAAGCTTAAATAGTGTTAACTGTAAGCTCTGTGTTCTTGGCATGGCACATTCTTACACCAGGCTCTCTGGGCAGAATGATGGATATAGGGTAGGTCCCTATCCCTTAAGACATGCCTAGCATGGCACAACCTCTGGGGCTGCATAGAAGGGAGAGTATCAGGCTTAAGTGTGGCTGTGCACACTGCAGTGTACCTCAACTGTAACACACCCTGGACCACAACCAAAAATAGTGCATATTACTGGGATGAGAATAGGTTAACTTTGCTCTGAACTGCATTAATGATGTGACCTCTCACATTTCTCTAGGCAAATTCTTCCAGAAGCTAGGGGCTAGCAGGGAGAAGCATTGGTTATCCCTCTCTTTGCATGGGGTTCTGGGAGTGGCTTTAATGTTTTTTCAATGAACCTAAATGTCATGTGGGATTGTATTGGATATTTGTTTTTTGCAGGTATTTGGGTACTAAGGAAGGATGCTTTCACTATTGCTTCCACTTGAGAATTCAAACTCAGATCAGCACCCCTCAGCACCCCCAGGCTTCATACTTTGGTGTGGATGGGGATACGCTCTCCGTAGAACATTGGGGGTTGGGCACATGGTGTCAAGAATTGAGAGGAAGTGTGCTATGATTGCTGTTTTTAAGTTATTCATGTGAAGCTGTTTTGTTCCATCTGTACCTCAATGCTCTTGAGGCCTTTGTTTATGGATTCAGATTGGTGGGGAAGGCCAGTGACTTTGGGGTATAACTCTTTGGCATCTACTTAGGAAGGGAAATGGTGGTGGTGGGTGTGGAGCTGGTCTAGAAGAGACTTTACATAGATTTGAAGGGACCTGGCACATCTCCGCAGGAGTTTTTGTGGGTGGGGGAGAAGAGTCCTCCCACACACTTTATTGCATTCTTCAAGGAATTACTTAATCCATTTATTGGCTTTTGTGATTTGTTGGCCAATGTTTGGAGTCTGTGGGGTAGGGTATTGTGATCTAGGGTGTAGAGTGTGCATGAGAGATCTAGTAGGATCTACACGATGAGGGATCCCTCGTCCACAAGCTCGACTAGATTGTCCCACTCGTTCACCTGTGTTGTCTCCTGTTATGTTTTGGGTTAGAGGATGTCAAAAGGATCTATGGGTAGTTGGAGTTGGCTGGTAACTAGTTTTTCTAGTGTGCATCCTGCAAATTGACGTCACAATAAAGAAGAAACACAATATTATGGGCAAAATAGTGAAAGAATAATATTGAAACGTAAGTCTCGATGTTCTATACCTAAATCCTCATATATGTGCCTTGGTGACTTACATATCTTCAATGTACATAGATCTTGAGTTAGGAATAGAAATCTATACTTCCCTATATGCACTTACATATTGACTTCTTGTCTCACCATATTCTGTCCTCGGTATTCTTGTACCACAAGATTCTGGGGGTCGACACTCAGTAGAGGTGGTAATGAAGCAATGTTTGAGAACGCTAATGTCTTTGCCTTTGGTGAGGCTGCTGTTGATGAATCTGGTCACTTGGGGGCATATTATCAATCGCCAGCGATAATTATCGCTGGCCATGCTTAGCGATAATTTTGTTATCGCAGGCTATCTCTGGCATTTATCACCCTGGTAGCGTGTCATTAACAACGCGTTTCTCCAGGGAGAAAAGAGGTTATCTCCGTTTTGCAGGGAACATCGCTGATTTTCCAGCGATGTTCCCTGCAAAAGGGCGATAACCCTGCTGATACGACCCACAGGGTCGTATCAGCATAATCCACCCCAATGTTGGGGATAGGTAAGTCTGCATTTTAGCAGACATTAGATTTTGGAGAAAACAGCGGTTTTCTCCAAAAATAAACATGTGCTAAAATGCTGGGGCAGCCTTGTAAATATTGCGATGTGAACATCAGCGATACTTGCAAGGTTGTCCATCCTGGGTACGCCCAGTGACGCCCACTTTGCATCTCATTAGAGATGCAAAGGGAGGCGTTGGGAAAAAGGGGGCTAACATGCAAATATGCATGTTAGCACCCTCTTGTAAATAAGGTGATAGTTTTGTCTCTGCTTTTTTGCTTTTAAGCCAAAAAAGCGGAGATAAAACCATTGTAAATATGCCCCTAAGTTAGCTATTAAATCCGTATGGGTGGCCGTAATAGAGGCAGGGACCCTCTGCGTCTTTTACTAGTCCATGGCTCTTGAAGAAGAGGGGCATATTGTCATGGTCCACTGGCTTGAACTCAAATTTGGCATTTTTTACCATTGAGTCCGGGCCAAGGATGTGGATGGGCACATGATGCTACTATTAATTGCTGTCCTTATTTCAGGATTTCTTTAACAACAAAAAACTTCCCAGTTGCAAAATTCCTATGTTTGGGGAGTGGGTGAGGCTTTGCACTGTGATTTAATGATCCTTTAGCCTACCTTGAAAAGTTATATTGGGCTGTTCACTGCTTCTACTTAGGGGTGGGCAAAAAAAGTCCGCTCCACCGGCAGAGTTTGCAGAGTTTTGTCCACTCCGTGTTCCACTTGTAACACAGAGTTCCAGCAAAACTCAGTGCCGCACGGCCGAGTATTTTCGCACATGCGGCTCGCCAACAGTAAGGTGGGGAGGGAACATTGGCATCCCCTAGTGTCATTTCCATGCACTAAGATGGCATTGGGTAAGATTTTCTCAATGCGGGCGGTTGTGACCGTTTACGGTGAGAAAGCTACAGCTCGAGAAGGAAATCTACTCGAGCGGCAGCAAAGGAGTAGCGCCCTCTGGTGCACGTGAGGTGCCATTAGCGCTGATTTAGCAGCAAAGAACAAGTTCCCCACGCTAAAAATCAGCGTGACGTACCGATTTTGCCTGTTCCTGGACCTCAGCAAAATCTCTCAGAGTTTTCATGTAACTCCATGGAATTCCGTGTAGTGAAACTCCGCAAGTTCCGCCCACCCCTACTTCTCCTACTTTTTAAGAGAAGTATTTTTCCTTGGTTTTGAGGCGGTGACAGTCCTATGTCTCCCCCCCTTTTTTAATTCGACAGATCACACCTAGGAATTAAGAATAACGTTGTGAGAGAGGTGTGCCTGTTGATTTTAACCACTCTTTGTGACTAGTGGAGTGACATTGCTTATCACTCCACTGCACTTTCACACTTTTTTATTTCATTTTTTGTTTGGACACGTTTCTTTCTTTTCTGGAACAAAATGACTGCCTATGATGAGAAAAGGGGCCCAATCTGGTGAGTACCTGCCAGTTACCCCGAAGGTGGTGTGCCCGTGAGGGGTCATTTTGTCCTTACACATTTTTTCACTTTTTGATGTACTGTCGACTTGGTGCACAGACATTGATATTGTTTCTTTTTGACTGTCAATTGAAAATTGAAAAAGGTGTTCTTATTTCAATTTTTTTAAAATAGAGGGCGATAAACTGTTAATACCCTACAACCTAGTAATGAGAGGGGTATTATAGCGGAAGAAATTGATGGATGACATTCTTTTCACAGTAACAAAAAGAAAAAAATATATTGGTCGCCCAAGAGACAGGGTTCTGGTGTATTGCTGATTGTTGAGTGGAGGGCAACCCTGTCGCTTCTTTTCCCTCTTGGCTCCTTTTTGAAATAGATAGGTCGCCCTCTCTAGCGCCATGTTGTATTCCAGCCCCGGGCCTCGCGTCAGGCGCATCTCACACAACTCTGTGTATCAGTCGAGTCCCTTCTCACACAAGCACTCACGGGCCAACTTTACTTTTTGAATCCGGAGACCAGGGGTGGTAAGGACAGTGCCCTCTGTGAGGCCAAGGGTAGAAAGGGTTGTACCAGTAACCACCATGAGTCCAGTGCTGTGAGGGCAGTGCCAGGGCAACCCACGATACCACGTGTGGAGTGGCCATTGCAGGTGACCTCTGTGAGTCCAGAGGATGACGAGGGCAGTGCCAGTAACCTCTGTGAGTAGAGGGGATGGCGACGGCAGTGCCAGCGACTCCCATGAGTCCAGGGGGGTTGTGGCAGTGCCAGCGGCTCCCATGAGTTCAGGGGGGTTGGGGCAGTGCCAGCGGCTCCCTTGAGTCCAGGGCTGGCAAGGGCAGTGCCAGCAGCTCCCGTGAGTACAGGGCTGGCAAGGGCAGTGCCAGCGGCTCCTGTGAGTCCAGGGCTGGCAAGGGCAGTGCCAGCGGCTCCCGCGAGTCCAGGGCTAGAAAGGGCAGTGCCAGTAACCTCCATGAGTCCAGGGGGCTAGGGCAGTGCCAGTGACCTCCATGAGACCAGGGCTGGAGAGGGGCAGTGCCAGCGGCTCCCATGAGTTCAGGGCTGGAGAGGGCAGTGCCAGCTGCTCCCTTGAGTCCAGGGCTAGCGAGGGCAGTGCCAGCAGCTCCCATGAGTCCAGGGCTGGCGAGGGCAGTGCCAATGACCTCCATGAGTCCAGGGCTAATGAGGGCAGTGACAATAGCTCCCATGAGTCCAGGGCTGGAGAGGGCAGTGCCAGTGACCTCCATGAGTCCAAGGCTGGCGAGGGCAGTGCCAGCAGCTCCCATGAGTCCAGGGCTGGAGAGGGCAGTGCCAGTGACCTCCATGAGTCCAGGGCTGGCGAGGGCAAAGCCAGTGACCTCCATGAGTCCAGGGCTGGAGAGGGCAGTGCCAGTGACCTCCATGAGACCAGGGCTGGAGAGGGCAGTGCCAGCGGCTCCCATGAGTTCAGGGCTGGAGAGGGCAGTGCCAGCAGCTCCCATGAGTCCAGGGCTGGAGAGGGCAGTGCCAGTGGCTCCCATGAGTCCAGGGCAGGCGAGGGTAGTGCCAGTGGCTCCCATGAGTCCAGGGCTGGAGAGGGCAGTGCCAGTGACCTCCATGAGTCCAAGGCTGGCGAGGGCAGTGCCAGTGACTCCCATGAGTCCAGGGCTGGAGAGGGCAGTGCCAGTGACCTCCATGAGACCAGGGCTGTTGAGGGCAGTGCCAGTGACCTCCATGAGTCCAGGGCTGGAGAGGGCAGTGCCAGTGACCTCCATGAGTCCAGGGCTGCTGAGGGCAGTGCCAGGGACCTCCATGAGTCCAGGGTTGGTGCGGGCAGTGCCAGTGACCGCCATGAGTCCAGGGCTGGAGAGGGCAGTGCCAGTGACTCCCTTGAGTCCAGGGTTGGAGCGGGCAGTGCCAGTGACCTCCATGAGTCCAGGGCTGGAGAGGGCAGTGCCAGTGACCTCCATGAGTCCAGGGCTGGAGAGGGCAGTGCCAGTGACCTCCATGAGACCAGGGCTGCTGAGGGCAGTGCCAGTGACCTCCATGAGTCCAGGGCTGGAGAGGGCAGTGCCAGTGACCTCCATGAGTCCAGGTCTGTCGGGGCAGTGCCAGTGACCTCCATGAGTCCAGGGCTGGAGAGGGCAGTGCCAGTGACTCCCTTGAGTTCAGGGTTGGAGCGGGCAGTGCCAGTGACCTCCATGAGTCCAGGGCTGGCGAGGGCAGTGCCAGTGACCTCCATGAGTCCAGGGCTGGAGAGGGCAGTGCCAGTGACCTCCATGAGACCAGGGCTGGAGAGGGGCAGTGGCAGTGACTCCCATGAGTCCAGGGCTGGAGAGGGCAGTGCCAGTGACTCCCATGAGTTGAGGGCTGGAGCGGGCAGTGCCAGTGACCTCCATGAGTCTAGGGCTGGTGAGGGCAGTGCCAGTGACCTCCATGAGTCCAGGGCTGGAAAGGGCAGAGCCAGTGACCTCCATGAGTCCAGGGCTGGCGAGGGCAGTGCCAGCTGCTCCTGTGAGTCCAGGGATGGCGAGGGCAGTGCCAGTGGCTCCCATGAGTCCAGGGCTGCTGAGGGCAGTGCCAGTGACCTCCATGAGTCCAGGGCTGGTGAGGGCAGTGCCAGCGGCCCCCACGAGTCCAGTGGTGTTGAGGGCAGTGCCAGTGACCTCCATGAGTCCAGTGGTGTTGAGGGCAGTGCCAGTGACCTCCATGAGTCCAGGGCTGGAGAGGGCAGTGCCAGTGACCTCCATGAGTCCAGGGCTGGCGAGGGCAGTGCCAGTGACTCCCTTGAGTCCAGGGTTGGAGCGGGCAGTGCCAGTGACCTCCATGAGTCCAGTGGTGTTGAGGGCAGTGCCAGTGACCCCCATGAGTCCAGGGCTGGAGAGGGCAGTGCCAGTGGCCTCCATGAGTCCAGGGCTGGCGAGGGCAGTGCCAGTGACCTCCATGAGTCCAAGACTGGAGAGGGCAGTGCCAGCGGCTCCCTTGAGTCCAGGGTTGGAGCGGGCAGTGCCAGTGACCTCCATGAGTCCAGGGCTGGCGAGGGCAGTGCCAGTGACCTCCATGAGTCCAGGGCTGGAGTGGGCAGTGCCAGTGACCTCCATGAGTCCAGGGCTGGAGAGGGCAGTGCCAGTGACCTCCATGAGTCCAGGTCTGTCGGGGCAGTGCCAGTGACCTCCATGAGTCCAAGACTGGAGAGGGCAGTGCCAGTGACCTCCATGAGTCCAGGGCTGGTGAGGGCAGTGCCAGTGACCTCCATGAGTCCAGGGCTGGCGAGGGCAGTGCCAGTGACCTCCATGAGTCCAAGACTGGAGAGGGCAGTGCCAGCGGCTCCCTTGAGTCCAGGGTTGGAGCGGGCAGTGCCAGTGACCTCCATGAGTCCAGGGCTGGAGAGGGCAGTGCCAGTGACCTCCATGAGTCCAGGGCTGGAGAGGGCAGTGCCAGTGACCCCCATGAGTCCAGGGCTGGAAAGGGCAGTGCCAGTGGCTCCCATGAGTCCATGGCTGGAGAGGGCAGTGCCAGTGGCTCCCGTGAGTCCAGGGCTGGTGAGGGCAGTGCCAGTGACCTCCATGAGTCCAGGGCTGGCACGGGCAGTGCCAGTGGCTCCCATGAGTCCAGTGCTGGCACGGGCAGTGCCAGTGGCTCCCATGAGTCCAGCCCCATAGCCCCTGCCCTCTTCAGGCCTGTGCTCACCCCCGGTGCCCCGCGCCCCTCTGCCAGCCTCCAGGCCCCGAGCTGCTTGTTCAGCGCTCGCCCCATGGAGCAGAAAGAATGGCCCCCACATTCCTGGAGCCTGGAGACCCCGCGCCTTTCATGCCCGGCTCGGGGATTGACAGGCCCCGCATTTGAATAAGAATCGCCCTCCGCTCCCAGGGATGAGGGAGGGGGCAGCCCGGTCCTTTCTACCCCTCGAGCTGCCAGTCTGCTTCCACGCGCCCAGAGTTCTCACGCTTTGGGTTGGCACCGAGGGTCGGACCACCTCCCCGGAGCCCCGAAAGACCCCCCTGTCCCGGTGTCCGGAGCTGTAGGGGCCGAGTATGGAAAGGAGCGGATTTTAGGGCAGAATTCAGCTTTTGGTCCTCGTTAGAAGTCCGACGCCTGGGACCGAACTCAGAGGTAAGAGCGCGCGCGGATGGTGCCCGCAGAAGCGCCTAGCTTGGCAGCGCCAAGGCTTCTTGGAGCTGTAGTGATGGCGCTGTCAGACCAGGAGAGACCTGGCTTGTGACCCCGAATATAGCCAGCCCACTCCCCAGCATGCACCTGTGTCAGGGAGGCTGCTGAGGCAGTCTGGTGGGCTGAGCACCTGCTGCGGAGCGCGGCTCTTTCAGGTGGTCGCAGGTGGGGCTTAACGGTGCCATCTCTGGGGACGGCTCCGACGCTTCGTATTAGACTGATCCGGGGTAGGGGTGAGAAAACACAAATGGGGTAAAAGAGAAGGAAGAGAGAGAAAGAAAAACAGAGGCATGGAAAGAAATCAGGGATGAAAAGACCCTGAAAGAGTGAGATGAAAGGGCTGGGGGTCTCTGCTGGTGGATGAAAAAGGCCTGAGGTGGAATCAAGACCACCCATCCTTGGCACCAGCACCGTTCAACTGCGCCGGCTGCGGGCTGCTGGGAAAAGTATTCGGAGCTGGCACTAATTCTTTTACAAATTAAGCACATGCTGGCACTGGTGGGCGGTGTGAGGAGCTGGCACTGGTGGGTGGAGTGTGGGTCCAGGACTGGTGGGCGGTGTGAAGAGCTGGCACTGGTGGGTGGACTGTGGGTCCAGGACTGGTGGGCGGTGTGAGGAGCTGGCACTGGTGGGTGGAGTGTGGGTCCAGGACTGGTGGGCGGTGTGAAGAGCTGGCACTGGTGGGTGGAGTGTGGGTCCAGGACTGGTGGGCGGTGTGAGGAGCTGGCACTGGTGGGTGGAGTGTGGGTCCAGGACTGGTGGGCGGTGTGAAGAGCTGGCACTCGTGGGTCGGTGTGAATAGCTGGCACTGGTGGGTGGTGTGTGGGTCCAGGACTGGTGGGCGGTGTGAGGAGCTGGCACTGGTGGGTGGAGTGTGGGTCCAGGACTGGTGGGGGGTGTGAGGAGCTGGCACTGGTGGGTGGAGTGTGGGTCCAGGACTGGTGGGGGGTGTGAGGAGCTGGCACTGGTGGGTGGACTGTGGGTCCAGGACTGGTGGGCGGTGTGAAGAGCTGGCACTGGTGGGTGGAGTGTGGGTCCAGGACTGGTGGGCGGTGTGAAGAGCTGGCACTGGTGGGTGGAGTGTGGGTCCAGGACTGGTGGGCGGTGTGAGGAGCTGGCACTGGTGGGTGGAGTGTGGGTCCAGGACTGGTGGGCGGTGTGAGGAGCTGGCACTGGTGGGTGGAGTGTGGGTCCAGGACTGGTGGGGGGTGTGAGGAGATGGCACTGGTGGGTGGAGTGTGGGTTCAGGACTGGTGGGCGGTGTGAAGAGCTGGCACTGGTGGGTGGAGTGTGGGTCCAGGACTGGTGGGCGGTGTGAAGAGCTGGCACTGGTGGGTGGAGTGTGGGTCCAGGACTGGTGGGAAGTGTGAAGAGCTGGCACTGGTGGGTGGAGTGTGGGTTCAGGACTGGTGGGCGGTGTGAAGAGCTGGCACTGGTGGGTGGAGTGTGGGTCCAGGACTGGTGGGCGGTGTGAGGAGCTGGCACTGGTGGGTGGAGTGTGGGTCCAGGACTGGTGGGGGGTGTGAAGAGCTGGCACTGGTGGGCGGTGTGAAGAGCTGGCACTGGTGGGTGGAGTGTGGGTCCAGGACTGGTGGGGGGTGTGAAGAGCTGGCACTGGTGGGTGGAGTGTGGGTCCAGGACTGGTGGGCGGTGTGAAGAGCTGGCACTGGTGGGTGGAGTGTGGGTCCAGGACTGGTGGGGGGTGTGAGGAGCTGGCACTGGTGGGTGGAGTGTGGGTCCAGGACTGGTGGGGGGTGTGAGGAGCTGGCACTGGTGGGTGGAGTGTGGGTCCAGGACTGGTGGGGGGTGTGAGGAGATGGCACTGGTGGGTGGAGTGTGGGTTCAGGACTGGTGGGCGGTGTGAAGAGCTGGCACTGGTGGGTGGAGTGTGGGTCCAGGACTGGTGGGGGGTGTGAAGAGCTGGCACTGGTGGGTGGAGTGTGGGTCCAGGACTGGTGGGCGGTGTGAGGAGCTGGCACTGGTGGGTGGAGTGTGGGTCCAGGACTGGTGGGCGGTGTGTGGAGCTGGCACTGGTGGGTGGAGTGTGGGTCCAGGACTGGTGGGCGGTGTGAAGAGCTGGCACTCGTGGGTCGGTGTGAAGAGCTGGCACTGGTGGGCGGTGTGAAGAGCTGGCACTGGTGGGTGGAGTGTGGGTCCAGGACTGGTGGGCGGTGTGAAGAGCTGGCACTGGTGGGTGGAGTGTGGGTCCAGGACTGGTGGGCGGTGTGAGGAGCTGGCACTGGTGGGTGGAGTGTGGGTCGAGGACTGGTGGGCGGTGTGTGGAGCTGGCACTGGTGGGTGGAGTGTGGGTCCAGGACTGGTGGGCGGTGTGAGGAGCTGGCACTGGTGGGCGGTGTGAGGAGCTGGCACCATTGGGCAGTGGGAGGAGCTGGCCCTGGTGGGCGGTGTGAAGAGCTGGCACTGGTGGGTGGAGTGTGGGTCCAGGACTGGTGGGCGGTGTGAGGAGCTGGCACTGGTGGGTGGAGTGTGGGTCCAGGACTGGTGGGGGGTGTGAGGAGCTGGCACTGGTGGGTGGAGTGTGGGTCCAGGACTGGTGGGCGGTGTGAGGAGCTGGCACTGGTGGGTGGAGTGTGGGTCCAGGACTGGTGGGCGGTGTGAAGAGCTGGCACTGGTGGACGGTGTGAGGAGCTGGCACCATTGGGCAGTGGGAGGAGCTGGCACTGGTGGGCGGTGTGAGGAGCTGGCACTGGTGGGTGGAGTGTGGGTCCAGGACTGGTGGGCGGTGTGAGGAGCTGGCACTGGTGGGCGGTGTGAGGAGCTGGCACTGGTGGGTGGAGTGTGGGTCCAGGACTGGTGGGCGGTGTGAGGAGCTGGCACTGGTGGGTGGAGTGTGGGTCCAGGACTGGTGGGGGGTGTGAGGAGATGGCACTGGTGGGTGGAGTGTGGGTCCAGGACTGGTGGGCGGTGTGAAGAGCTGGCACTGGTGGGTGGAGTGTGGGTCCAGGACTGGTGGGCGGTGTGAGGAGCTGGCACTGGTGGGTGGAGTGTGGGTCCAGGACTGGTGGGGGGTGTGAGGAGATGGCACTGGTGGGTGGAGTGTGGGTCCAGGACTGGTGGGCGGTGTGAAGAGCTGGCACTGGTGGGTGGAGTGTGGGTCCAGGACTGGTGGGCGGTGTGAGGAGCTGGCACTGGTGGGTGGAGTGTGGGTCCAGGACTGGTGGGCGGTGTGAAGAGCTGGCACTGGTGGGTGGAGTGTGGGTCCAGGACTGGTGGGAAGTGTGAAGAGCTGGCACTGGTGGGTGGAGTGTGGGTCCAGGACTGGTGGGCGGTGTGAGGAGCTGGCACCATTGGGCAGTGGGAGGAGCTGGCACTGGTGGGCGGTGTGAAGAGCTGGCACTGGTGGGTGGAGTGTGGGTCCAGGACTGGTGGGCGGTGTGAGGAGCTGGCACTGGTGGGTGGAGTGTGGGTCCAGGACTGGTGGGAAGTGTGAAGAGCTGGCACTGGTGGGCAGTGTGTGGGTCCAGGACTGGTGGGCGGTGTGAGGAGCTGGCACTGGTGGGTGGAGTGTGGGTCCAGGACTGGTGGGCGGTGTGAGGAGCTGGCACCATTGGGCAGTGGGAGGAGCTGGCACTGGTGGGGGGTGTGAGGAGCTGGCACTGGTGGGTGGAGTGTGGGTCCAGGACTGGTGGGGGGTGTGAGGAGCTGGCACTGGTGGGTGGAGTGTGGGTCCAGGACTGGTGGGCGGTGTGAAGAGCTGGCACTGGTGGGTGGAGTGTGGGTCCAGGACTGGTGGGAAGTGTGAAGAGCTGGCACTGGTGGGTGGAGTGTGGGTCCAGGACTGGTGGGGGGTGTGAAGAGCTGGCACTGGTGGGTGGAGTGTGGGTCCAGGACTGGTGGGCGGTGTGAAGAGCTGGCACTGGTGGGTGGAGTGTGGGTCCAGGACTGGTGGGGGGTGTGAAGAGCTGGCACTGGTGGGTGGAGTGTGGGTCCAGGACTGGTGGGCGGTGTGAAGAGCTGGCACTGGTGGGTGGAGTGTGGGTTCAGGACTGGTGGGCGGTGTGAAGAGCTGGCACTGGTGGGTGGAGTGTGGGTCCAGGACTGGTGGGGGGTGTGAAGAGCTGGCACTGGTGGGTGGAGTGTGGGTCCAGGACTGGTGGGGGGTGTGAGGAGCTGGCACTGGTGGGTGGAGTGTGGGTCCAGGACTGGTGGGCGGTGTGTGGAGCTGGCACTGGTGGGTGGAGTGTGGGTCCAGGACTGGTGGGCGGTGTGAGGAGCTGGCACTGGTGGGCGGTGTGAGGAGCTGGCACCATTGGGCAGTGGGAGGAGCTGGCACTGGTGGGCGGTGTGAAGAGCTGGCACTGGTGGGTGGAGTGTGGGTCCAGGACTGGTGGGCGGTGTGAGGAGCTGGCACTGGTGGGTGGAGTGTGGGTCCAGGACTGGTGGGGGGTGTGAGGAGCTGGCACTGGTGGGTGGAGTGTGGGTCCAGGACTGGTGGGCGGTGTGAGGAGCTGGCACTGGTGGGTGGAGTGTGGGTCCAGGACTGGTGGGCGGTGTGAAGAGCTGGCACTGGTGGACGGTGTGAGGAGCTGGCACCATTGGGCAGTGGGAGGAGCTGGCACTGGTGGGCGGTGTGAGGAGCTGGCACTGGTGGGTGGAGTGTGGGTCCAGGACTGGTGGGCGGTGTGAGGAGCTGGCACTGGTGGGCGGTGTGAGGAGCTGGCACTGGTGGGTGGAGTGTGGGTCCAGGACTGGTGGGCGGTGTGAGGAGCTGGCACTGGTGGGTGGAGTGTGGGTCCAGGACTGGTGGGGGGTGTGAGGAGATGGCACTGGTGGGTGGAGTGTGGGTCCAGGACTGGTGGGCGGTGTGAAGAGCTGGCACTGGTGGGTGGAGTGTGGGTCCAGGACTGGTGGGCGGTGTGAGGAGCTGGCACTGGTGGGTGGAGTGTGGGTCCAGGACTGGTGGGGGGTGTGAGGAGATGGCACTGGTGGGTGGAGTGTGGGTCCAGGACTGGTGGGCGGTGTGAAGAGCTGGCACTGGTGGGTGGAGTGTGGGTCCAGGACTGGTGGGCGGTGTGAGGAGCTGGCACTGGTGGGTGGAGTGTGGGTCCAGGACTGGTGGGCGGTGTGAAGAGCTGGCACTGGTGGGTGGAGTGTGGGTCCAGGACTGGTGGGAAGTGTGAAGAGCTGGCACTGGTGGGTGGAGTGTGGGTCCAGGACTGGTGGGCGGTGTGAGGAGCTGGCACCATTGGGCAGTGGGAGGAGCTGGCACTGGTGGGCGGTGTGAAGAGCTGGCACTGGTGGGTGGAGTGTGGGTCCAGGACTGGTGGGCGGTGTGAGGAGCTGGCACTGGTGGGTGGAGTGTGGGTCCAGGACTGGTGGGAAGTGTGAAGAGCTGGCACTGGTGGGCAGTGTGTGGGTCCAGGACTGGTGGGCGGTGTGAGGAGCTGGCACTGGTGGGTGGAGTGTGGGTCCAGGACTGGTGGGCGGTGTGAGGAGCTGGCACCATTGGGCAGTGGGAGGAGCTGGCACTGGTGGGGGGTGTGAGGAGCTGGCACTGGTGGGTGGAGTGTGGGTCCAGGACTGGTGGGGGGTGTGAGGAGCTGGCACTGGTGGGTGGAGTGTGGGTCCAGGACTGGTGGGGGGTGTGAAGAGCTGGCACTGGTGGGTGGAGTGTGGGTCCAGGACTGGTGGGCGGTGTGAAGAGCTGGCACTGGTGGACGGTGTGAGGAGCTGGCACTGGTGGGAGGTGTGAGGAGCTGGCACTGGTGGGCGGTGTGAAGAGCTGGCACTGGTGGGTGGAGTGTGGGTCCAGGACTGGTGGGCGGTGTGAAGAGCTGGCACTGGTGGGCGGTGTGAAGAGTTGGCACTGGTGGGTGGAGTGTGGGTCCAGGACTGGTGGGCGGTGTGAAGAGCTGGCACTGGTGGGCGGTGTGTGGGTCTGGCACTGGGGAGCGGTGTGAGCAGCTGGCACTGGGGAGCGGTGTGAGCAGCAGGCACTGGGGAGCGGAGTGAGGAGCTGGCACTGGTGGGTGGTGTGTGGGTCTGGCACTGGTGGGAGGTGTAAGGAGCTGCACTGGTGGGCAGTGTGAGGAGCTGGAACTGGTGGGCAGTGTGAGGAGCTGACACTGGTGGGCAGTGTGTGGGTCTGGCACTGGTGCCAGTGTGAGGAGCTGGCACTGGTGGGCAGTGTGTGGGTCTGGCACTGGTGCCAGTGTGTGGGTCTGGCACTGGTGGGCAGTGTGAGGAGCTTGAGGTGCATAGACTGGCACTCTAAGCTGGTTGGGGCACATGGACAGGTTGAGGAGCTTGGGGCACATGGACTGGCACTCTAAGCTGGTTGGGGCACATGGACAGTGTGAGGAGCTTGGGGCACATGGACTGGCACTCTAAGCTGGTTGGGGCACATGGATAGACAGTGTGAAAAGCTGGGGCACATGGACTGGCACTCTAAGCTGGTTGTGGCACATGGACAGGTTGAGGAGCTTGGAGCACATGGACTGGCACTCTAAGCTGGTTGGGGCACATGGACAGGTTGAGGAGCTTGGGGCACATGGACTGGCACTCTAAGCTGGTTGCGGCACATGGACAGGTTTAGGAGCTTAGGGCACATGGACTGGCACTCTAAGCTGGTTGTGGCACATGGACAGACAGTGTGAAGAGCTGGGGCACATGGACTGGCACTCTAAGCTGGTTGGGGCACATGGACAGGTTGAGGAGCTTGGGGTACATGGACTGGCACTCTAAGCTGGTTGTGGCACATGAACAGACAGTGTGAAGAGCTGGGGCACATGAACTGGCACTCTAAGCTGGTTGCGGCACATGGATAGACAGTGTGAAGAGCTGGGGCACATGGACTGGCACTCTAAGCTGATTGTGGCACATGGACAGGTTGAGGAGCTTGGGCACATGGACTGGCACTCTAAGCTGGTTGCGGCACATGGATAGACAGTGTGAAGAGCTGGGGGCACATGGACTGAGTGAGGAGCTTGGGGTCGTGGACAATGTGAGGAGCTCAGGTAACAGGGACAGTGGGAGGGGCTTATGAGCAAATGGAATACATGGGCAGTGTGAGGAGCTTGTGGCACGTGGACAGTGTGAGGAGCTTGTGGCACGTGGACAGTGTGAAGAGCTCAGGTAACAGGGACAGCGAGTGGCTCTTATGGCGCACGGACAGACATGATGGGTAGGTCATCACATGTGGGCAGCACAAGGACCTTGGACACATGGAGAGACAGTGTGAAGAGTTTGGGGCACATGCCACATGGACAGGGACTTGTTGCTATGGACAGTCGCAGGTGCGTGAAGGGTACAAATGTCGATCATGTAGTATTTTGTGGAACAAGGGCAGTGTGTGTGTGAGGACCTCAAGGCACACAGGTGGCGTGAAGGGCTTAAAATGTATGGAAGGAGTTCAGAGGTGGGGCATTTAGACTGTGTAGGGAACACGAGGCGCATGGATGGTGTGAAAGGGAAGGGGGCGGGGCTTATGGAAAGAGCAAAGAGGTGGGGCCCTGGAGACAGTGCGAAGATGACGAGGCGCGGGTGTAGGGCAGAGCTCTCCAAAGTCTGCCCTGGAGTCCCGGATCCATGCCAGATTTTTAAGATAACTACATTTATCTAAATGGGGATATGCCAAAAATCTGACCGACTTTAGATAATCCTGGCATAGGGTGTCGGCACATGGACAGTGGGTGTGGGGAGGTGCGAGGAAAGGTTTCGGCCATGTGAGGAGGTCTCACTGCCTGGGAGGAATTTATCCTCACACACCCTCGATTCCTCATCATTCAGGGCATTGCAGTTCAGGTGCTGAGGGGAGTGTCAGTTCAGTGAGCGCTGCATGAACACTGCACTCTTTTACCTGCTACATTCACCCCTTTCGCGCTGTACTGCACAGTGACTGGACTGTTCCCATGAGGCACAGAGTCAAGACTGATTTGCATATGGCCATGTCTGAACTGGGGTGGTGTGGTGAGCAAAAAAACGATGGATTTACGCCCAGATCCTTGTACTGGGGTGAATGTATGACATTGTTCTGCATTCTGTCCATCAACTGTTGTTTTTGCATTTGTCGCCCCGAGTGGGCTGGGTATGCTCAGACGTGAGTCCCGTGCGCTCCACACCACTGGAGTCAAGCTATCCAGGCTGATGAGGGCTGATAGCCAGAAACCGGTCCTTGGATGCTTGTTTCCAGTCCAGGGAGGGCCTGGCCTGGCAGTTCTGGCTGGACTGTTCCCATTGGCGCAGGGTCAAGACTGATTTGCATATGGCCAGGTCTGAATTGGGGTGGTGTGGTGAGCAAAAAAAGATGGATTTACGCCCAGATCTCTGTACTGGGGTCAATGTAAGACATTGTTCTGCATTCTGTCCATCAACTGTTGTTTTTGTTGGTAATAAACAGATATGTCGCAGTTTTAACGCCAGTGGATGTGTCTTCTCAGAAGGTTACACACCTTCCTCTTGTGAGTAAGAAGAGACACGCCCCCTGCTGGCACAGCTGTGTTGTTGCTCTGTGGACCTTTTGAACATTCCTGGTCAACAGAGCATGAATCCTGCAAAGTAAAAACACACCTGCCAGGAGGGAGACAAATACCTCCTGCTCTGCCTGCAGTTCTTCCCAGAAACATTGCTACTGCTGTCTCTAGCGAGGGCTCCCTTTAGGGCAGAGCTTAATTTGTAAAATATTAAGTGCCAGGGCTCTGACCAGGTGGTCACTGCAGCTTGCACCCCCTATGGCCCTTCTCATTGCTGCCAAAGAACTACTGACCATCTCTCGCGCATGTCAGTTCAGGTTATTCCAGGACCCCAAAGCTAAAGGAATGGCTGGGGAGGCAGGTATTAGCAATTTTAATGAATATTGTATTTATAAACTACCATTGTTCTGCTCATCTCTAAATTAGATGAGCAGCGCCACCATGTGGTGGTCTGTTCTAAGTATGGTGTTGAGAATTAGGTGCTGGCGCCGAGCAACGGAAACAAATTAAGTGCTGGTGCTAAGCACCGGAATGCCCCACTCTCAAATTAAGCACTGCTTCAGGGACACACTTGTCTGTTCATGGGACCGCTCACTCATGGCCTGCATAACCCGTCAGCAACACCTGTTCACCCATACATACTGGCTGAGGGGCTCACTCGTGCGCTCACTGAGTCATTTATTCAAATACGCGCTCATTCACAGACTCACATGGGCACTTACACACTTACATATGTGTGCATTAATTGATCACTCCTGCACTCACTTACTCTCTCTCTCTTTCTCTCACTCACTCACTCACTCACTCACTCACTCACTATCTCGCTCACTCACTCACTCACTCACTCACTCTCTCACTCGCACACTCACTCACGCACTCTCTCGCTTTGTGGTATATAAATAAATAATACCGGATCTAGGTTTGACTGGACATAGCAATAAAAGATAGCTCAATAAATAAGAGTCAAGATTCGAGGTAGTAGGAGTTTGCAGGTTTAATACAGCATAAAGGACAGGAACGGGACAACCTGCACAGGAATAGGATGGCAGCTGCCTGGGGGCAGGATCTGGAATGAGCGCGCTAACTTTAATAACAATACACAAGCATATATACTAAAACAGTTGCAATTGCAATACATACAATAGGCGGAGCAGTGGGTGTGGTCAATAGCAGTCGCGAAAGATAAGGGTGAAAGTAGGTGTAACAAGAGGCGTATACATAGACATGTGATGTAAACGTAACAGAATATGTCATAAATGGGGCGGAAACATGGAGGGGGCTACCTAAGGAGCCGGGACCTCTAACCTAATGGTGCGCGCAAACTGACAATGACGTGTTACTAGGAGAAGCTGGGGGCTATGACTTCTA